>NW_027271899.1:0-435000 GCF_040938485.1 Diadema antillarum
TAGTTGAATATTTCGGAGTGGTATATCGTATCATCTCCTTAGTTTTCCTTTCACAGAAAATTGACTTGTTTTAACATAATCACCAAGCTGAATGTCGAATGAGCGGAAAAGAAACCAATGCTAACATTGATTAATTAAAACGTCAGATTAGCGCAGGTGCAACGATTAAATAGATTCTAATCACGAAGATAACACCAAAATGGCAAATGAAAAGTATTCATTCATATCTGTTTTAATTCTTGTGATAAATACACCCCACTTGTTCGAGTAGATGTCCCATACATGTTTTATACTTATATAGAATATTTCATTTCATATCTTCACCCCTCTGTTTTGATAATCTCTTGTTTTCATAACTGTTTTCCTTTAAAGCTACCAAAATAAGTGTATTCTAATGAGATAAGAAAACAACTTCATAATTTACACAACTCTGTATAGATTCTGGTCTCATCTTCTCTTCTCCTCAATTGAGTAGCATTATCTTGTACATTGATATTGATATTGATATTGATGAAGAATAATAAACTACATAGCCCCAGCGGAAACATCTAATGCACATACTACACACACAAACACACACACACACACACACACACACACACACACACACACACACAACGATGCCTTACATATTTGCCCTACTACATACTATTGCAGAAATCTACCTTTAGTGAGAAGCAAACTTGAGCTTAAATCCCCAAGAAGCCGTCAGCCCAGTCAAGCCATGCTTATGTAGATGGTCTCCAGCCCAATACTTGTAGAATCAAGTATTATGATTTAGACGCCCACAAATGTTCTATAATAAATATAATGTACTACATTAGAGAATGTACTTTTCTTTTTAATTTTGTCCCTCTTTACAGCAACGTAGTTTCATTTTGTTTTGAAAATCAAAAAATAAATGTAAACATGCAAATGCCAGAGAGAATGCCAATTGATAACAACTCCTCTATCCTCTGTGTAATAGTCTCATATCAGCAATTGTAGAATAAATGACAGCGAGACCTTCTATTTCTCATAATCCCATCTACCTCGTTCAGAGGATGGTGATAATATACCATACGGTCATGTCAAAATAAAGATATCATAATATCATTATCATATCACTAAAATCATGAATTATTTTGTCTTATTCATAACTTTGAATATGAAGCAAACCACACGACTGTATCATTTTTATCATTCCTTATGGTGGTTTTGCGGTGACTTCACTTGACGACAATACAGCATTACATTTAGTCATCATAAACGATGGCCATTCTCCGCAGATCAAGGCCCCTTTTACCTCCGAGTTCATCCCGTGTAATGGGATACAGCGAGGAAGTCGCATTGTCCGAAGCGTAGTATCTGGTGACCACCACACCGTCCCCCCTCAGCCAGTACACTGTATCGTGGAATATGCTCACATCCCTCAGGTTTCTGAGGCCGGCTGCACTTTGTATGTCAACTCCGGGTATCTTAGTCTGCCCTGAGCTCCCTAGAGGCAGGTCAGTGTAGTAGGCTGCGTCGCTTCCACCATAATAGTCACAATAGAGCAGTCTGCCAGCTGTGAGACAAAAATACAAATTGCAAGAATAGGAATATTATGTCTTAGGCATTTAAAGATATAGTGGTCACAGCAGGCTTTTTCACATCAGCTCGATGTTTCGAAAGTAGCGCGCTATTTTCTGACTTGGGAAATTAACCCGATCACGAAATAGCCCGCTATTTGATAATGTAAACGCAAACGCTAATTGTATTGCTCTGGTCGAGAAATTTCTTGAGTTCAACTAGGGAAATTGCTGAAATAGCTGGATACTAGCGCGCTATTTAACACCGGACTTTTTGCAGTGCACATCCACGCACACGCGCGCACACCCACATACACATAAACACAAGGAAAACTTGTTAGGTTTAGTGCTCTGTACTAACGATGAACAATGCCACGTTCTTCCGAGTAATAATAGACAAAACGGCTCCGAGGTAAAGCTCTAATTACTTGGCCGGAGCTATTCCACGTCAATTAATTACTGCAAGTGAAACACGAAAATGATGCCTTTAGTCCTTGAGTTGTCTACATTCGTGAAGGCCCCACCCTTCACTTGGAAAAAAAAAGTAATAAAACAAATGAGACTCCTCGTTGTCTATACAAATTACACACTTGGGCAAGTAAATTACATACTATATGCCGAGCTAGCATCTCAACACCCGTGCGAATATCATTTTTACCCAGAGAGTTTCCACGCCACACATAGATGTTTCGACCATACACACCCTGCACAGAATCCACGTAAGGTAATCCTGGCATGCATGCACGAACACTTCACGAACGAAATGCATGGCTCTGTATGTCAGAGGCACTTTATTTCGCTCATAATCCTTTTCCCGTCCGCAGGCAATTTAATTCCAAAATAATGTAATATATCATTTAACACATTAGCCTTCGTATCAACTGCTCATACGCCGCTCATCCACACTTATGCACACCCGCGAGCACACACACTGACATACACACACACACACATATATACACATGCTGTCGACTGTGCATAAACCAGTACTATACTTGGTTCTCTTATTTTCAAAAGGCTATTCCAACTGATTTCCGACGACATCTACACTGCCATTGAATGGCAAGATGATAATGCTGCAGTTCATTTCATAGAGTCAGACACGTATCCCGTTCCCATGGTAACCATCCTCCCCTTCCGCGTAGAGCCGGCGGATGTAATCTCTCGCTGTGTACAGCCCACATTGACCGTGCTCGATCAGCTCGCTGTAAAAATCGTTTCGCGCTCATTACCCACTCAGTCAAAACAACTGTATAAAACTGCCTACATTATATGCCTGTCTATCTCTCTGTCATCGAGAGATATTGATTATGAACCATGTAATGCGTTTAAAAATTTATTGTATTCTCTATGTCGTGTAATCTATGTAGAAATAGAGAAATATAAGTATATAATAATGTAGAGATATGGAGATAGAGCGAGTATATAAAGAGTATACGAGATAGATTAACATATAGATTTTTAAATATGTGTATATGACAGTGTGCATGTATCTTTTTGCACATCACTCTCGATGTCTTCTATACATTGAATCCGCCACAATGTGTTTGATGTATGTTTGTGCCGTGGCAGGCGTCTGCATATTATGATCTACTTAAATCTAACCTTGTAAAACGCACCCCTAATCGAACAAAGCGAATAGTTCCGCTGTCAGTGAGTGGTGACGTGTGTCACGAGAATTGCAAAGAAAGATGCAGTCTTATTAACAAACAAAGCGCACTCCTATGTTTACTGGTGCAATGTCAAGGGCAGAACAGTAAAGTTGTCAGCGGCGTTCTGTGTAGCGGAAGTCTATTGTGTCGTCAGACTTTGTCTGATTATTATACGAGAAACAACAACAGCGTGCTCTACAGGTTTGATTCAACTGGTACGGAATGTAACCACACTGTTTCTCGATCTCACGGATGAACTATATTTCTCTCTTACGGTCTGTGACGTCACAGATAGGCTCTCATTCATAATAGCATGTTTAAAAAGAGATCTTTAAAAACTACTCCATTCTTGGGAGTCTGATATACATAGCTGCCGCGTTATTTCATCATACTCAATAATTGTGATTTCTTATTATGATAACGGAAGAAAAGGTGAATTGTTGCAATTTGTTGTGTGGTCTGGATGCTACAGACGCCATATTAAACGTTTAACAAGAAGCTCACATCCATATGAATGATGTTTACACTTTTTTCGTGAGGAAAACCCCCCTCCCCTAAATACAATCCTGGGCCTAGCCATCAAGCATGTATTGCCGTACCGCGATACCAGTTGAAACTACGAGCGCCGAACGATTGCAATCGTTAGAAGTGCAGTGTACAGGGGAACGCCAAATCCAAAGGCACGGCTCTCACATTCGACTCGTGTGCTAAAATATCAATTCTGATGCAGAGGACGCTGCCGGTATTATTCATTAAACATGAAATTATGCGAGCTGATTCGCCTCACCATCCATAATGTGGGCAGTAATGAGATTAATTTAACGCGTTATATTGCTAAGCCTTTGGACGTGCACGTTTTAATATTGGTTCGTCGGTGACACAACATCTTTCTACATACAAAGCAGTTGCGTTCTTTATCAAAATAAATCGTCGATAGACAACTAAACTTGTGTGGTGTTTACTGGAATTAGTTATACAATGTGCTCAAGTTAATCAAATTGATAACAAGTAGGTATCAAAACACGGATATAAGAAACTTTACAGCAAATGTGGTGAGAAAATAACACTTTTCGGATGGAAAGTTCATCACATACATAACTATCATCAATCAACACTCTTTTATATGGCACAGAAACATTCAAGAAAACAAACAGAAACAGAAACATTAACACACAACCAGACAGACAGACAGACAGACAGACAAACAGACATACATACATCAACAAACTTGCTCGGAATCTGGGGAAAATCAAAAGCTTGCCAAACGAATTAAATGTCGAGTTAGAAGTAGTCAGCCGTTATTGAATAAGAAGCAAACGATATCCTTCTACACTATCTGAATGTCTCAAACATGCACACACACACAGACACACAGACACATACACACAGACAGACAGACACACACACACACACACGCGCGCGCGCATTTAGAAACACAATTTAATGGCTTCTGGACAAATTTATGGAGATGGTTGTAAAGAGAGACGCGCAAACACAGCCAACTCCGTCACCGCGCCGAAATGGATATCTTTCGTAGATGAAGGCTTGTTAGAAATAAAAGGCCCAACCTTATCACAGCCACCATAACCTAAACACCACTGACATTGTATACACAAAAATTACTGATGGTCATAAAATGATTTGAGTGCAACCTAGATCCATGGCAGGCTGGCATCAATCCTACATAGACATGACGTTCGAACAAGTGAGTATAGCGTTTTGCATTACATTGTACATCCACAATTGAAATGGCTTAATAGTTAACGGATGTTATACTTCTGTTTGTCTCATATATACTACATGTATATATATATATATATACATATATATATATATATATTTATAACAACATGTATCAGCATCTCACATCATGAATATATATATATATATATATATATATATATATATATATATAACAACATGTATCAGCATCTCACATCATGATATATATATATATATATATATATATATATATATATATATATATATATATATATATATATAGTGTGAGAGATAGTTCTCTGGGTCCCGAACGAATATCTGTATATTTTTTGGGATATATGATGTTATTCTGATGATGATGAGGTTAGATTGGATATTTGTATTGAATTGAATGATTGATTTGTGTATATAAAGGAAAAGATTTAGAAGATTGGTAATACATGTATATGAAATTGCATTATATATTATATGACACATCAGGCTATTCATATAATAATTATTCTGTTGGTAGATCCTGACGAAGGCCTAATGACGGGCCAAAAGCTTGACAAATAAAAGGGAGACTAAGATCGAGAGCAACGTCCCGCCTCAGTCCAATTTCTTTCAATTATATATATATGCATATATATATATATATATATATATATATATATATGTATATATATATATATGTATATATATATGTATAAATATATATATATATATATATATATATATATATATATATATATATATATATATATATATACATACATAAAGATGAGACAGAAAATATTTAACTTTCATGGCCCATTTGCATAAGAGGATGCAATTAATGCAATCAAACATAAGTCAGAAAATCAAACTTAAGTTAGGTATCAGCCAATCAGAATTGAGTATTCAGAGACTTTATATTTGATTCTCTGACTTATGTTTGATCTGAACTTTACTGAAACAAAGCTCAGGTGTACCTTGAAGACAAAAATAACTGCAGCCATGACATCCTGTACACAGCTTCCCACGGTATACCACAGATTGAGACACACACACACACACACACACACACACACACACACACACCCACACACACACACACACAAATAAGCAGACCAACAAGGCTGGATGAACCGAATATTGTGGAAAACAAGCTGTTGTCACCAACATGCATCAAAGACTTCTCTCTGGCTCCCACACAAGTTTAGCTGTTTTTGTCTGGTCTGATCCTGGAAGTTAAACAAAACACACAATGCCCTGTCTTCTAGGTCAACAACCATGACACACATAAACAGGACTTGTGGTTTACCCCAGGCCTTTATACATTCTGTCAGTTTCATATGCATTTAGATATGAAAAAGAATCGTATTCATATTTCTTGCAGTAACCTGTTTATTTGCTGGAATGGTTTCTGAAGACAACGTAGTGAATGAAAACAGGACAAAACTTTTCCATAGTTATCATGATATCTGTAGTTTGTACTTCCTTTATTGTCTGAATGGATATTGAGCCAGTCTTCATGCATGGTACAAGGATCACATTACTGCTTTTTTTGTGCACACAGCACCTCATATTATTATCACTTTGAAATCTACTCAGGAATTCTTCACCAACATTATCTCCAAGCATTCCTCATATAACAAACTATGTCTATGCTGACGTCAGAAAGAGGTGTGCATGACTCCATGCAGAGTAAATACAAGGCCAGCTTAAACAGAGCAAGATCTACCTTGCTGTTTGATGTTCCTGATGTTAGTCTATCGTTAAACAGTTTTCTATACGGAACTGACATTGACACAGGCCATACCCTTTACACATGATTTGGTAATTTGTGTATATCAGATCTGGCATATAAACACGGACAGTCATATCTATTACAGCTTACAAAGTTCGATTTGTTGCAGTATGCAATTTATTCACTGTGGTAATTTCTATCAAAAATCTGTGTACACTGCTTCACATGACTTGCCATAGGTGACAAATTACTTGCACGAACAAGCAAGCCATAAAAGGGAACTTTTCGGGGTCATATACATTGTGCAAAGACAAAGATCATAACAGTATGTCCTCATGTGAATATATTGCTCATAATAATATATTTAAGCACTTGCACACAGGACCGGGGAAATACCCAAGTAACTTAGCTACAAGCATAGAAAGAAATCTACCATTAGTACTTTGATGTGATATATGATGGACAAACAGAAGCAGATGGTGATGATAGGTAATAAACAGAGTCATGGGGAAAATGTGGAGTATAGTTACATTAACCTGTCAAGAAGCACAGTGTCTTGTGCAAGAAGTGAATATACAACACTGTAGGTCCTGAAATATCTTGCTTACCAAGAATTTATGATTTAAACTAAATTCTTGTTTTAGCATCTGCAATGTAAGCCATGGTCTTACACATAACATCAGTTGTAGTTGACCTATAAATTTTGTGAAGACATGAAGGTCGTTTTCTGAAGATATGACTTTTGTTTAAAAACATGATCCAAGAGTGGACTCAAATGGTTCAATTTCATCATCCCAACATCAAAAAACTTTCCCAACACACACATCTGGTCTGCTTTAAAACTTTTGAAAAAAGGGGTACCAAATGTCCCTGCACAGAAAAAAAAAATCTGAACCACACTGTTCCTTTTCATAAGTGTCAAATCCATTTATAAAATTTAGGCTGATGTCACTGACAGTTTACGTCAGAAGAATCACTGTAGATGAAATATTTGTTGAAAAGAGTGGAAGGGGCTCAATGCTTTCTGATTTGCTTTACAGAAGCTGAGCAAAGTGAATATTATGTGCTATTATTATGCAAGCAAGCTAAACCGTCACTGTATATCTCGACTACCAGTGGAGAAAAAACAAAACACCAACAACCACAACTCCAACTAGATTGTTTGATTTTTGCTGATCAGATTGTCATACTATTCTTTGAGAGTACTTTTGTAAAAAAACCCACATGAACTCTTGAGGTGTTTTGTTCATGATGTGGTACACTGGACATCTTTGTTTGCTGACTGATATAACAAAACCCATGGAGTGAAAAGGATTGTATTCACCATGGCACGCCAGGGTTTGTGACCATGTGGAACACAAAGGAGTAATATATCTCACCATCTGCTCTACATACATATGACTTTTAAATTCAAATAAAGCTCATGCTGTACATTTTCCACCATTACCAGTAGTTCTGTCATAAATATACTTGATTAGATATTAGAATGTATCAGGAGCTTGGAAATATTCAAAGATACTCTCATGTGGCAACATACATGCAAAGTTATGACAAAACTACAAAATATGCAACTATTCCCTGTTATAGACAGAACCATACTTTACTTATGCACATATTTACAAAAGATCTATGGTGAAATACAACATCACATTAAGCTATTACACTTCATTGCAAAATATAAATCTCACACTTTATAAATAAGAAAATGTTGATAAATTTGGCAAGGTGATCTGTCATATCTTGCTTGTTCAGTTATTTCTCGTGAAATATACATATAAATAAAGGTACAAAATGTTGCATGTGGACAGGTCAATAGAGAAGTAGAATATATAAAATATGCAGATATGAAAAGAAAAGGCAAACTTTTTTTTTTTGCAAACTACAGAGTAATTGTTAAGGTGCTGCAATATCTTTAATGGCACTGTTGAACTCTTTTCCATGTTTCAACCACTGTCATTATTACCAACAAACTGTCTGTGTGCAAATTTCAATGTTTATTTTGAAATAGTGAGCCACATGGTGTTAACCATTCAAAATATAAATTTTGTATAAATTATCACGTGATCAACAAATGCATACAGCGTCTTTGGCACACTTCCAACTGGGAAATGAAAAAGGTGTGACATGCCATTCGTATGACACAATCGTGCATATGGTTTGCAATTTCAGATTCGACAGAAGGATTAACTGATTTTCATGAACTTTTCTCCACATGCTGGGAAGAGAATTTACCAATATATGAAGTCAAACACCAGTAAGTTCAAGCACAGTACTCATTGTTTGGAAATTAGATCCACATATACCCCATTGAAGTGAAAGACAAGGTATTCTGACTTTGACACTTTTCAGCCATAAGTGCTCACTGCTGCATTCTTCTTTGTTTTTAAATCTCTCCAAAACCTGCAATCTTTGACGTTTTCACTTGTTCTAATACAGTGGTGAGTTCCATCTTCAGATATTAGCAAAGGAAAGGGCAGCCATATTGTCTCATGTTGCAACAATCAGAAACAAAAAAGTGAGCTAGAATCATGCTTATTAAAATCATATGTACTTTTCTAAGTGACGAGTGCTGCTCCAGAATTAGGACTTTATGTTTCAATTTCTATATGACCTCTGATAACATTGATACGTTAGATAAAAGAATACAGTTTTTTTCAATATGTGAGACAAGATTATTTTACATTTCGTTTTATTTTACATTTTTCTTCCTGACTATATGACGATCAAATTTTTCTTTCACTTGGCCAACATCAACAAATTTAAGCCACTTGTTAAAAAGATAATTTGATTCAAGGCGTGATACCTGAGAGACAATGTCTCAAAGTGTTGACACCAATGATTAATTAGTTGATGAAGTCATACATTACAACAAATTGCACATTACTGGTCTGAATACACTGAATGATCTTGTGTTGTTGTTGTTTTCTGCCACAGGAATCTAGCTCTCATTAATATTCTTCCATGGATCTTTTCTTACTTCCAGCCCGGGTCTACATTTTTAGATTAAGTCACAACACTGAATATAATACATATTATACACATCATATAATCTAAAAATATATATTCTCCAAAGAAGATCAGAACTAATTCTACAGTAGAAATAAAAAATAGATTTGATTACATTCTTCAAAGGCAAAATCAGGGCATCATTTCACACAGCTATCTGCAAGAATACTTCCAATAATTGCAGCTACCCTGGCAGTGGCTGGGTAGAGTGTAACTGCCAATAATAGCTGCCAGCATTCTAATGTTGCCAGAGTGGCTACAATTATTGCAACAACAGTTGTAGATGTCCATATGACAGTGGGCCTTACTCAGACTCCACAGCACTGTGAGAGAAGGCAAAGGGAATGCTATAACTTCTCCTTGATCACCACAGACGCAGCGAGTGAAAGACGTTTTACACACCTATAGAAAGCACTTCAAGATCAAGACACAGAGAAACAAAAAAAAAATACCCTATAACTATTAACAAGTTACCACTATCGACTTTTAACAGGTAACCATGAGTAATCTTGGTCTTAACATGAGTCTTACAGACAAAAAGGCATAACTTCCTCACATATTCTGTGACATTAGCAACCTTCTACCTCAAAGTGGATGAAGTGTTGAACAAGCCTTCGAAATTGAGTAGCATACGAATAGTGGACTTCTTTTGAGACACAAACGCTGTATGCCTCATTTATGAATTATGTAGGATTTTGTGATTGGAGTGTGACTGATATTGTTCTATCAGCATTTTATAATCAACAACTCATTTGACAAAATCCACTATGAAAAAAAAAATGTTTATCAAAGTTTTAAAAAAAAAATCAGCTTTGTGTGCTAAATGAAAATATCAAAGACCGCTGAACTGTCTGAAACACACACCACTTGAGTCATTCAAACTTTGGCTGGAATTTGATATGAAGGTAATATATGTATTGTGCATTTAAAGATGTATTTTGTTTATTTATAGCAAGGTGAGAATTGAAGTATACTAAGAATGCATATTTTGAAAAACATAATTTCACCAGTTTCTAAAATGAACATAATCCAACAATTGTGGATAACTTTGAAACAAAGCTATAGTGTCCAAGCGAAGTTTGAAGATGAGAACTGATGGTCAAAATCAGAATGACAGAAAGCATCTTAATACCCACACCATTTGATGCCAAATTTTACTCAGTATTAGAAACAGAATGAAAATATTATGACCATGTGGAATATATTAGTCTTCAGTTTTAACATACATTCACTCTCTCTCTCTCTCTCTGTGGGTAGATTAAGTGAGCACTTAAAAGTGAAAGATAATGAGTGAGTACAATATCTATGAAACACATTTCAGAGATTTTCTTTATGTGTGAGTGTATATCTGTGAAAGACTATCAAGATTTGAAGCACTAGTGGCAATGTGATTCTAACTAGCAAGTTGAATAAAATGATAACATGACTTCTATACAATGAGCTATATAGCTTGCAATCCATACACAAGGCCATTCCATTATAATATTATAACATGGTTTAAGGCCAGAGAAGAGATCTTCTGTTAGCCTGATATCATGATTCAGATGTGATTGTCAAGCAGCAGCTGTTTACCTGAGAAGTTTTCACAAAATATCCCCTTTCTCGCACCACATTTTATGCAACATTTCACAAGATCTTCACTCAAAATCTTAACATTGTTAGGTGAGAGGCAGAAGGATGCAAGCTTCAAGAGACTTTCTTTCTAGCTCTCTGATCATGTTATAACACTCAGATTTGGTTGCAAACACTGTGACTGATTTTCATACCCTTCCTTTTTTCCCCTGCTAAATAATACTTAAATGTCAAATGATGTACACAGATAGCAGCATTGGTTTAGCAGGAGAAACACCCCACAAACTGAATCATATCATTGGGTTTGCGGTATATCAGTTAGTGAACTTTACAAATACCTACATATAGCTTCCCGAGGGAATGGAGGATATCAGGCATTATACAATTACACAATTGTATGTGCAACCTGAGCTCTGTGAAGACCGAGATATGTCTAACTATATGTATGCATTTATTCATCAATGAGCCTGCATACTTCTTGTGAGCAGATTTACCTTATGTTATAGAATTAAAGTGAAAGTGTAGACTCTGAGTAACAGGCAATATTACTATTGTTGTGAACAAAGCTTTACCAACTTACATATTAATATGTTCTCTTTAATTTGACAAAGTCTTGAGTTGATAAAAAGCAATCCATTTTATCACTGTACATATTCATCGTGCATGCATAAATCTCAATGGCAGACTGTCCCCGGGTTTTAACTCTTTCCTCTCCATACCTCTACAAGTGCATCTTTTCATATCAAAGTGGTCAAATGCTCAAAACTTAGTTCGCCTTTTACCTGTACAGTATTGTCTAATACTGCATCCAGGACAAAAAAGGATTGATATATATTTACAATTTGTTGTACCGTTAAGCAATGCACCGTGTTTCATTTAAGAAATCTACATGCCATCTTGCATTTATTAAAAGTTTCCATCTTTTCTCCTCCAACAATCACTACCTCTGGAACTTTCAGGACACTATTCAATGGAAAACATTTCAAAAGCAATGTATGTATTATACAACTTTGTCAAAATACATGGTATGCTTCACAGATACTTGGCTGAAAACATCCATCCATCTACACATTGTATTTACACTTAGACTCTAATTTTTACACTCTGTTTTCAAGAGTTTTTCTTCTTGCACACCACCGATTAGGCATATAAAGGAGTACATGTTTATAGTGCTCTTATGTACAACATTATCTTATGTTTACGACAAACATCCGTCAATTCACTCAACTACCGCGCATTGCAGTCTCTGCATTTCTGTAACCCGTTGTCATCACAGTGTGAACATCTGAGTGCATGAAATGTGTCGGTGAAATTGTTGCGTAATAATGACTTCTTGCTTCCGTTGCACGTGGTACAAGGGACGTAGCGATGACCGCCGCATGTGCTGCAGTTCACCATCGGATTGTGTTTCTGTGGACACAAACAAGAAATGAATATGATATGTGAATATATTAGAAGAATGACAGTTCATTTAAATGCAGATATATACAATGTAAGTTATCATAAGTTAACTGAGCCAGACAAGAAAGTTACATATCCTGGAAAATAAAAACTGCCCATTTATTCTATAAGACAGTAAATTTTTTTATTTACAAAAAAAAAAGAAAAAGAAATAAAGATGCTGTCATATTTTTTAAGACTATTCTTTCACATTACTTCAAATGGACCATAAATGACACCTGCTGAAAACTGAGAAATGTCACATCATTCATTCCAAAAGTTCTATGAATAGTAACATTACTTCAAAAACATTCAATTTGTTAACCTTTCATCCTAAGATAATAAGCAAATACATGAATTTGTATCATAAACTCATTGGTTCAAGGAAGGACAACAAATACACACAGAATGGTCACAAGTGGCCTTAATTAAGCACAAACTAATGCCAATTACTTGATAACATTTTGACGTCACAAAAATCATTGAGCTAAGCTTGGTGGAAATCTTTATCCCACAAACACCTGCTGAAGGATTTTAAACACATTTTCTGAAATAATGAAGTTCGGTAAAAAGACCATTTCCTGGTTCAAATCACTTCTATTCAAGGTCAAAACTGTGTCGCAACACATTCATGTAGATCAATGACCAAGGAAACAGTGTTAACCTATCAATAGTGTTTTGGCCGCACAATGAAGTATACTTTGGAGTATCTACTGAGTTTTGTCTCTCTGTCTGCCATTTTTCATGGTAACTTCCTACAAACTTTACTGAGAATGAGATGCACTATGCCCCCATTACAATGTTTCTTGTGTGGTGAGTGATTGATTGAGAAATTGAAATGAATAAACACTGTACGTTGAAATCTACCAAATATTTGTCAAATAGATGAACAATCTATTGTGGTGCAATGAGGAGAGATAACAGTTTAAAGGACCATACTGCCTTTTTCATTTTAAGCAGGAAGTGGTATAGACTGCATCTATGACATACAGTACTAAAGTAAACAAAAAGCTGAGATTAAGCTGGCATACTATAAAATTTCAGCATGTTATTTCTTGTGATCTAATTCTGAAACTCATGAAAGGGATATATAAGACATTGTTTTATGCACTGCACTATTCATATTTTTATAAAAATATGTTTTCAAACAGCAGTCAAACACAAAGATCTGAACTGAACCTATAAAGATTTTCAAGATGCTTTCATTGTCTACAACTCAGCTTAATTACTGAGAATTTAAAATCCCGAGAAGGAAGTGAACCTCAGATAATCTGGACATGTGGGGAAAAAAGGCAATTGTCAACACAAAGCATTCTGCATTCTAGTTTTGTGCTCTCCAAATCACTTACTTCAACAAAATATATTCTATAAAACAAACACCACCTATGTCAACAAGGAACAGGTATCCCCTCTTTATACTACCACACTACATCAATTAAACCATGAATATTTAATGAGTGATTATACTCAATAATGTCCCATCCCTACGACATATATGCACACACACATTCTATCAGGTAACGTTCAAACCCTTAAAAGTACAAGCCGCTCCCCCTACGAACCAACACAAGCCTTTTGTCCCACAGAGGTAACAATTTTGCCCCTCCTGGAGATCCCTTAAAGGGGATCATTTGCATTGTAAATGATCAATGACGCTAAGAACTCCATGGATCAATAGATGCTATCCACTCCAGCTACACCAACTCCCTACTATGACAATAACAACCCCTCGTAAGAAGCTTTAGAACCAGCCTACATTCAAAGGGGGAATGTATTCATCGACCTAAAATGCTTGGGCTCTGAAGCGTCACTTGGCTATCGACCAAACAATCTCTCACTACTGTTGTAATTGTCTTCCAGCACCAATCAATTCAAATATTTTTAGTTGCCCCCTGTACAACATGCCTTTCTCTTATCGTTCAAACATCACCCGCATTTACAGATGTGACAGTCACTTCAATATGTAAATAGGTAATGACTACTATAGGTCATAGCATATATGTACCATATGCCAACATCAACTTGCCCTTAATCCGGGGGTAATTTCCAGATATTTTGGGGATTATCAAGCCAGTGAATGAATGCCTGCTATTCATTCTGTGAAAAGACAGTAAGAAATCAATAAGGCCAATGACTCAAAGCTGTCATGATCTGGGCCATCCTACGTCTTGTGGTTTACCCATTCCAATAACTCCTTGAAGTACTAAGAGTTTTTCTGAAATCTTTCACTACACAGAGATCCGTATTTCCTTGTTCTTTGTCTGAAAACATCAGTAGGCCTACTGTCAGATACAAATAAGTTAATATCCACATGGTTTCTCCTAGTGGGAAATAACAAAATGTAATTGATACCCAATTTCCAATACCTGAGTAATTTGGTCTAATTTCATGAGATACATTTTCAATTTGTCCTGCAAAAACTGATACGACATCAGAAGCAGTAGATTTTGAAGATTTCTAAGCTCTGGTCTTTCCATGTCAATTAATAATTTACTGATCATTTTTTTTTTCAACTGGCTGGTAGTTACAAATGGTACCAAATGATGTCATAACATTATATCCTTTATCAAAAGATATGTATATGGTTTTCATGTTCTTAAAAGAAATGATTCAACAGCTTGGGCATTTAATTTGAAAGAGTAAAGCAGTGGTACTAAATCACTTTGACACAGGAATTGAAATTAAATACATGTATGTAACATTCTCACACACTCCTTTCAGCAGATATATAATTGTCAACCAGTTTGGGGGGGGGGGGGGGGGGGGAGACCTCTCATAGTTGAATACTATTTACAAACACTATTTGATTTTGAAACTTTTTCTATGCATTGGCAAACATTCCATTGCCTGTGTGTATTGCTCACACTCTGCTGGGAGAAGACATTGTTCTCATGGCGCACAATACAAGACAGAAATTCTTGCCCCATCTGTCACCACTATCTCAACAGTCAGGTCAGAGCAGGAATAAACCATTTCATTCACAGGGTAGTCAGAGAAATGGAGACTGTTAAGATATAACAATAGTGAGACTGTTTTCTCTCTTTGTGTTTTTTTTCTTTCTTCGAAGTTTGCTGATTTATTCTGCAGAAATGTAATTTTGTTCATGTAGTATTTCATTGTTAATACAGTTTGTGCAAATTATAAAGCAAGAAATTAAATGTCTGATATAAAAATTTTAAATCCAGTGTCCAGCTCTGCACAGGTATATTGGACGAATGAAAATGAATTGAAATGAATTAAATTGAATGTGTGTGTGTCTGTGTATACTTGCATGTGTATACATATGCATATATATGTTGTATATGAATTATGTACACATGTATAGATCTACTGCCTGTGTGTGGACATATTGAGTGGCATCCTAATGGTGTGTTTAAGGTTGATCATTCTTTTAAAAATACTATTCTGCATTCTCTTTATAAATGCTCCTATTTCTGTATTTTTATAAGCTGTTTTAGCCTCATGGGAAGAGAGTATTAAAGATTAATTGTATTGTATTGTATGCATCCATGCAAAATAAAAATGTACTATACACACAGCTGATGCATAGCCTATACTGTAAAATATCATATAGGGTCGTCTGTTCTTTGGTGAATCACTCTACTTATAACCACAAGAACAGAAACCACTAAAAGTCTGAAAATATCCTTCCTTCTATCTGGGTGACATCAAATGCTTACCTCAAACCTTCTGAGTATGGTCCTAAGCTCCCCTGATTCATTCAGTTCTTCCAGTTTCCTCAGATCCTGTGAGAGATGCACAGACAAACAAGGAGAACAGTGAGCATTTTTTCTAAAAAAATACATCAAAATCATCACTGATTTATTTATTTTTTCTCATATGAAACTGGAATGTATTGAACACAGAGGAACATTTTGTATGTATTTGTCAAAAATGTAACTTGAAAAAATTGTGTGTGTAAACCTCCTGCAGGTTGCTATGATTATAAACATGCATACCGGGTAAATTATTTCCAGAGGGAGTATATGTTGGCCCACAAAAAGCTTCCAAATCCTTGCAATCTGCTCCCCCCCCCCCCCCCCCCCCACGTATACATGTAAGCACTGCAATGCAACATGTGAAATGTACGCTGTATACATATAATTTTTAGACATCACATACAAATGAGATGACAATATGATTTCAAAGAATTCGGAATCCCATATCTTTCCTGTTGTAAGTTAATCTATGTGCAGAGCATGGATTACTTGACAGATCAGGTTCCCTGTCCTGTTAACAGTATGTGAAATTAACCTCTTTTGTCCAAAATGTAGGAACCAAAATCTATACATTTTCTATGATATGAAAACACATGTATGAGAATAGATAAATAAACAAACAAATGCAAAAAAAAAACTCTGAACATGTCAAAAACATGACTATTTTCTCAACACATCTTCATGATGAATATCATGAGGGTGCCATGTTTTATGACATTTGCCATATTTTTCAACAAAATGAATAGTCAGATCAGATTGTTATGCCACCTGTGTATGGAGCCAGTGCAAATATTTGCCTCATATACATCAAAAAAGTCTATGCCATCAATAAACGCATTTCGCAACTCTTACCGCCAAAGGTTATGATAGCAAGCCCATCTCAAGAGAACAATGACTCCAAAAATAGAACTGTAGTGAGTGTGGTATGTATGCAGCTTCTCAGACTCTTCATCAAAGGTTATATGATACAAGGGAATATGGAGTGATTTCAGAATGATGGAGAAAACAGCTCTCGAATGGAACTGAGCAAATAACTACACTATTTGTATTCTAGATAAGCCGCAAGACATTAAAGAATGTCATACAACGTAGATTGATAAATCATTATCATGTTGACAGGTGACTAATGTGGATGTTAAATCATAAGATTGGACTGAGAGAGACTTATATTGAATAATTCTTCAATAAAGCAAAACAGGTCAAGACTTGTTTATCAAACATTAGAAACCAGAGGGAAACCCATAACTTGTAAGAAAGCTATAGATTATGATTTGGAAAAACTATATATTATGTTCTAAAGTTCTGGTATTCACAAATATGTTTCTTGATTTTGATTCATGTAAGATTCTTGAATTCAGGTAACAATGAAAATTGTCTCACTTCTCTAAATGTAAAGGCTATATGTATAGTGCTTTCTATTAAATCAATTTGAAATTGTGTAGGACAAAGTGGCTTATTTACATAACATATCTGACCTGTATGTCACCGAAGAGTTTTTTTTTCTCAATTTTTTCCTTCAAATTTTTGCACCTGCCCTGCCAGGCCAATCAATTATCATTTAGAGCTCTATAGGAGCTCTAGATGCTGTGGTTGCCTTAGCAACCACCTCTGCAATGTAAGCACTCTCATTGCTAATGAAGGTAGGGAACAAATAAGTGGCCTGTGAATTAATGGACATCACAATGCCCATTATAGTAGTAGCCAGGCGTTGGTGCACTATTACATGTCTCCTGGCTACATGAATACATAGTACCGCGGTATTTTCTCTGGCAGATCCTGTTGCTATAGATGTGTGATACGGTACATGCTTTTCATTTATGCATGTTCTAATATTGACCTAATGTTTATAAAAAGAAATTGATGAACATCTATGAAATAGCCATTAGGGTGGTCTCTGTTCAAGACTGCATGTATTTTTTTTTTGCAGTGCTTCTGAAATAAAATTGTACACTTGTATATCAAAATGTAATCAAATCTTTTTCTATAAACACCACAGCAAAGATAGAAACCACACACTTTCACAAGTATCAAGTATTAAACAACTGGAAATGTAAATTTGATCTAGTGTATGCTTGTGTTTGACTTGTAAATCTTCAAGGTACAATGAAACATTAGATGATCAACTAAACATGTGGTATCTACATTCATTTGTAAACATTGTGAGGTGTAAAAAAAATAATCAAATCTTTCTGAGGGGGGATGCAATCAGAGGCATAAGATAGGGAGGGGGAAGTTACCTGTATATGACAACAAAATAAATGAATGAGCTAGATTTGAATTATTTATATTGCCTGTCATGAAACTGCTTTGTCACTGTGTGTTCTCGTTTGACTCACACAAGATGACCCACCAAGGCTCCCCTTCTGTCTACATTTCAGTCTGAACTGGGTAGGACACCCATTGTTGGATGTGAACGATGAATGGGAGAGGTTGAGAACAATGTTTGAAGAGGGTGATGATAGAGTGGACTAAGAATAATGTCTAAGAATAGGTATTGTGACATAACAATAGGCCTTTACACATGTAATGTCTGGACTGATCATTGAAATGCCCAAGACATCTAGGGAGTAGATCACATCTAGTATTGGGGTAGCCAGGCACACTGATACTGAATATTTTCATCGCTGAACCAGAGCACACAATGTCTTCCTCACTATATGTGCAACCTGTTGAACCCAATGATCTAAGATTTTATTAAGATGATCTAGATACATTGTAGGTGGAAAAACATTTTTGAAACAGGCAAATTCTCTGTCTAAAGGACTTAGTGGTCTGCACATATACCAATGACTGCTTTCAACTACATTGTAACCAACTATCAAGGAAAAAATGATTTAGATATAATATGTATGAATTAATCTATTTTTCACCAATCATTTACTAAAAAGAAACTTATTCATAAAACAAATGTCTTAATTCCACAATCATATCTGAAGAATGATGGATGCAAGTTGTGAACTTGTTAAAAATGTAGGAAAAGGGTTTCTTGGAAGTGAGCTATAGGTATTTCTACTGTTTGCAACAGGTTTTGACACAAATTATGTCAACAAACAAGTGTTCTTTGTTTGTTTTTGGTTCAAATTACAAGTACCTTTGTTTAACCAGCCAGGAACACAATGTTATGTTTCAGATTACACCCAAAATGTTATATGCACAATCGTAAACTTATATGGTAACTATTATTTGTTTAACCTGTCGATAACACAATATTATGTATCTGATTACAACCAAGAAGTTATGAATGCTTGTATGATAACCAATTGCCATGCATTCTATTATAGTATGTACATACTTGGCATATCTTTGTAGTGACTCTATGATATACAATTCAAAATGTTGTATCAAAGTCTATCAAGATTTCTTATCTAAACATATGAAATAAATGTACAGTACAGTTAGTCACTTATTTTTATCTCTGAGTGACAAACCACTGCTACATTTTTGGCTATCATAAATTCTGCCATTTGTCATGTAGTTACACAAGGCCACTTACTCCATTTTCAGATATTACCAATGATGGGTTCAAAAGATGCAATGCCATCAGCTTGCCTTTCGTAATAACCATGCAAACAAAAGTTTAACCTCAACCTACAATTTGAAGGACTAACTTTTTTGTTGCCTAACCTTGAATCATCGGTGTATAGTCAGCATGGGTTTCAAGCATACTGAAATCAGTTTATTGAATTGTCCTATCATCCTACCCAACAGCCCAAGGCCCACAAGGGGGGTCATGGACAGAACATATAAATATCTGTGAGAATTTATGAGTTTGTTAATCCATTTGTAGTGTGTGAAATGTGGACTGATGTTTACCCTTGACATTTTAGCTTTGGCAAGGCAAACAGACAGAGATATCAGAATATGTTTTATGACTATATAAACAAGTCTTGCCGAATCACAGGTACATACCTTGTATACAGGCTGGCATAATGCAAGTAAACACTTAAATCCATATTGTGAGCAAATATCATTTGAATATTTAACAAAACATAGTGCTAATATTAGACATTAACAGATAGGAGAGTAGTTTCATTACATGCACTGATTCCCATGTCATAGTATGAACAAGTTAGTGATATGCATGTCTTCTCTGGGAAACATTTTCAGACCATTTTCCACATCTATATCTATTTCCAAAGGGATTGCCCTGTGTATTATACTAATATACAAATTTGTATTATTTAAGCTGTTTATAGGATTTCAACACGGCGGGTATACTAGTAACATGAATTCATGTACAAGATTGTAGGAAGACAGTGATTTACAGGGAACATGAGATGCAGATTGATCAGTATCTGATTCACTTATCTAGACATGTTTATTAAAGACAAGGTGTGTGGCTGGGTGTGTGACACAACTTGTATGCATTCATAAACAAGGTGTAGGATGTGAGAATATATACATATTTAATGACAACACAAGATTGAAATTTGAAGAGAAATGTACATCTCAGGAATGGAATGTAAACACCTAAGTGCTTGTTTCACATATAGATTCTACAAAACAGAAGAAAAGTTTTGCAAAATAAGCTCATAAGGATGGTTGATAAATATAGATTAACATATAAATATAACCATCGTTTGAGAAAGATGACCGCCCATCATCGAAACTGCCAGAGGTAAATACAACTTTTAGATGTGTCTAGAGAACTCTTTATCTAGAAGAAAAGCTTGTTATGTTTCATTTGTGATATTTCTGTGACATAAAGTATCCATTTCTAATTCTTGATTAAAGGGAAAAACCAAGAAGTTACAAGTGTACAAGTACGATTAATCTAAAGCAGGCTGTTGTTTCTTAAATGTAATTCTTTTCTTGAAGCCAGTTATTCCCTTATCAATATTTGATACTTGATATTTAATCAAGTCATGAAGGAAATAAAGTACTAAGTGATAGTGGCAGCTTCTTTTTTTTCCCTAAGAAGCCATAATCTTATAATGTGTGGTTGACAACTTGCCATTTGAGTTTGAATTGTTGGAGATATGCAAAGTACAGTGCAAACCAATGGATTAAATCAATCCAAACATCCTACTTTAGCATTATGGATGTAAAGATTTGTGTTGAACAGACAGGGACTTTGCCATGGACTCACCCCAACGAGTTCACCATCGATGAAGCAGATGGGGAGGTTGATGTCAGTGGTAGAACCAATCCTCTCTTCCAGTTCCTTCTGGTGCTTGGAGTTCATGAAGAGATCCCGCTCCTCAAACCGCACCCGGTGGTTCTGGAACAGCTTGCGCACGTACTGGCAGTCATCGAACGTCTGCCTCACAATCCTCACACTCGTCGTGTAGACAATGATACGGCCCACCTCGTCTTCAGAGTTTATGACACTCTTTTTCTGAAGAAAGCAATCGCAAAGTGACAAGACAGTTTTATTAATCAAGTGATGGCATTGTAATATCATTATTCACGTATGAAGTATTTTATTTCATTTGCAAGATCTACATTTGTAACACACTGCTCAAGAATAACAATGGATGTTATGGGTATTTTGAAAAAGTCAAAATTATTCTATTTTTGCTTTCTTAACTGTTTTTATATCACTGATTCTAAATAACAAATGTATAACAGTCTGAGAGTTTACAATGTAACTTATCCTCTCTCCAAGACAGATTGATCTACACTACACATGTTGCATGGTAAAACAACATACATGTTGTAGTGTATGAGACACACAAAAAAATGAGCATCAATCTAATCACTATCTAAGATTTTTTTTTTCAAATATAAATTTTTGCACCCTCAAAAACCCCAAAAGAGTTGACACAGAGGTAAGATGTAAGCCATCAGCATTAAAAACTTGTTTGTGCACAGTCAAGCAAATATTGTATACCTACAGCTATGTGTTTTGTCACGAAAGTTGAAAGGGTATCAGGTCAGCCGTGCAGTAAGCATGCATGAATTACGCTTCATCCAAATATGCTATTATGTCTATGTCTAAGGCTTGAATGAAAACTCAACATCCTGTCATCATAAAAGTGTCATACTGTTATTTCCCAGCAGAATAAATAGTCTTACATTTGTTTGGATCTGAAATGCAAGCAGAGAGTTTCTTTTGAAATTGGTATGAAAGGACTATTCTTGCGTTAATAATGGAATATTTCAGTTACTGCTTTTATTTGATCAGCCAAGATTTGGTTCTCTGTGAGCAAGTAGCTATTCAGTGTAACATGTACAGTGCATACATCAGCTCTTCACTGAGAGATTTTAGCGTACAAATGTATGTATCACTTCAAATCTTTCTTCTAAAATAACACCAGATGCTATTCAGTGGCAATGAGTTCATATATTCAAGTGAGATACGTTTAAAACGTGAAGAATATGACTTACAATTTGCAAGTTATTTTCTCTTGCTTCTTTAAAGAGTTCATTTACTTTAAACTCTGTTGAATGAATTTGTTGCCCATTTGTTAAATTGCTACTGTTGCCTTTATATATGATGCAAAGAATGTCATGGCATGCAATAGGTTTATATTCAGACCAGCACAACACCATTAATATCAAACCTAACCAAGTATGAGTATAAAGTGTCAGAACAGTAGTACCTAAAAATCACATTAATTCTGACAGCAATGTTAACATGCAATGTATTAGTTCAAGTTCAAGTTCCGTTGTAGGTCATTTGAAGTAACGTTGCTAGACAAACAACACAGATGAACTACGAGCAGAATCGGATCAAACACCATTGGGAACTGTTCAATAAAGACAAGGAAATAGATATTGGATGTACAATGTACAATGTACGCACACTCTCTGACATGATTAAATGACAGTTCAATAGCAGCTTGATAACTTATGAACTTAACTAACTTATTAAAACTAAAACTGCATTGTACATCATGTGAGTACCAGCATGGCCAAAATTTCCACAGCACAAGTCCAAAAGTTAACTCGGACACAGACAAAAGATATACATTTTTGTCATCAGGTAAATAGTCTTTATACAGATTTAGTATGCCATTGAGATGATAACAGTCAATATTGTGGGAAGTTTGGGACCAAATGACCTCGCAGCACAAACAAACAAAGATTGCTATCCACTAATCCAAGATTATTGCTCACTAGGGTGGAGTTGCAGTGTGATAATTTTTTCTTATCAGTCATCGGGTTACCTTACCATGGGGTGTATTCATTCACACAAAAACTCTTATAACATCTTCGATTAACCCATTATTCTACATGGCTGGCCATCTTCTATGATGACAGTTTGTTGTTGTTCTTTTTATTTTAGGCAGCATTGGTTGCAGGAGAGCATGTATGGCTTGGTTTGGAATTATCATTTTCTCAATCTTCATTCACATATCACCTGTTCAGTGTTTCAAATCAAAGCAATGATATAATCAGCTGATTAATTACTTAGACTACAAATTGTATTCCATAAATGACAGTTGACAGTTATCACCTCATATAATAATAATAATAATAATAACAATAATGACAGTGGCCTCTTATAATGCACTGAAATCCATCAAGAATGATGCCCATGGCGCTGTTATATAACTAGCATAAACAGTACATAATACAACCATACAATAATCAAATACGATAACTTATCAGAACAAGTGAAATACAAAAACAAGTGTAACTGTGATTTTTCTTTCTCTCTCTTTTTTTTAATTTAATTTTATTTTATTTTTATTTATTTATTTATTTATTTATTATTATTTTTTTTTTTTGGGGGGGGGGGGGGGGGGGCAAGTATATTGTATGATCAAAGTGAAGTGTTCCATCAGGTGGTTTAGACTATCATGTCCTCATACAAGAAGTAGCACACAGGTGCCCCCCCCCCCCATGACCTTCTTTCTTTTAAACCTAGTTTATTTATAAGCCTACACTGTCTCACCCCAACCCAAATGTATCAAATACATTAACAATGTTTTGCACTTTACAGTGCAATCATATCTGCTTCATATCTTCTGGGCAGAATACCACCTGCTGTACATCTCTTTTATCCAGATTTTTGTTGTTGTTGTAATAACCTGATTGTAAGGTCAATTACAGTGTATAATCATACCTACACTATACAGCTGTAGGATGTATCACACACTATAATACCTCCTTGATCATGATGACAACTGAATAAATGATTCAGAGCACTCAAAGTGTGAGTGTGTGTGTGTGTGTGTGTGTGCTGAAACTTCATTTGGTGTTAATTTAGTAATTCTTGATGCAAATATACAATGTACCAAGAATATTTCTTGGTTAAATGAGAAACACTGTAAAGAAAGCAGAATAAGTATACTATTTTTTGACTCAATTTGGTGGGTGAATTTATGCAGATAGTGATACACATCTTACAGTCATAAAAGTGAACGGGAATGAACCTTGCAGAAGTACAAGTACTACGCAGTTGTCGTTGGTCTGTTAAGAACAGAAGGTTGTTAATACTGTACAAACAAATGAATTCAACAACCTTTTGGCCCTGAAGGATATGAAGAGAGCTCTAGCATGGCTTCATTATCAGAGGAGACTTTGGGAAACCCAAATCACTCTTAAAATTAATCCCCTGAGCTCCAAGGATCACCCCCTGGGGGATCTGTCCCTGCAGGATTAGATTAGCCTGTAACTCCTGACTAAGATTTGGTGTTTGTTAGTCTACGGCAAGTAGGTTTTCAGGGTGATTTCAATCGTGCTTACTGACGTACACATGAACAGACAGAGATGAGTCACTATCAGTCTTAAACAGAATCCTGTTGCAAACACAAATTTTCTTTTCCCCCTGTGACTTTGAACATGGGGTTAACTCTTGATGACTGACTAGTGGGCAGAAGTTTGTAAAAACGTTGAGGAAAAAAATACAAAAACAGACATTAACTGGGGTCTAAAATCATTAAGCCATGATGATAAAGTATGAAACTTTTAAGTCAAAACAGTTTAGATTCACTGCAGACTGATAAATTCAACATAATTGACCATGATGTAGTCACACATGTGAATCATTAATGATAAGAAAAATAGTGTTTCAAACTTTTAAAACATAACTTACATGTATTACATCACGGTAACAAAACTGTCATTTATTACTCTCATTTTGTATCTGCATTTAAGGAGGATCCAGTTCATATAAAGAAATGTTATCAATCATCAATGATTCAAATTAGCAATATATACATTGTACATGCACATTTATACTATCATGCTCTTTTCTTGTTTCACATGCAAATCCATGCATACTAAAATATAATGTGGAATACGTTCATCATCAACAACAGAAATCAACCATTCAATCTAGTGTGACCTTGATATCAAAATCACAGTACAGTACATGAACATTAAATACAAAGTGAACATTCATATCAGGATGGCTACAAGCACTGTGTGAGAGAAGAAATTATGGGGATCTATGTTTAAATGAAATATACAAACCTTGTTATTGTCCAAAGGTTTAAATTCGAAGTTAGCGATTCCAGCCCGGACACGATTTTTCACACCACGAACAGTTCCCTTCACACTTTTGATATCTTCCCCGTCGCCAGATGAGAGTCCACGGCGACCAACAAACCGAAGAGTCCTGTTTTCATCCACATCTTGTGTGGATTTAGAAGAATTTAGATTATCATTAACGTGAAACCTCATTTGATTCAAATTAGCATCACTATGTCCACTGCTGTTTTCACTGCTGTAAGTTTTTGGCTTCTTCTGGTGTGCAGCAAACGCCTCGGGAACGTTCAGTTGCATGGGGAAGCCACGACATAAATGGTCGATTGACGAGGAAGATGAAGTTGACATGGATGAGGGTGAGCTCGGCTCGTCTGACGCCATTCTCATCTGCTGGTAGTATGTCTCCAGATCGTCCAAATCCTCGTGAAACATGCCTGATTCACTAATAGGAATCAACTTTCGGCTGGATCTACTCCTTGGTGTGGAGGGCGATGCCATTTGCTTCTCCAAAGACGACTAAAAGTAGAAGAAGTAGCGAGACATTCACACCTTCACACACTACTTGTTGATAGCGGACACCAGACGACAGATCGAAAAGCCGGTATGCTTATCGGCGGTTGCACTGCGTCTAATAATACACTCGCTTTGTAAAAGCGATGCTTGCCAGAGATACACTTATTTGGCGTCACCAATAATATTGAATGGTTTCTGGTAGGCGCAGCGTCGCATCACATCGTATTGGCTCAATGCACTCATCACGGCTCAGTGAGTAACGGATGGGGGCGTAGCGCTCGTCTTTGCGTGAGCTCACATGAGGTGAAGAAATGGGGTGCGGTCTGAAATCTGGTGTTTGTGATGAGCTCGAGTTTCGCTCTCTATCACAATACGATACAGAAGATGAATCTTGCCCTAGATCAGGATTTTCTTAAGCAGCACTTCCTTCGAAATTTGGCAGCTTTCCGTCAGACATCAAAGGTAGCTTCGTCAGAAACTGCGAGTACCTTGATTTCAGTGGCAAAAGCACAGAAATGGACATTCACAAATTCTTTAACTCTTCTTAAAACTTTCTTAAAAAGTATATCGTGGTAACATTGGATGACACCTGTAGGCCCTACATCAATGAAAAACTACAACCCATCCTGAATTTGGGGGTAGGCACAAAGATTTTACGAGGATGTGCTTTGTTTTTATTTGTTTCTTTGTTGTTGGCTGTATTTCCCGAAGTGTCTGCTGGAAAAGGCATCAAGGCCCGAGCGTAAAGTGGACTTTTTTCTTTCTTTTTTTGAAGTGGTGGAGAACATTATGTTTCTCGTTTTGTTTTTACTCCGTGCCTCACTTCTGTCGATTTGTGTTGGTAAACTTACGAGTTTTAGCTTCGTTACTGTTGTTGTTTGATATATTTACTTTGATGTCAATTAGCCTCTCTTTATCACACACACACACACACACACACACACACACACACACACATACACACACACACGTACGGTATTTTGATATAAGCCTACAATATCGATTTCCTCCTTGATTGTATCTTGATTGAACAGTCACTAGAGTCGGGTTCCCTTCCGTGTAACCCACAACGTCTTTGAATAAGACAATTATCGTCTAAACATGACACACAAAGAAGGTAGGAGCCTCAATGTCATCTTGGTGACGTTGGCTTGATGTGACAGACACTTCGCTCGATTTCTGCAGATCGCTATAATCCCGTGTGCAGAAGAACAAAGCCAGCACATCGCGATCGCATCCGCCTTTCGTACATGATTGAATCAGTGGAGCGACTGAGACATGAATCGATTGGTTAACCACTCGCAGTGACGTCATTACATTATTCTATTCTGACGCCCTAGGACGAGTCTTCTATTTATCAAACTCGGTATGCAAATACAGGGGATGAGGATAGACTGTTTTCCGACGATACCGGGGATGTCATAAACAAGCCAGAGTCTTGGTAAAATCTTGAATGAGGTGAATGGATATAAAGCGTCAGCATGTCGAGAAATCTGAAGAATGTCACACGAAATGTTTTGATGAAAGAATTTTGCAACAATGTGAATATTTCAAACAATAATTTTCTTCTAAAGAGGTGACATATTAAAACACTTGTTGAATAACAACAAAAAGAGCGAATAACGCAATGGAACCTTTTTAGGTGAGGGAGGAATGGAGTACAAAGTTAGAGGACAAGTTCACCTTCATAGACATGCGGATTGAGTAAATGCAGCAATATTCATTTGGTAGAACACATTGAGAGTTTGAGGAAAATCGGACAATCCGTTTAAAAGTTATGAATTTTTAAATTTTCTGCTCAGTCACTACTGGATTAGAAGACTACTATAGCTTGTGATGTCACATGTGTAGACCGATATACAAAAAATGCTAAGAAAATTCAACATATTTGCAATTTTCTTACATAATGAAAGAACACTTGACTTGCCTCTTTAAGAAGGCAGGGGGAATAGTTATTACCCTTAACGTACGTCAGTGACAAGTCAAGGAAATGTGTTTTTTTTTCCAAATATCAAATTATGTGAAATCTTCTTTATATTTGTCTTATATCGTTTTACGCATGTGACATCATACACTGTAGTAGTCTTCTCATCCAGTATTGACTGTGCAGATTTTAAATATTCATAACTGTTAAATGGATTGTTTAATAATTGTCTCCTAATAATTACAAACATCCGTATGAAATATGGGCTCCTAGAAAGTGGTAACACAAACTGATAGAAATAGTCTGGAGTTGTTAAAGTGCATCCCTTTGAAAAAAAAAGAGTAGCCAACCCTACAAAGGTTAATTACATGTCAAGTGTGCCTTAATTTGGAAGTTTTGTGTTTCTTATCTCTTCCATCTAACTTTTTTTCAGGAAAATTCAGCTAAGCTTTATTGTTTCAAATCAGCATTCACCATGCTTGCTACCATGAATTGTTTGTCTTCTTTCAGCTCATCCATGCAAGGCGATTAATCATTCTCTTTGCAGGTCCACGAGGATGTATTTTTATTTCCTTGAATTTAGCCTGAATATCAAAATCCTGCTAAACTTCATTCACTTTTGTTATTGCTTTCCATTATAATATGTGATTGATGATTTTTTGTGTATGTTTCTTTGTTTCACTGCTGTATCTTGTCAGCTTTGGTTGATCAAAAAAAAAGGGGGGGCATCATTCTGATAAAGAGGAGATATGCTTGAAGTGGATGTATACTGGTATTACTCAAGGCACATTTTATGACATTCTGAAGTTGATTTAGAACAGCAATAAAAAATGGCCCATGTTATATGCAAAACATCCTGAATCAAGCATGCAACACTGAATTTGCTTTTGTCCAACTATATGTATACACATTTGTTTCTTTGTCATTAGAGTGACGCATATACCCTATTTAAAAAAAAAAAACTTTCCCATTGTCTTAAAGGGAAGGTACAGTATTGGTGGAGATGAGAATTGGGCTTTTAACTTTTTGCGAGATACCAAGAAAACACTTAGGATATAGTACAAAGCATACCATTTTAAGGGGAATTCACAGTTTATTTGATGAAAATCGGGTTCGGAATGACTGAAACAGCCAAAAAAAAAAGTAAAACAAAGCGATCATAATAAAATATGGGTCCCACACTTATTAGAATCGCTCTGTTTTGGATATCTCAGCCATTTCAAAACCAATTTTCATCAAATAAACGTTGAATTCCTCATGAAATTACATACTCTTTCATATTTCCTTAGAGGTTTCTCATTATCTCACAAAAAAAAAAAAATGTTAGAAACATGAAATTAGATCTCAACCAAAACTGTACGATCCCTTTAATATCTTTAACTATGTTCAAATGCATGTGTGCACATGTAATGACATTCTGAAGATAGTTATGTACATCAAAAAAAATGGCTTTAATGCACCAAAATTCATAAATTCTGTTAGATATTGTGAGGTATGAATAAAAAAAATAAACACTAAAATTATAACATTTATCCTTCATCTAAGATCTAATCCCAATAATGATGATGATGATAATAATAATGATAATAATAATAATAATAATGGTAATAATAATGATTTTCCCGGTCAATTTCATACTTTTGTCATTCAAGTTCCTATTCCGAGCATTCGATTTCACGCATTCCACGCTCGCAGCACTGAATCAACAATCAAATTCAAAATCCGGTCATTCGAATTCACTATCCGAGCATTCAAATTCACCAGCTGTCGGAGCATTCAAATTCACTGTCGGAGCATTCAAATTCACCATCGGAACATTCAAATTCACTATCGGAGCATTCAAATTTAGGAGAGGAGCACGCATTTCATCAATGAGCATTCAAATTCATGTCAAGCTGGCGACGTAATCTCGTCGGTCATTCAAATTCGTGAATAGGCAACCATGTTCCAAATAACTGCATTCAATGCAAAAGAAGTCTTGAATTTAGTTAGTTTGGGACCGTGTATCGATGTGTTTCTCATTTGACTTTGAATATATTGGGATTTATGATGATTATCTATTTTGCAGTAGAGGTCCACCTGTTCATTGACAATTTTGAAATCGCTTAGCAAAAAGGAATATACAGGCACATGTCCCTCGGATTGGACATAATATGGAGGTCCCATGTGTGAGAGAGTCACAACTCATGCACGTAAAAGATCCCACTTCACTATTATTCATCGCAAAGAGCAGAACATCCAACTGGACCCCATATGGAGACCAGCTATCGCAGCTGAATATGGGTTATCCAGCCATCTTCTTTGATGTAAAATTAAACAAACAAACAAACATTAGGCACTGTATAGGCCTACAGACAAGCATAATACGGAGGGTTGGTTGACACTTTCGAGGAAAAAAAAAACCAATTTCGACTATATTGAAACTGATACATGAACATATTTTTATACGTCTTGTTTGTTGTGTAATGCTGTCTTATTGATTTACTTTTGCGGGACTATGTGAGATCATTGTGTGTCAGTTTGTCTTTATATTGATGAATTGTCATTATGTGGTTGGTGTTGGGGCGTTGTCAGCATGCAGTATCAAGAAATATGATTAAATCGTCGTTGTGTGGTTTAGATGCACTGCTGATTGGACATTATGATTTGAAATTTATTGAGATGAAAAACAAAGAATACATGAACAGAGAACAATGTAGAACCTGTAAACAATCATAATTACACTATATGCAAGCCTTCATTGGTTGTGTTGGCCCTTTTTCCTTTCGTAAAAGTCTTCTCCATTTTCCTCGTTAAATTGATTGCTCGAAGTAGGAACTTGATCGCCTAAAAATGAATTTGAACGCTCCAAACAAGCTCATTGGGACTATCACATGACTATCGCATGAATTTGAATGCACGAGGTAGGAAATTTGGTGCTCGCATTTTGAAATTGAATGCCCAATCGTGAATTAAATTTCACGAAAACGAAATAGAACGCCCATAAATGAAATTGAGCGCTCGAATTCTGAATTTGAATGCCCGAAATTTTCGCGTGCGTGCGCTGTGTGAATTTGAATGCACATTTATGAATTTGAGTGACAAAAGTATGAAATTGACCGGGAAAACCTATAATAATAAGGATGATAATAATGATGATGATGATGATGATGATGATGATAATAATAATAATAATAATAATAATAATAATAATAATAATAATAATAACAATAATAATAATAGTAACAATAATGATAATAATAATGATAATGATGATAATAATAATGATAAAAACTGGGTCATAAACCCAGCTGAAACCAAGTTTCTTATCTCTTCCATCTAACACTTTTTGGGGGAAAAATGCAGAAAGCTTTATTTTTTATTCAAATGAACATTCACCATGCTTGCTTCCATGAATTGTTTGTCTTCTTTCAGCTCATCCATGCAATGTGATCAATCATTCTCTTCCCAGGTCCATGAGGATCTTTTATTTCCTTGAATTTACCCTGCATATCAACATCCTGCTTTGCTTCATTTACTTTGTTATTGCTTTCTATTATAATACGTTTCGCTGATGGTATCTTTCAGCTTTGGATCAAATAGTCGGCCTAAACAGAGAAAAAAAAAAGACAACGTACTGAAAGAGAGAAGCTACATATACTTGACTTGAAGCGGATGTATACCAGGACTCAAGGCGTGTGTGACGACATTTTGAAGTTAATTATGAACTGCAATAAACAATGGCCCATGCTGCATGCAAAACACCCCTACTGAAGCATGCAACACTGCATTTGCTTTGGTCCTAGTGTATTTTTATTCATTTGTTTGCCATTTAAGTGCAGAGACCTTTATTTTAAACTCTCCCATCGTATCAACATCTGAAATGCTTGTGTAACATGTTTTTTTTTGTTTCATTCATGTAATGTTTAGCTTTGAATCAAATAGTCAATCTATTCAAAGAAAACAATAAGACATTTGTTTGTTTTCTATTTAAGTGCAGAGATCTTTATTTCAAACTCTCCCAAGAGTCGTATTAACACCTAATGAAATGCTTGTGTAACGTGTTTCTTTGTTTCATTGGTGTATTGTTTAGCTTCGAATCAAAATTAACTGTCAGTCCATTCAAAGAAAAAAAAAAGACAACATTCTAATAAAGAGATGATATGCTCAACTTGAAGGAGATGTATACCAATACTCAAGGCACATGCAATGACATACTAAAGTTAATTATGAACAGCAATACAATATGCTACAGTCCATGTCACAGGCAAAACACCCCTAATCAAGCATGCAACACTGAATTTGCTTTGATTAAAGTGGGTTTTTTTGTCAGTTTGTTTGCCATCTAAGTGCAGAGACCTTTATTTCAAACTCTTCCATTGTCTTAAAACCTTTAATTATGTTCACATGCATGTGAATGGTGAATGCACATATGTAATGACATTCTGAAGTTAGTTATGTACAGCACAAAGAAATGGCTTATGTCACATGCAAAACACCCACAATCACACATGCAACACTGCATTTGCTTTGGTCCGTATCACTGCTTTCCTTTGTAATATGATATTAAAATTGTGTCTCTTTATTTCAGCAATATATCTTTCAGTTTTGAATCAAATAGTCGGTCTAGTCGAAAGGAAACAAAATATTCTGATAAAGAGAAGATATAAATGATTGACTCGATGTGGACGGCACACTGGTACTTGATGCTCATTTAATGACTTTCTGAAATCAGTTATATCACATGCGAAACAACCACAATCAAGCTTGTAACACAAGTAATGTGCAGTTTAATGTTTCCAGGTTAGCATGCCTGTACAGTGACGGAGCGATCGTTTACGGCCCGTTAACATTAAACTGCACGTTACTTGAATATGACACCGTTCTGAAGCAAATAATTTTCTCACAACAATAGATATATAATGTACTCTTAAATGAATCCCACAAGGAGTGGAACAATCCCAATCCCATTCCCAATCCCAGCATTCCCATGGATTCCTACTGATCAGTTACAGGGATGCCAAGTTCAAAAAAATTTTATGAGTGAGATTTTCATGACTCGGCATCTCGGCATGCGAATGTGCGCGCGAGCGAGGGTGTGGGAGGGGTTTTTCCCCCCTGTGGCCTCCCACGGTAGGGAGCTTTCTCAATTATTTTTAGCACTTAATGGTGCGATCAGGTGCATACTTAAGTGACTATTTTTTACTTATTTTGAAAGACAAAAGGGAAATATACCTTCATCTGCAACTATCACTTTAATCTTTTGAGCTATACTCATTATTATAGGCCCAAGCTGCAGACTTGGCTCGATGCGTGAGAAAAATGGGTGTCATGCGTGAGATCGTGAGATTGCCCCTAAATGCTTGAGTCTCACGCAGAATGCGTGAGACTTGGTAGCTCTGCAGTTACTAGCCATCTCCTTTAATTGGTCCTTATCATCACTCTCTATTCTAATAAAATATTGAAAATGTGTTTCTTTGTTTCATTAATGTATAGTTTAGCTTTGGATCAAATAGTCGGCCCGATCAAAGAAAAAAAAAGGCAATATTCTAATAAAGAGATGAAATGCTTGAATTGAAACAGGTGTATACCGGTACTGATGGCACATGTAATGACATTCTGAAATCAATTATGAACAGCAATATGTCACAGTCCATGTCACACATGGAACACTGCATTTGCATTGGTCGTAGTGTATTTCTTTTTCTTTTTCTTTTTGTTTGCCACTAAAGTGCAGAGACCTTTTTTTGAAACTCTGGCATTGTCTCAATACATTGTACCTCTAACTGCACGTGTATGTGCACATGCATCAGACATTGTACTGTGGGCAGGTTGGAGGGGTACGGACGTTGGATTGAGTGCAAGCAGCAATATTAGTACAACACATCCGTAAAAGTTTGAGGAAAATCAGACAATCCATTCAAAAGTTATGAATTTCAAAAATTTCTGCGCAGTCACTGCTGGATGAGAAGACTACTTTAGGCTATGATGTCACATGTGCAGAACAATGTAAGGAAAATACAAAAAGAATTGTTACAGGCATATGTTAAGGGTAATATCATTCTCCCCTGCCTTCTGAAAGAAACAAGTCAAGTGCTCTTCTTATTGTGCAAGAAAAGTGAAAATATGTCAAATTTTCTTTATATTCTAATGTTGTACTATCGTTCCGTGCATGTGACATCACAAGCTGTAGTCTCCTCGTCCAGTCATAGCGGCACTGAAATTTCAAAAAATCCGAACTGTTGAACGGATTGCCTGGTTTTTTCTTCAAGTTTCACTGATGTATTCTACTAATATTGCTGCATTCTCTCAATCCACATGTACAATATATTTTAAGGCAAAATTGGGCGGAGACATTTTTTCTTTTTAATTCTCCCGTCGTCTTTAAATCATCTTTAATCATGTTAACATGCATCAGACATTGTACTGGGGGGGGGGGGGGGGGGGGGAGTGGATGAGGATAGAGCACCAGCCCCTCCTTCATTGCTTCAGTGACATTTGATTACCACTGACACACTTCACATCCTTGTACATACGAACTCATAAAAGACATATTGTAATAGCACTTCCAGTCTACTGTGTGTTCTTTGCAGATACGTCTGCACCCATGCATATACGGTAAAATGAGGAATGTCTGTGTGCATTTTAATTTCGCGACTTTTGCAAGCACTGAGATTCGCGAAATTAAAATGCACACGAAAGTTCTTGTCTACATTATATGCATTGAATGCCAGTGGTAATTTGCAAAAATTTCATGCTGTGAAAAAGGCCGTTGGCTCCAATTGGCAAAAGTTTCATGCTGCGAATATAAAGGAGTTGTATTCCTGTACCAGTTCACCATCAGAAGTATTGCAAGTGTACTCATAACACATCCACTTCTCCAAATGCACACACTATCTCTCAGTGACATTGTACATACATTGCTCTCTCTATCTCTCACACCACCAAACCTTCAGTCCTACATAACACATTAACAGAATAAATACTAAAAGACAAATTGCTTTATTTTTTCATTTTGCCAAATGTTATATCTTTTCATCAATATTGAGGGTCATGGAAAATATATATGTACACTAGAAATATCACATAATATACACTAGTTTATACCCATGTCACTATAGTAAAATAGTTTTTACATACACAACTGTGCATGAACAGAACTTTTTCATGTCATTTTTATTATCATTTTTTGGTGTACAATAGAATGAGATTATAAATACATACCAGGCAACTTTCAGGAATCATATAGCAACTATTCACCTCTCTAACAACTTTTCCCATGAAAGATTACCCACTTAAAAAAAAAAAAAAATTAAATCCTTGCCTTTTGCTTGTTGGTTTGGTCTCCTTCTCTTCTTCTTCTTCTTTTTTTTTTTTTTTTTTTTGGGGGGGGGGGGGGTGATCAAGACATGATGTCCACAGGATCAACAGAGTACTGGTTTGGTGAAAAAAAAGAAATCTGCTAAAATGGACAAATCCCGACAGTTCTTTGCTACATCATCAACGCAATTCTTACTCATAATATTCTTTACAGACTGCGAGCTTTTTGTATTATGTCTGTGTATCAATGACGGAGAAGTATAATGGCAATGTGCAAATCAAAGCTTGAGTTTTGAGACTGCTTATAGTAACATACATTCTGCTTTTATTGTCTTCTTTCTTTTTTTTAAAGCCAGTTCTAGGAAATGCTACAGTAGTAGATATCTTTACATTCATAGAAAGACATTTACACAGAATTAAGCAAATAATATACATTGAACAACTAGGAGACACAAAAGCAGTGAACAGAATCTTTCAAAATTGAAAAACTCACAAACAGATGGGTGCTCCATTAAGCAACTGAGAACTTTTAATGATATTTCAATCATGCAAGAGGATTGGTTTTATCATCAAACAGGGCACACTTATTTCTGATGCTGCGGTGTAAAGTGGGCCTATGGAACAGCAGTTCAGACTTTTTGTTAAGATTTGGTGTCATTTGTGTATCAAATCTCATGTCATTTTTCTCACAAAACCAAGGGAATATTATCTATTCTGTGTGTGTTTTTTTTTTAATGCCTCTGCTTAAACACTGCCATGCTTTGCAGAATTCTTGGGGATGCACAACTGACTGCCCAAGATCATTTAAAATGTTGAATGAAACTGTTGAACAAGGCATCACATACAGGCCACTTCAGAGTCAATCACATTTGATATCATGTCCATGGGCATTGAAGTATTGAAATATTGATGATTCTCATATGAAAAACAAGTTACTTATGACCTACTGCTGTAAAAATATGTTATCCATGTGGTCCCAACCGGTCTTGAGAGCCATTTATTTCATAATTGAGAGAATATTTACAGCCACATTCACACGGAGACAGATGCAGAAGCACTGTTTGTAAATTTTGTTTCAAATGGTAAGACAACCCACCCAAATCCAACACAGACGATTTGCCCAGTTTAAAGGGAAAGCAGAGGAAATCACATAAAACATTCCCATTATGGGATGCAACTCAGACTGCCTCCATAATTGTTCTCTAGTCACTGCTTTACCTCTAATGTGGCATAATGAATTACTACAATCAAGGTATATGCTACCATTACATACAGTTCAACAAAAACAAGATGATAATGAGCTAGTGGCAGAAGATGTGGACACAGATCATAACAATGCCTCGGGTATCCGTGGATCAAGGATCATTTAGTTTCCCTTTTAACTTTCTCATTCAATGCTTTCACAAGACATACTACATTTTATGAAATGCACTACATATCTTTTTGACTAGCCTTTGCCCCCCGTCCCCCCCCCCAAAAAAAAATGAATATTAGATACAGACTTTTCCCAAACTCCGAACTCTGTCACAGTCCCACTGACTACCCTTCATGACATGTTTGAGTAAAGCCACATTTTCATATAGCATCACTGAAGGAACTCTAAAAATATACACTTCTCATAAAAATATAGCATAATGATAGAATATAATTCTCCAACATATTTTCTCATCAGCAAATGGAGGAAAAAATGCGATAACAAAACGTGAAAGCATCAACATAATTTACATGTAAAAATTGAGACTAGACCAAACATTGCTTTAACACATGTGCATCCAATTACAGCAACAAAACATAAAGGGGATGGAAATTTACTTTGCTTGCTTGTTTCATTTTGAAAGGAAATGGCAGGATGACAGACATCTCACACGAACTTTTTTTCGTTGTGCCACACATGAAATGTATGATCATTGATGTCGACAAGGGACAGATTTTTCTCCGCCCATCTTGCTTTCACTATAAACTGTGGCCAGAGAAACTGTTCACAGAACAGCCAGGGCTCTATGAAAAGCTGAAGATTTTAGATAAAAACTCAAACACACAATCATGCACACACTTCAGTTAATTGGTCACAGTATGTATGTCCTGATCAATATTCTAAAAGCTCAGTCAAGCCAACAAATTGTTAGCCATAACAAACACAAGGCTCAAATGGGTTTCTGTGTTTTGCTTCAAATCTGACAGAAAATCAGCCAGTCATGTAGAGTTCTCCGGACAGTGATGACACAAAAGCATGACAAATTTGTCTACATAAAGGCTGCTGGCCTGTGATAGGGAAAAGCTTGGCATGGGAGCTAGGAAAATGGCACCAGACTTATCTAGGAATCTGAGAGCAGACCTTAGAAAATATGTGAATAAAATATAAAAATATTTTTCGTTTAACATTTTGTCAACAATGATCTTCAAGGAGAAGAAAACATAATACCTTGTAGGGAGTAGAGGCAATGCATTCAATAATCAGCTTTTACCCCTACTCCTCCCCCCCCCCCCCAAAAAAAAAAAAAAAAAAAACCCTGAAGATAAAGACATTGAACAGATCAAAAGACTTGGCATCACATGAATTATATGGTCATCAAAATCTTTGCTGCTAAACATTATTTCACTGCAATCTACTGAAATTTCATTGATGTCAAAATACTGGACAAGGTAAAATCGATGAAGCCTCTTCCACTCAGCTTCATACTGAGAACACTGGAAAGTGTTTCAATGCTTTTAATGAAAAAGAAGACACACCTCGATGAACAGTTAAATAAATGAAACTTTTATACTGACGGGAACAATATTTCACGACTCACATGAGCAACATCTCCCCTTGAAATGCCTACAAATCATGTACTAAGAGTCAAGACAATGTGCCTCCTCTAGCGGGAGTCATGTAGAGATGTACACTCGTACAGAATATTTTTCCAACTTGAAGGGAACTTCAAAATCAATTCTCTAGAAACCTCTCCACAAAAATTCTAGTACGACAAAGTTTATCTGCAGTTGTCACTAGAGATCCGACCAGAAGTTTCTTAGGTAGTGTCACCTCAATGCACCAAAGCAGAAATAATTTTACACGGAAATAAGAAAATGCACAAAGCCTTCCCAATACTACTACAGACATCTGATTTGATGTCATCATTCAAAAAAGAAAAGGAGACGAATGAATGAGGTGTCAGACCTGTATCAAATAATTTCAATTTTACCTCGCTTATTGGTTCTAAAGCATTGGAAGACACTATTGTAGTATTTGTAATATTCAAAATGCATCATTTGATCACTTTAAAGATAAGGTTTAATATTCACTTTGAAATAATGCATTCACAAAGTACACTTGAACTTTTAAATGTAGGCATGAAACCTGTCTTCACCTCTTCTTAATAGTAACTCACTTGAAATATCGGTTCAACACTTTGTGTTTCTGCTAGTATGAAGTGCTAGCAATGGCAATACTGATGAGGGTAACATATGGAATAGTACACCACTTTTTCCCTCTATTCTCAACATGGGCAACATGTACACCAACAAAGGAGAGAAAAATTGGGTCTTAGCCATGTCTACAGATCAATAACACATCAAGAGAGACAAAAATTTCTGACTCATTCACAAGAAGGTATGTATATTTGACATCACTTTCACAGCAGAATTTTTTGTCCACTCGGAAGGCAGATAATGATTCCAAAATGAATCAAAACATCAATGTTTAATAACAAACACTACAAAGGTCTTGAATGTCTCATAACCATTCCTGAATCCATCAGCTTTGTGGGAACCTGTGGACCGGCTCCATACAGGAATTTTGTTTTCCTTCAATTCATACGGCTGCCGAGTCCAAATCTATGCACTTCACTGGGATCTGATAGTTTCCTAGAGGGGTACACTTACACAGAAGCGAAACTGAAAATATCTTGAGCTTCTACTTTGCAGAAAGTAAGATCATCCACTATGGTTATATCATCCCCATCACACACTTACTCTGGAATTACCGCCATTGACAGTTTGCTCTCAAGTTTTATGCCAAAAGGAGGCATATTTAGTAAAGGATGGGCACATTCATATCTCTAGCAAGTCTAACATAAAAATAAATTCCATGAAAGTCTTTGGACATGACAGACCTCAATAATGAACACCTTTGGGAAACATTTCCTGGTAAGTTATATTTCCTCCAAATTTAAACAAAAGTCCGCAATAACCACTAACAGTAGACGTCGGTCAACAAAGTACAAAACTGATAAATTATTTTCCCCCTTTCGTTGTCAAATACATGTATAATCATAAAATTTTCTCCTCAGTTTTTTTTTACACCTGAGAGAAATAATACAATATTCAAAACATTGAAACAGTATATAATCAATGTAGAAATGTATATTTGTCAAATGTAATGAAAAATATAAATAATTTCTTCAATCAAAATTCATTTAGTATTTAATATGCACAGCACATAAACATGTTTGGTTTGCTGATATGCACAAAACTTTATCGTGTCAAGTGTCACAGTAGCCATGAAATGCAACCTTTCTTTAACATTACTTTGCATCATTTGAGCTTGTATTGTGGTTATGCCACAGATGCCTACCAAAGGAAAGCACTGTTTGTGAAGAATATGGACATTTAACCTCGCATCACTGCTACTTGTTAGAAGCTGTTAAAGTCTTTAAAAAATGTAACCTCAAAGTTAGGGAGTGCATTTGAACTCTCTTATGCCCTATACTCAAAATGTCCTCTATGCTTGGCAATATTGCTCAGAACCTTTTATTTCTTCCTTTATCTGGGAGAATCTCACAGGTATTCTTCACTACATTATAGCAAAGTCTCAATTTCCAACCCAGCCATACTTAACTCACACGAGATGTTTGCATTGGTGGGTTGTGTCTTTAACCTGTTGAAGACTACCCCCGAGTATACCCAGGCTTGTGTCTATGGGAAATGTGTGTTGTAGCAAGATCAGCCCATCCTCAAAGGGTTGATATCAGACCGCTTCTGAGAGAGGCTGTTCTTCAGTAGCAGCGATCCAGAAGGCATTGATGGAAGGCACTCTGGCAAGACTCGGGAGTACCATGAGTGGGTCTTGAACCCTGGGCCCACTGGACCGGGGCCCCAGGCTCTCACAACATTCAAAACCTCTTTTTTTTATGTGTAGGCAGTGTTATAGATAGAGAGATTGGTTACATCTTCTATTCTACCTACATCATGGTGTGCACAGATGCTAGCACTTGTCTAGAACTCCTCTCAGCTTGTACAAAATCATCCTCTCTGCTCTAATCCACTACAACATGATTTGCTAGAGATTAATTTCTTGACTCTCTTTTCCTTCTTCTGAAACATATTCACCTTCATCAGTTCAAGCTACTGGCTGCATTTTATCTTTATCAGACTGCCTTGAGCGTCTTTCACGTAACTTCGCATGGAATATCGTCCTAGTACTGATCACTTCTTGCCATCTAAACTAATTTCCTTGTATTTTCCCTCTTTCCCTACACCAGTTTCCTCGCTACTCAAGAAAGATTTGTCAACGAGATCTTACAATCTTGGATAAATGTCTGATTCCACATATGTTCACACTCCCATGAAATGTTCGCACTGGATATCTGGCCTTAGTCTGTAGCTAGCCACTCCATAACAAAGACGTTCTTCATGTTGTTAATAAGATGCTAGGTGAGACTGCTAAAAAGAATGTGTGAGCCATCCTAGAACCGATACTGATCATGACACTCTCACTCCAAGCAAAAAATCATTCTGTTATCTTGGATTGGTCTGCCTGCTGGTAAATAGTCGCTTCACCCTCAATGATTCATGATGCTCTTACAATGTTTCCTCGACTGTATATATATAAAAGGCAATAGATGTGTATACAAATATTACGTGTCTGGCTAGTGCGCTGGGCAACGAGGAGCTCTCATCCGTTTCCATGGCAGCCTGAGTTCAAATGAATACATCCCTGAGTGAGGGTGTGTTGCATAGGGCTGCCACAGGCATTGCTGGTGAAACATACACTTGGGATAGCCCTCTTGGTCCCACATATGCAATTTGCTGCAGGGGCTCAGTCCACACCAACTCTGTCCTCCCTCTACTATAAGGCTTTTAATCTCTCCATCAGGGAGTCGCCATCTGCTGCATCATTGTCCAGTTTCCTCCCTCCTCTCCTTCCTGCACCGTTGGCTCTGTTGGACCGGACCACCGATGGAGAGGAGCTGCCGTTGATGTCGATTTCCGTCAACGTTGTTGGCAACATTTTCCCGACCCGTGACCGTGACCTCTCAAGCTGCCTCTGACGGTCCGCTGCAATATCGCAAAGAAACAAGGACGTGAACCATACGTGGGCACTAATCTTCAGTTCTCTTTCAATGTCTCAAATTACTTTCGATCATGCTCTGTTTCTCAGAAGGTGATTGCAGATTTAATATCTTCTTATACATACACACACAAGATCATCTTAACAAACATAAGCGAGAATACTTTAAGCAATTGCTTTCAATATGAATGATTTGATTATTAGTTGTCTTTGATTCAATCTTTAAATCTCTGTTGTGTTTGACATCCTAACAAGCAAGTGCTCATTTAGAGTGCCTGATCTGCAGAATATTCTGCATGGGCTCAAGACAGGATGTGATAAATCAAAACTCCTATACAATACACTCCTGTTACAGCAAAAACGGTTATAATGAAATTCCGGTTACAACAAAGTAAAAATTGAGGCCATGACATTATCCACTCTATGTATTTTAATTGTTTATTCGCTCGGTTATAACAAAATATTCATATAATGAAAGAAAACTGCCAGTCCCGAGGACTTTGTAATAACAGGAGTCCACTGTACAAGTGTCTGTGCAGAAAGAATGCAAAGGTCAAGCATTACTCTTACCTCCACCTGCTCTTGGAGCTCTCCTCTTCTTCTCTGGTCGGTTGAAAGCCGTTCCACTCTGGAGGGCCTCCAGGAGGTTATCCATGACTCCTTCCTGGTCGTCGTCTGAGGGTCAAGACGAGATAGAGAGAGAGATACGTGTAGATTAGGTCTAAAATGGCATCTAAACTAGTCAGAACCTGAGTCCTGCATGATGGCACAGTTATCACCATTACACACTCTTCAAATGATGCCATTAACCCTTAAAGGGATGGTATAGTTTTGGTTGAGACCTAATTCCAAGTTTCTAACAATTTTTGGTGAGATAATGAGAAACCTCTTCTGAAATATGAAAGAACATGTAATTCTATGAGGAATTCAACGTTTATTTGATGAAAATTGGATTTGAAATAGCTGAGATCTCCAAAAAAGAGCACTTCTAATAAACTGTGGGACCCACACTTTGTTACGATCGCTTTGTTTTACTTTGTTTTTCGATGTTTCAGTCATTCCAAACCCGATTTTCATCAAATAAACTTTGAATTCCTCTTAAAATGGTACGCTCTGTACTATATCATAAGTGTTTTCTTTGTATCTCGCAAAAAGTTAAAAGCCCAATGCTCATCTCCACCAATACTGTACCATCCCTTTAACGTGCCTAGGCACTTTGCTTAACTTGTCAAACTGTTATCATCAGCATTCAATAATCAATCAAAACTTCACCTACTTGCAAAGTTAGCAAGCCCACTATGGTGTAGCAATGTGCCTAAGTCCAACAGAAATAAAGGACATGATCTACAATACGGATTAGGGGAATAAGGTAATCTCTATTCATTCACAATCATTTTTTTTTTTAGAGATTTGTGCCAACCTGCAAAGAAACCACAGTAAGGGTTAAAGAAAGGATGGCATTAGAAATTCCTTAAAATGGATGGTCAATGCTCACTTCACCAATTTCAATTCATCAAAAGTTCTACAAGTAGGAAGATCTGGCTATTGCATTAGCTCGTTGAACAGTGTGAGTCAGAGAATGACAAACCAAACTGTTTTAACCTGATATCTATCTTCATCCATTATATCAGACCACTTCAAAGGATAAATATTTTCAGTAAATTTTATGCACCTGTGTAAGCAATATTCCTGAAGAAGAACGCTTAGAGACATTTCATGTGATAATGCACTAGATAAATATTGAGAATCATTAACAACATACAAGAAATTCATCCTTTATTTACTTCTTTTTGGGAATAAAAGAAATCACTTACATAATATCCTATGAATACATGAAGCCACATCATTCTCCAAAATGTTGCCTTTTAGATGGGAATAACTGTGGAAGGATCTCATCTGAATTTGCTAGAGTGGTATGGAGGTATTCCACAGCAAATCGTTATCTTACCCAGAGTCATGTCTAGGAGGTTGTTCTTCCTCTGAGTCTTGGCCTTCTTTTCTCGCTCCTTCTTTTCCTTTGCCTCCTTCATCTTCTTCGCCTTCTCCTCCGCTTCTTGCCTCTTCTTGTTCTCAATCTTAGATTGCTGTCAGAGATGGGTGGGAAGGGACGGCCAATATGCCCAAAACATTAATGGCATGAAGCAATCAATCATGTTCTTAATGGCAATTTAGACTATTGGTGATAGTTGGTTTTGTTTCATTCATTGTTTGTTTGTTTTTTCAATATAGCGCCTTTTCACGAGAATGAGGCGGTCAGAGGTGCTGCAAAACATACCATAAAATGGGAATAGCGATATGGATCCTGGTCAATGATAATCAATGATTGACCGAGAGCTTTGATGTGACCTATCATTGATTTCACCCAAAGGCCCAACTATACTCTTCACCGGTCGTTAGTCTACTAACGGCTAGTTCTAATGATCGCTCATCTGCACTGAACTGTGCTGCCCATGCATAACAAATGCATTGCAACTGTTTCTGTGTGCAGTTAACTTAGTTTGGAGCTGATGCTAGCCTGAGAATCTTGCAAAAATTGCTTCCGCAGAATTCAAATCATGCCCCCATTTTATAAGTTAAATAGTGAACACTATTTAATTGGGCAATAGTAAAATTATCTTCCTGCTGTAACTTTTCAACAGTCCAAAACACATTCGGCTCCATCTTCTGACTGTTCCAAAGTTACTACAGAATGGATAACTCTCACTGACTCTGCTGTAATGTGCATTATTTGTAATCCTACCACATCTAGCATTCAACATTTCTAGCAAGTAGCCATTCATAATTCTGGGAAGAAAAGGCATTGTAGATAAAGTCGATTTGCTCAGGGACTAAAGTGCCATAGTCGGAACTAAATCTTGACCCTTACTGAAAGCGCAGCATACATCCACACAACCACAACACCACCATCCACAAGAAATACATTCATAAAATGCTCTAGGCATTGCATTTTGGGAATACGCAGACCAATCACACATTTATACAGCAGCACGTTAGTATGTATGAGGGGTGTCTTAGCGATTAATCAAGAATACAGTTTTTGTTAAACTAACCTCATACTCATCGAGGAAGACCTTGATATCACCAAAGAATTCCTCCATGGATTTCTTGGAGGTGTCAAACGAATAGTACTCTGCCAGCTTCTTGTAGACTTCCTTCATCTTCTCATACATGCTCTGGAGTGTCTTGAACTGTTCTTTGGCAGCCTTGACAAACACGTGATCAGCCAGAGGAAGGAAGGAATTGGTCAAGGAAAACCCTGGCAAAGTTTGCAACTTCTCTTTTGATAAGTTTTTCACCCAGTACACCACTAAAGCATACTCTCTACAGAAGAGATGTAAATGTAATACAGTAAAACCAGAAATTTTTGCACGTTTGAAGCTTTCACGAATTTCATGAGGCAAGATTTGTGAAAGTAAGATGCATGCAAAACTTCTTGTCTACACAATGCATTAAATGCCTGTGGCAATTTGCAAAAGTTTCGTGCCAAGAAAAAGGCCGTCGCCTCTAATTCACAAAAGTTTCATGCTTGGTTGTACAGTATCTAACTGTGTAATACCTCATCCCCCTTGTATGCAACTTGTCCCCGTACACACAAACATCGAAAACACTACAACAACAACAAGAGATTGGTATAAGGTGTCAAAGGATATTTCCATGACTGGTTTGAACTGGTCGTTGCTGTTTGGAACTGGTTTGTAGTTCTTAAGATCCTTCTCCAGCCCCTTGATGTCCTTCTCCATTTGCTTCATGTTCTTCTGGACATTGTCATCCGACACTGCATCGAGAACCAATAAAACAGAGTCACACCCTCACACATAGACAAACGTGAGGCATGAAATATATATACATCTCTCATCTGTAACTCCTTTAGATGACTATCCCGGCATTGAGATGAAACATATTTCCATGATTAATCCTAAAAATTAATTTTAGTTTATCATTTTATATTATAAATTTAGTTTGTCATTTCTGTCTTATATTATACATGAAAGAAAGAAAGGAAATACACTTGGTCAGATGTTTTACACAGATACAAAAAGTGTCATAATTATAGAATAGCAATGGTTGACTGATGGTCCATTTACAAGGTGCAGACCAGGATATTTACTATTAAAAAAAAAAAAAAAAATATATATATATATATATATAAAGATGTTTTTCTTTTTCATTCACAGGGTTATGTAAAACACTAGATGTTTAGAATTTCTGTTGAAATATAAGCAGCCGCTTAAGTCTACACCAGAGACAGAGTTAACGCTTTTTCAGGGGAAACTGGCAAAGGCATGTCCGGAGAGGCAAACTGTCCAGTCTAGTCTTAAGACAATAGTGAGGACGCAGAGTAAGTGAGTGAGGTGACCGACTGTCCCTCTGGCCTTACCTCTTGATGCCTTCACTGTGTGCCCGATCTCGCTGGGGAAGTCGGCGATCTCGGGATACACATTCTGAATCTGGTCGGCCAGAAAGTTGAGGAAGTTCATCTTGTTGTCTATTGACTTTGTTCCTCTCAGCTGCAGAGGATAAAAAAAAAAAAAAAAAAAAAAACTTTATACAGTCATTATCTTGAATTATAAATTTTATGGACAAAAGTAAAGTGCAGAACAGTTAAATCAGTACAAAGGAAAAACATTACAAAATAGCTATGCCCACAACTCTACAAATGCAACTTGCACATAACTCATAAGAGGTGTTTAAAAAAAGCCACCATGAATAGAAAGGAAAAACAAACAATATTAGAGATAAAAATATGCTGTTTATGCAGCCAACCATTCACCAAGGGGTGTCATTCCTTAACTTTTAAGTTTCACATAAATTTCACATATAACCTGGAGGGAAAACATAGAAAGTGACTTTCCAGAAGACATACTGGCATAACTAGTAAGAGCATATTCAGCACCTCGGTACTTTAAAATTGAGATGCATACTGTATGATATTTGCTCATAAATCAATACTCCCAGAAACATCACTTTGTAGAATAATGATTGAAAACCAAAGCTTAAAGAGCTAGCTTTTACTTTACAAATCTGAAGTAAGAGAAACATTAGCAAAGGGGTTAATTCTAATATATTAGCTGATAAAATTCTTGTAGTGATAGGAGTGGTGACCTGACAACCCCAGACAGAAATCTGACCTTTGTCAAGAAACCGAGGTCAAATCCCACAGAGCCTGCATTCCTGGAGCCAGAGTTCATGTAGTTTCCGAAGAGGAGAATCAGTTCCAGCACACTGGTGAAACCTTTACTATTCTGAAGCTCCTCACAGGCCTTGGTTACTGTTGCTATGTCCTGCAAACAACAAAAAACAAAACAAATGACCGCCATTCTGGTTTAAAAAAAATTCTGTGTTATCTTCTATGTGGTGTATGGGTTCATTTTTGAAGTATCATAAAGCTACAGATTCATTTGCTCTTCATGTACAATAAGAACTGTATGATTTTACTCATTAACACATTACACATAAATTCACATACAAGCATTCTATACATACAAATGCAAGAACATACATATATGTGTATGTGTGTGTACAAAATGTAGCAGTTCGTTCAATTTGAAACAATTCAAGTCATAAAATCAAATTGCGGAAAAAACAACAAGAAATATAAAAAGAGATAACAGGTAAAGAGCGGAAAAGACAGAGAGGGTGAAACTGAAAGAAAATCAGCATGAAAGACAAAAACAGTCATCCGTTTTGCAGGGGAAAAACAGACTGGAGAGGCATGAAATATGTCGACTACTCACGGGTTTGATGTCGCCAACTAGTTCTTGGAATTTCATTTTGAAACTGATGGCCTGTAGCCTCTTGTCCAGATGTTTGATATCACCAACCTGGTAGAATGAGAGAAAGAAAAAAAAAAGCTCCATTTAACTTACTGTCTAGAGCAGATGAACCTCTAATTCTACTTATCTTTCTTTCTTTTTTTTTGTAGAGTGGAGTGGCAGAAGGCAGTGTGGAACACAGCCTTACACATTAAATCTCTAAGCTATCACCATTCAAAGGCAGTGCACAATTTTTCGCAAGTTCTCCTGACTGTCCACAGAATTAAAAGCATGCAAAATTCGTCTTATCCAGATAAAAGCCAAAAATTGCCCCTCCAAAAAATTACAGCATTTTATACTTGTTTAAGTTCATAGACTTGATATAAACAATAGATTTTAGTTAAACTAATGTTTGCTGACTTGGACCTCAGAGTTTATGTGCACTGTAAAAGTGGATATTTTTGCGTGACTAATTTTTTTACTCAGCCAGGTATGAAGAGTTTCGTGTGTTTTTAATTCCACGGATTCAAGATATCAACTACCTAAAACATGTGGCAAGCAAAAATATTTGTGTGCTTTTAGTTTCGCTCTAGTTTGTGGTTGCGCAAAATGCGCGAAAATTTCAACACCACAAAAATCTCCACTTCAACAGTATGCTACTACTTTTGCACAGAGCCTGCAGTTAGCAATACCAACATTTGTGCATATTGGCAATATGTATACAGGAAAGAGGCCTGTTAAGTTTTTTCATCCCACAAACACTGAGAGAGATTAACATGGCACAGAGAAGGTCTCCCCCTTGGTACACAGGGGGTTAAAATCAAGTCCAGGCAACTCACCAGGACACAGAACTGCTCAGCCTCGTTCATGTCATTGAATTCGTCCTTGAGGGCGTACACACTCTTGATGGTGTCATTCTCGGGCATGTTCTTGAGCAGCGACTGGATCAGGCCCTCGTTGAGGTGGTTTTCGTCGATCTCCAGGAGCCGCCGCTTGATCTCCTCGTGGGGGATGCGCATGGACCCCAGCCAGATCGCTGATGGCGGTAGAAAAGCAGGCATACACATATGGGAATAGACTGGTTTACTAACATACCGACATTCAAATTTATATGATATGGATGTTAATCCCATTCTGACATAGAAACAAGCAATTCCATTAACCTGTACCATGAAAATACTTTTCAATACTTGGGAATCAAGGTCGCATATTAGTTGTGGGTACATCGGGCAAACTTTGGACAAGCTTTCAGGTTGTCAGGGGGAACCATTCACAGAAAGGCATGCATAAAATTTGAATATGTTAATAAATTGGTCCACATTGACTGGTATCACAAAAAACTATGTGTATGAGTTGGGCATATTCCACACTATAAAAATTAATAATCATTTTCTTTGATGAGCAACTTCTGATTTGAGCACAAAATAAAAATTCATTTTGATGTTATCATCTACAACACATTTTGTTGCTGCGTCACTATGCGACCTGTCAACAGATGCGTGATGCATATCGTCCTAAAAGTCTGCCAGACACCAGAGTTCTGATGGAAGACTACAAATTGCATACTATACTGTAGAATACCATTTGAGATAATGTTTTATAAGGAAACACACATAGCAGATTTCATGTCTCGCATCGATCACTTGGCCTAGTGGCTTACATGTATGCAGGCAGTTCTGGTGCTAAATCCGTTTCTAACCTCTTCACATTCCTTTTTGTGTTTTCATACCACATTCTATTCGATCATCCTCCATTAATGTTCAAATTGGACACAAGTAAGCCTGAACAGTCACCAGCTCATGATCTGGCTGAATGTTAATCATCCCTTGCCATGCTGGCAGGCATGACCCCCAAGGAAAGTACAAATGACAATAGAAGACATAAGGAGAGGCAGTGTGTTATGAAGACGTGAGCTGGTGTCTATTCAAAATGACTCTTCACACCTCGGCATTGTCATATTGGTATTGGGGACCATTTGCGTGATGCTGGTGTGATCGCAGGCATTAATGACAGGAAGGGCTCCCCCTATGGACACTTCCTGCCTCCTCTAAAGTACCAGTATACGCGTAAAAAAGGGCCACCGATCTTCACCTCTTTTACCAACAATGAGCTCAGCAAAGCAGAGCTGCCAACATAACCCATCCACATCCTACTCAAGAGACTTTTGTCATCACTCATGTGGGTAAACTGTTAAGCTTTCTTAAAGCTGTAGGAGTTCATAAAAATGAGGGCAGAATGGTATTCCAACTGAGCCTAACCAACACCAGTCACCATGACACCTGGGCAACGTCAGCATCAGGGTTTCTAGTGCCCCCCTCCCCCCTTTGGAATCTATGCTCTATAAAGTTTTCTTCCAGGGATGTTCGGTTAACATGCCACATGCCATTAAAGTTCCCACTTTCGATGAATGCTGGGAAAGCTCTACACCTCACACAATATGACTGACAACTAGTCTGTGGAAGAGAGAGATGACCCAGTTTACTCACTTATACAGAATCCACCCATACCAAACAAACCACCATCCTGTCCCAATTCACACCTACATAAGACATACAAAGCACCATTTTTTTTCAAGATACTCTTGCACCATTTTTTTTCAAGATTGTGGCCAAATGACGTCCCATGATGCATACCACAAACTGGCCCAGCTCTAGCTACCAGCTACTTTAAGCAAGATCCCTCCCTTCATCCCTTGTGGTTACCAAGGAGCATTCAGCAACCAAAGTGAGATGGGGTTTCACGTCTGTGCACCCATGACTAGACAGTCCAGTTGGACTAGAGTAACATAAAGGGGCATCCTGTAGTACCCCCATTCCACAGAGATTTCTTGTCATCGGTCACTCATCAGAAGCAAAGTTTGTTGCTTCTGGCCACCCACCGAAGTGTGTCGGATGGCAGTCTGATGAATCTGACTTGTGATGGTTGACCATCAGGTTAATGTCAGACACGCCAGGCGTGATCCATTAAGGCGAGATCGCCTGGTGAGGAACATGCACGGCATGTCTGAGACTGACTCAATGGTCCACCAACACAAGTCGGACTCATCAGACTGCAACCCCATAAACTTCGGTGAGTAGCCAGAAGCAATAAACTTTGCTTCCGACGAGTGACCGATGACAAGAAATCTCTGTGGAATGAAGGTATTATATTGACTGAGCACTGGGCTGAAGAGCCCTATTTGTACTGCCTGAGCTGATTTAGAAGTTAAAGTTTGGGTCTCTCCTCCCACAGACAGTGCTATGTCAGCTGACAGGGTCTGGTAACACACCAACATATGATTCAATCTCAGTAGCCTCATGACATTTAGAGTTAGGTTAAACCAAACTGTAAATGTCATGTGACTACTGAGAAAGAACAAGTGCCAAATTGCTAAAAATGACGTAATATTAGGTTTTACTCACAGAGGTTCTGGGCTTCTTTGGCACTCAGGACTTTCAGTTGTTTCACCTTCTTCTTCTCCTTCTTTCCTTCCAGCTCATCAGTACCTCCTCCTCCTCCGCCAAGCTTTTTGGCTGATCAACAAATGTTACATGACACAAAATGTTGATAAAACTGCTCCACAGATTTACCTTTTACACAATATCACATACTCATTCATTGAAATACAATAATGAACTGTTAATGTGCTTGTAAAAGTGCATGGATGAATATATTCTAATATTCTTGTATCATATATCATATAAACACTTTCATCACTACTACTACTACTACTACTGCTACTACTTCTACTGCTACCCTCATCACTATCCTCACTCTTACTGTGAATATCAAAATTTACCTCTTAAGGGGTACATTTCATAAGGCATACCATGAACATATCAAAGATATTTACACATATATATTTCAAGTAATAAACATTCTATATTACTACACCCATTCCATTGTTGTTTTTTTGTCATCATTCTTAATCTTATTAACAATTTGCCCCTTGATGTATATATATATATATATATATATATATTCATATATATTATTTGCATTTTTATTTTATTTTTTTCTAAGTGTACATTATTTTCCTCCTCTTTCTTGTGGATTTCATTTCCTTTACTTCACTCAATAACTCATCCTATTGCTTTGCACTGTTGATGAGATTACGGGGCTTAACAAAATGAAAACTACATCTATATGTCTCTCCAGTGATTCTAACCTGGTTTGGACGCAAAGAGCAAGGCAAGCTGCTCCATGACCACATCTTTCTCCAGCCTGTCCTCCTTGGCTTGGACCCAGAAGGATTTCTTGTTCAGTTGCCTTGGGTTGATCTTCACAGATAATTGGGGCACAAGAGGAACAAATTACGATAAATAACTAAACACAGTCACAAATGTGTGTATTCTGGTATACATTGCTAAAACATAACCATCTTGGGGCATGAAATGTTACTTAGGAAAGCAGCATGGCATAAAATTGGGAATGCACTGTGGGTTAAAAAAAAATGGTGCAAGGGCACTGTAACTGTATTGCACATAGCTGTTGACTTGGTGGGGATGCTGCACTTCCACAGAAACATTTCTGAGTTGATGGAGGTATGCATTGCTTTTAAAGTACTTTGGGTAACTCATTTGTATTATAAAATGATGACCGTGTGATATGTTGTTTGAAATTTTGTCCCCCCTGCTTTTTCTGTGCTATTTGACGACTCTGTTGTAGGGAGTATAACCTCAGGGTTGGCTGAGGAATTGAAACTCTATTATGGGGAGGGTTGAAGTCCTGAGAAGAAGTGGAGAGCCTTACAACTTCCAACAAAAGCATTTGAGACGGATCTTTCTCTCTGTTCTCGCCCATACCAATGATCATCAATACAACATTGCATCAGGTCCAAAACCACATCTAAGATTAACCAGAGAGTTTTTGAAGACGGGGAAGAGAATTAAAGGTTGTATAATATATCTCTTTTGCAAATGTCACAAAAGTTTGCATGGTTGAAAAATAACGTCTCTCAACACCGTGTACGAAATCTTACAATAATATATACCTCAGAGTCTTAGAGAAAAGAAATGAAAAACTAAGCCCATGTCACTTTAGAGAATATACTCACCTTCTGTAAAGAAAGTAACAGTTGGATTTTTTTTTTTAAGTCCAAATAAATTCATTAGAAAACTTAAGTCTTGTTTTCCCCTGCATCATTAACTCTTTATGTGCCACGTTCGCACGTCCCACTCAGTCGACGCCGTGCCAACTTCGCATATTCCACTCAAACGCACTAATCCGCTTAAACCGATCGATAAATCGCCTAATCCCGCAGTACAATGAAAGCTTTTCTCGCGCTTTTGTTCCTTTTACATACAGCTTGCATTCTATGTGGTGATTGATTATCAAGCGGTGTTCCCAACTAAATTTGCGTGTAAATTCTAAGTTTCTCTCACGGTTTCATGTGCAAAAGTCATGCCTTTATAGTATTACAGTAATGTAGCAACTGGTCATCAAAAAATTAAATAGAAATAGATTTGTCATACAATTTATATCACAGCAAAGCTTGGCATTCCTCTTCAACTTTGCTCACTATTATGCCCAGCTTAACAGAAATTTGTAGAAGTTATATAGATTGGAAAAACAGAATTCTTTCTCAAAGCATGACTACCTTCGTGTCTCAGAATAACGTGGCACACAGGGGGTTTCCACCATGGCAAATAAAGAGTTAAGAAGTTTCCAGCTTTATCATTCTGGTGAAAGGTATAAATGACAACCTCTACAATGTACCAGCTTATGAAAGGAATACGATCTTTAGGGTTGCCAAAGGGACACACAAATGTTAAACGATGAATGACTGAACACCTCACCTTGCTCCAGTTGGCTCTCTTCATGGGGGTCTGTGGGGTGTACTTCTTCTTGGCCTTCATTCCATGGGGTAAGGAAGACTGGGGAGAGGGGCCTCCGGGGCTCATACCACCAAACATGGGTACACCACCCGGCACTGGTGGCGGACCTTTCCCACCCATGGGAGGTGGAGGAGGTGGAGGACCCCCCATCCCTGGAGGCGGAGGGGGTGGGGGTGGGCCACCAAAGCCCCCTGGAGGCGGGGGTGGGGGTGGAATGCCTGGCCCGCCGGGCGGGGGTGGGGGAGGGGGAATCCCCATGCCACCAGGGGGAGGAGGGGGTGGGGGAATACCGGGGCCTCCAGGTGGTGGAGGTGGGGGTGGGGGTGCTCCGCCTCCTGGAGGTGGGGGCACACCTCCGGCCACTGCAGCTGTGAGGGCTCCACTAGCAATCTGGCAAATTAAACCAAGACAGAGAATTGTTGGGGTATGGTATGGAAAAAAAAAAGTTATAATTATAAACATTAAACATCAGTATTCACATCACATGAAATTCTACCTCTCACAGGATTCCAAAAACATTCATAGCTACAATATCAATGACAAAAACTTCCTCACTAAATGGCAGAGGAGAAAACCTTTGTCAAGTTGATGCTTGATTTGTGTGTGCAATATTTGTAATTTGCAGTCTTGTAATAAAGATGGCACTATGAGGTACACAAATTATGTTTTTGAACTACTGGCAAATAACTCTTTAAGATGCCAAAGAGATTACAGTGAACCCATATCCTAATGAACTCTACTTGCATTGACATATTCAATCCTGATTTTTTTTTCCAAAATGGCAAGCTATTGTGCTACCAGGGAGCATTGTGATGTAACTTAATCCCATCTCGTCTGAGACGGGTCACACCTTTTGTTTCAAGTCCTCCAGCTCTTTCTCAGTCTCCTCCAACTTCTTGTTGGCTTGCGACAGCTTGGCGTCCATCTCTTGCCTCGCTGTGACCTCTTGTTCAAGCTGTGGATGTCATGGGAATAAGTTTCATATTGTTTGTATGTCTAATATCAGGCAGGGATTACTGACATCATCATCACCATCATCAGTCAGAGAACACCAGCATTATGACATATTTGTCACTCATATACAGGAAACCAGAGAATCGTGATCCAAAGGTAATCTTTACCGAAGCAAAGCCTCATGATATTTCAGCTTATTCTAGAACGATTCAAATGTATCTTATGCATGCTAGCTAATGCAATGAGACATACATTACACAAAAGTACTGAAATAAAAAAAATTGACATCACTGCAAAACATGTATTGCGGAACATTTCCGAGTTTGATTAGACTAAAAGTGAACAAATGACCAAGTTTTGATGATGAGTCAACATACATTGTAAGAACCTCAATTCAGGTTGACACTTTGCAGTAAGTGACATTGGACAATGATGATATTGTGATCCAGTGTCAATGTGAGTGACAGGTGAGTTGTGTCTATGCCTCTGTGAATCATTGTAACATTGCCTAATCTGGATATTATCCTTTTTAATGAGCCTTTTGAATGACAAGGCAGCATTAGCATGACTCAAAGAGACGTCACAGTTTCTTCCCTCTGCAGCCAGGAGTCACCGTTAATAAACTCTTTGGTTGTCGACTTACTTCTTTTTCCAGCTTCCCCGCCTTTCCCTCCATGATCTCATACTTGGCTTTTTCTGCCAATCCCTCTGTGCATAGCAAGCAGGTAAGAGAAATTTAACAAAAAAATTAGAGTTGCAAAAATGAGAAAGTGATTCAATAACATTGTTATGCTTCAATCAATACAAGGACGCAAAATTAGTGCCACAGACAGTTAGACATAGCACACTGAATTCAGCCCTAAATAGATTGAAAATGGTTGGAGGATCACTTCTGGCACTTACATGTACTTGAACTAAAATATACAGGTTGAATGTAATGTCACATGATACCTATATCAATTTCTGACACTTTCCTGATAAATAGCAACATAAAAGGAAGACCCACATTTAAGTACTTTTGATTTAGATTGAATCATCTAAATCATAGCTTGCTGGGCTTAGTTTGCAGATGTACAAGACTGCATGCTAAACTGGCATTCATTCTTAGTTACAATAGTCCCCTGTCTCAAAGTGAGCCAATGCTACAAAGAATATTGGATCTGTCCAGTCCCTAAAAATACCTCATAAAGAAACAAACCCTTGGTTCAGCATGTTGCTCTTTTCTGGTGCACCTGCCCATGGAGACAATAAGAAGTGACATTTCTCTGATCATTCCTACGACCACATTGGAGACGAGCTTCTGGAAATGAGCTGGCTAGGAGTAAGTCTCTCTCTAAAAAAACTCCTTCCAATTCTGTCTTGGAGGTCAGGTACACTGTTATCAATATTTGAAATGCATGATGCTAAAACTGAACCAAAAAATCAAACAAACAAACAAATCAGAGAAGGAAACAACACTTACCAACAAGAGGTTCCACATCGACTTCAAATTTCTGCGTATACCGGAAGTCTGGATCACATCCACTCTTATGGAGGACGATCTGTGATATACATTCTTCTATTAACTTGTAGTACTGTGGCCTGTAGCGATGCAAAGCAAAACAACATCAAAGATGAATGGATATAGGTATCAAAGAAACATCTACATTTGATAAAGCAAAGACACGATTCACTCAAGATGCGATTGTGGAGTTGTAAAACTGTCCTGTTGTAGAAAATAATAATCTATATCAAATCCCTGTTTACATTATTCAGCATTAGTCATTTACACTTGTAACAGCCTGAGCAAGTGGAGAACAAAGTATACAGTGATCTAACACAGACATATTTACACTGAGATGCATTACACTTAAAGGGATGGTATAGTGTCGGTTGAGGTGAGGATTCCCCTTTCAACTTATTGTAAGATACTTAGAAATTACGTTATGAAACATTAACAAGCATACAATTTTAAGAGGAATTCAAAGTTTATTTGATGAAAATCGGTTTTGAAATGGTTGAGATATCCCAAAACAAAGTTAAACAAAGCGATCTCAATAAAAGGTGGGCCTCAACTTTTATCAGGATTGTTTTGTTTGGGATATCTCAGCCATGTCAAATCCGATTTTCATCAAATAAACTTTGAATTCCTCTAGAACTATATGCTCTCCCATATTTCACAAGAGGTTTCTCATTATCTTATAAAATCATTATCAAAAACATTGGAAACCTGACGCCCAATCTCAACCAAAGCTGTACCATCCTTCTAACATTGGTGAGTTTCAGACAATGTTCGCACCTGACATAGGTGTCCTCCCTGATGAGCATGATGTGTTGGAGGATGGAGAGGAAGTAGTTCTCGCTCGGCGTCCCGGCAACCAGCTGCTGGAGGAGCTGGAAGCAGCCCTCCAGGTCGTCCATCTCCACCCGTAGGCCCTCAAAGCGGTGCTGGAACTCTTCGAAGTCATCTTCGCGGTGCTCGTCGAACACCCGCATCTGGACGCAGAGCTCTTCGCTGGGGTTGTCTCTCAGTTCCTGTGGGGTGTTGGTAGAGTGGGCGTGTCTTTCACATGAATCTCCAATCTTCACATACCACTACTAGTAAGTACTTATTTTCTTTCACATGTTCCCTAGTGATTACCCCCTATTGGTGATTAAGCCGGAAGGTCATCTAATTGTCTACAACTACACAGACACCTATGCCATTCCTCCTTAACTGTACCCACTACTGGAGTCAATGCGTCTTTTCAAACCTTCATCACATTTTACCTCACATAGTTGTACATTACCATTTAGTTAACATCTTATAAGTGAAGCAGAGCTGTTTGCATGCAAAACAAGAGACCCGCGGGTCTAGCGCTCACCTGAGTATCGCAAGTTCACCTTTCACGCAGTCACTAATCTAAATTATTCACAGCTCTACCAAAATTTGACCAGGCATTCTGAAGTAGAAGATGAAAATGTACAATAAGGGCCCAAATTTTTAAAGATTCCTTAATTTGGGGGATTGGGGGCCCCCTGGGGCCCTCTGGGTGGGGCATGGTGCCCATTTTGATAAATTGAGATCCTGACCCCCTAAGGATGCTACCTGCCAAGTTTGACGAAAATCTATCATGAGGTTTTCAGGAAGAAGATGACAATGTACGATTCAGGCCCCCATTTGGACCTTCCTAACCAACCCCCCACCCCCACCCCCCCCCCACCCCTGCCCCCAAGAGGGGCACCCCTGGATCTCCTATGAACAAACTCGAAACTACAGTCATTAATGTACTCACTCATAGTATTATCTTAGCTGTATAACTTCTGATTCTAGAGAAAACTTTTAACGATTCCTTCATTTGGGGGGTTTGGGCCCCCCTGGGGGCCCCCTGGGTGGGACATGGTGCCCATTTTAACAAATTGAGATCCTAACCCCTTAGGGATGCTACCTGCCAAGTTTGGTGAAAATGGGTCATGGGGTTCTAAAAAAGAAGATAAAAATGTCCAATTTAGGCCCCATTAGGACCCCTCCTCACCTCCCTCCCCTGGGTCCCAAGGGGGGCACCCCTGATTCTGCCATGAACAAACTTGAAACTGCAGTCATCAATGTACTAACTCATAGTATTAACTTAGCTCCATCACTTCTGGTTCTAGAAAAGAAGATTTTTAAAGATTCCTTAATTTGGGGGGATTTGGGCCCCCTGGGGGTCCCCTGGGGGCCCCCTGGGTGGGGCATGGTGCCCATTTTAACAAATTGAGTTCCTAACCCCCTAGGGATGCTACCTGCCAAGTTTGGTGAAAATGGGTCATGGGGTTCTCAAGAAGAAGATGAAAATGTACAATTTAGGCCCTATTAGAACCCCTCCCCACCCCCCTCCCCTGGGTCCCAAGGGGGGCATCCCTGATTCTGCCATGAACAAACTTGAAACTACAGTCATCAATGAACTAACTCATAGTATTAACTTAGCTCTATCACTTCTGGTTCTAGAGAAGAAGATTTTTAAAGATTCCTTAAATTTGGGGGGTTTGGGCCCCCCTGGGGGCCCCCTGGGTGGGTCATGGTGCCCATTTTAACAAATTGAGTTCCTAACCCCCTAGGGATGCTACCTGCCAAGTTTGATGAAAATCGGTCTTGGGGTTTTCAAGAAGAAGATGAAAATGTAAAAAGTTTACGCACGACGCACGACGCACGACGGACGACGGACGACGGACGACGGACGACGGACGACGGACGACGGACGACGGACGCCGGACGAAGGGCGATCGCAATAGCTCACTTGAGCCTTTGGCTCAGGTGAGCTAAAAATTCTGAAAGTTAACTTTTAAGGTGCAAACTTTTTAATGCTTGACAAAATTTTGAACAGAGAGGTAAAATGTCTCAAATGAGTGAATTTCTTTTCCTTTGAGATACCGTAAATGCTGATGAATTGACCTGAGCTCATTTTCATGTGACGAGTCATAAAGATTTGTAGATAAGCATCAATTAATCGATTCAATTTCACATATTTTTTCAGGTTAGCACAACCTGAGCCAACCAGTACTACATCTCTGTGCAGACTTGGAACTACATTAACATAAAGTTAAGAGTTAGGCAACATCTACCACATTTCTGAGAAATCCTTAAACAGGAAGTACAGCTTAATTCTACAAGGGCACTGTGCATCTGTCACTTTGGCTCTAATCCAAGCTGACAGTGAAATTTGAATACCACCCGAGAAGTGGATTACAATTGATATCAGATCCCTTTACGTAAGAACAATGTATGCACCATCCCAGTTCATCACGCTGAGGAAGTTCTGTTTACATGGCAAAATAAACATAAAAAGTATGTTATCAACATGTAACCATTAAGACTTTGATGTTATTACATCTTTGTGAATCTTACAAAGGGTTCTAGAGTATATCAAACGCCTACCCTGTATGTGTGGGAGTATATCAAATTACTATTCCTGCCTACAAACGTGCAGATAGTCTTAGTCTAACAGTGTCTTACAAAGTTGTTCGAATCCCCCCTGCATCAGATTTGAACGTGGTGGGCATGGGCTCAACTTACCGGCAGTTGGTCGATCATCCCTGTGCGGAGGAACTCATTTCTGAGATGTAACCTGAAATCCAGGTCATCTGGAGTGGTAGTCAGGGCATTGACAAGTTGCATACACACACACTGTGGAGCAGAGAAATAGAGGCTATCTTTAGTCACAGTCAGATCATTGAAAAGAGCACAGAGTTGCTATTGTATTTTTTTTTGAATCTCTTTAATAAAATCAGTTCTGAAAAGCAGATAAAATTCTAATGTTTCATGAGTGTGAACATTAGATTCTCACATTCTACAATGAAGGGACTGCTTTATCATTGTAATAGATGATAGAATTCAAGTACTTAATTAAGTCACAGGTGAGGAATGTTTCATATTTTCTGCAATGTCACAACAGAATCATAAAAGTCACATTTGATTTGGAGAATGAACAAACTGCAATATCTGATCATTGAAAAACCCTGCATGTGTTGCCATTTTTTTATTTCTTTACAGTGATACTTGATGTTGGTACTGACAACACGTTGCATGTATAGATGTGCATATATTTCCCCTTTAATATCTTATGTGGTAGTTCCTGATAAGTATCATATATTCGCTATCTAAATGCCACCCATTTCAAATGGCTTGCACACTGAACTTCAGATTCTAGCAGAGCATCTTCCCATCTGACGCTTCACTGAGGTCCTGAATGAATTAGTCAGAAATCAGAGCCGAGTTTCTAGATCTATTGCCTTTATTACCAACTGCAGTTACATCTTTTGGGACAACATTAAGGCTTGAGATGATATTCACTTCAACAGAATCCCACTCTATGTTACTTTCTGTTTTCACTTTCATAGCCGTAAGCATACTTCAAGCATGCCGTCCTCTGCAAGCAATCAAAACTTACCATGAGTTGAGGATTGTTTTCGAGCTTCAGGGCCTCGATGATGGGCGTGAACCTCAGAGTTCGTCTGACTTCTCCAACCTCTGTCAGAGCTTCAAGGACCTTGTCGTGCCTGGGGGAGGGGAGGAAGAGAATCAATCACACCATGACTACCACTAGGCAGCAAGAGAACACTGAAATATTTCTATGCAAAGATATTAAATGGGCTTTAAGGTGAAGCCCCTTCCATTGAGGAAACAGGGGAAACATATCTTTTCAATCTGGTCTTTCACAAAGACTGAAAGTGAAAATCTGATCTAAAAATTCCTGATATAGGATGAAAAGACAATTATTCTGCACTAAAAACTCCTCATGTATCACGCGAGTTCCAATGCGCTGAACGAAATGACATCTGCGCATGCGTGTGAGTAGGATCTCACATGAATTCTCAAAGCGAGAATTACGAAATAAAATGGAGCTCAATTCATTCACATTTATGTTTTGAGAATGGGGTCAAACATTCCAAAATGTATTGCATCTGCTCAAGGTTGATGTAACATCAGTGCGGCACACTTATTTGTGCAGCTCACAGAAGAAAGTTTAAGCTATGTGTTTGGCAGAGAGTGTCAACAAGATATGGAAAAACAGACATGCACCAAACATAGTACAACATATTGAGAGACTTTAAAAGCATACATTTCACACATATTTCATTAGCTTTTCCACACTTGGAAAACATAGACAAATAGACATTTACCACAACCTGTTATAAAGAAGAGACAGATATGGTCAAAGAACCTAATGAAATTCATCCCTTCAATTCCAAACTCACCTTCTGTTGTCTCTCTCATAACACAGGAGTCCACACATTTTGTATTTATTCCACAACAGACAATGTATGCCAGAAATGAATGTCAAACAACACTGTATAATCTGACATGTCACTCTAACCACTCTGATACCAGGAATGTCCAGATAGACTCTGGGGATCTACGATTAAATACCAGACCACTGTCCATTGGAGCTAGACAGGACTTGAAAGAAACAAACAAGGAAGCCAGAGAAGGGTGATAATGAGGTCCAAGTTGATTGGGAGGAACAAACACTTAGGGTCACAGCAAGAGAGTCTAGGTGCCAGTAGGGGGGAGGGGGAAGAGAATAAAAGGGGAGGGGGTGGGGGTGGGTCTGAGGGGAGATACTTGTAGAATCTTCAAAATTTTTGACAGTGGTGATCAGATTGCCATGACAATTAATGTGATACAACACAGACTGAAATCACCATTCATTCTCTCTCACTTCAGTGTTCACTGTCATATGACATCATGTCTGTGAGTAGGTGCCTACATTCTTTACAGGTTCCCTTAAATGAGTATATGAATAAATTAATAATTGAATGAATGAATAAAAGAATGATTTAATAATTTAATTAATTCATCAAAAATGAACAAAAACAAACAAATAAATCCAAGATAACATTCACAATGCTATTGGTGGTGAAAGTTGCAAGAATATTTCTTTTAAAAAGGTGCCAAGGAATAGCATGGGTACTGAAATATTCCTTCAATAAAGAGTATCATAAATATGGACTGGGGTGGCTCTTGTATTTCATCAATGCAAATTAGATATTATCATGAATAACTGACTTCACATGTCATGAGTAATTCTATAATGCGTTTGAATGGAAAAAACTGTGATCTTCAGTAGAGAGCATTGAACTACTGTTGGTTGACAAAAGGGTCAAACTTTTTTTCCAACTCTACAGATGGTTGGTTTACTTTTTAAGAGCTGATAAGTCATTTGACATTGTTTTATTATTCCCTGGAGCAAACATACAACCTGATGGACATGGATCTTTTCTGTTTCATTTTGTCAAAGAAAAAACAATTCTCTTTTCACAGCCCAAGATCTCAACATAATTTGTTTATGCTGTTCTTTAAATGTAGTAACTATGCATGAAATCATCAAATGTGTTTTTAGCAACTATAATGTTCATGTAAGTTTGAAGTGTTTTACAGAATATGTTTTACAGAATAAGTATCTTGATACACTTTTCTTTGCAAACTTTTCAGCTTTGTTTTTTTCTTGTCACAGAATAAACTTGATTAGTCCTTTTTCAACTTGTTACAATTCTGGAGGAAAAGGCATTACATCAATTGAAGGCACGAGAGAATCAAATAGCCAAAGACAAAGAACTTGAGTTCTAGTGACGCTCACTTTGGATACTCAGCCAATGCTAGCTTTTAATAGCATTCCTGCCTCCCCCAATTCACACTACATCTTGAACTTGAACTCGGCGGTCCAACGTCTACCATCAGCCTTCTCTAACACAGGAAGGGAATCGATTGAGCTTGTAATGAATGACTTCTCCTCAACCCTATATGGCATGCTGCCTAGCCATTTGGCTTTTCTATTCTGAGGGGAAGGGAAGGCAGAGAATGAGAGAGATAGAGAGAGAGAGGAAGAGAGGAGAGAGAGGAAAACAGAGAGAGAGAGAGAGAGGGAGAAAGGGAAGGAGGGATAGAAGGAAGAGAAGAGGAAAGAGGGATAAGAAGAAAATGAAGAAGTGAGAGAAGGGAAGGCAAGAGGGAAAGATAAAGAGAAAGGATAGGGAAGAGGAGAGAGGGAGATGGGATGAGAGAAGAAAGAAAGAGAAAGAAGACATAAGGAAAAAAGATGGGGCAAGAGAAGAGAAAGAGAAAAGAAAGAAGAGACTGGAGAGAGCAGGAAAGAGAAGGAGAGAGAGACAGAGAGAAGAGTATCACCCCTAGAACCTGGCTTAACAGGTGGACGCTGGGAAGGAAATCCCATTATCTGTTCAGGAATAGTCCTATTAACAACTCTATCCACTCTACGATGAGAGATGTGTTCATAGGTTGATGCCTGCTGTCCTGAAAATATCTCTATTTCAACTGCTTTCAATTTCTTGTGTGCGTTTGTGTGTGTGCGTGTGTGTGTGTGTGTGTGTGTGTGTGTGTGTGTGTGTGTGTGTTTGTTTGTTTGAGCATGTCCTCACGAGCTCATCTGTTCGTGACAGTTATCCCGCTATTTTGAACACAGGAAAGCTGCTTGCGTTGTTGTGTGAAACAAACAACAACTGGCTGTTACAACATTAGCTGGCTGATAGAAACAGGATGTGTTTGTTTCTGTTTAGTCAGGATAAAAGTTTGTTTACAAGCCACTCATTTACTGTAAATGCTGAACATGGACACTGAGGTCAATGTACAAACCCTCCTTGTTTTGATTTCTATGACTGTACTACAAACATAAATATTCATAGTAATAGTACATCTTCTTTAGTGTAACTGTCTTCATTACATGTGACAAAACAGTCACAGTATACAAAGGGGCAAATGAATCCAAGAGCAATCCCTGAAATAGCCTTCAGAGAAATGAAGGTGAAAGTTTCACATCACATAACAGTTTCATTTTCTGGCAGAAATTCTGATGTATTCAATATGAAAGAAATCTACCAAAGACTAATGCCAGATTTTGCCAGTCTGATGTTGATTTCCATTAGTATAATCATAAAGATGATGATGACACAAATAACCTCCATTACTAAATAATTTCTATATTTATTTTCTTACACTAGTCTCTTGTAAGAAATTTTGTCTGTATACATCCAGTGCGTTTCACACAGAACTAAACTTATGAGTGGGAAGCTAAGTATTCATAATATGGATACGAAATCACTTCCCCATAACTTGAGATGAAAGGTTACAAGCCGACAACAGCTGCAACCCGACATTACACACACTCTTTCCCGTATGCTCTTTTGAGACACTGACATTGATTAAGCCTCCTCCTGATCGAGAGTGGCCTGCGCCATGGAGAGTGCCGGTGACTGTGAATGATGCGAGTGTTTCAATCGCCATGACAACAGAGAATGCATCTTCCCTAGAGTGAAAACCCGGGGAGCACCTGGTCAGAGACGGTGTGAATATTCTAGCATCCAACAACCTAGAGGGCATCAGTCACTGGGAAAGCATGGCTGAGAGAACAGTTTTCTGTAGCAATCAGCAGTCCTCACCAAGGAATATTTAAGGGTATTTTCCAAAATGAAATGAAGGATTTCAACTGAACTCTTAGACAATGAGAGTTCTCCCAAAGATCAGTGTCTAAAGATTGAAAATACACACAGCAGTAATTGCAAATGAAACATTTCTTGTAAAACAAAATTCTTCATTTCAGTAACCACAGCAAAAGACAGACAGGACCACTCAGCCACAACTTAGCTCTGACCATATCCATTTATTTGTTCTGGTAGTGGCAGTGATCACAAATCTAATTTGCTTTTAGGTTTTCTTCCGGGCCTGGCACCAATCCTAACACTGCAACATCACTTGCAACATCTTCTGCAAATACTTGGAACTTGCTCAGAAGCCAATAAGAAAAAAATAACAAAAAAAAAAGAGAAAAAAAGAGAAAAAAAGAAAGAAACAAAGAAAGAAAGAAACAAACAAACAAACACAACAAACAAACAAACAAATAGGCAGGGAACGGCCAGGAAAAGGAGCTGGTGCACATTAATCTCCAGGCTTGAGATAGATGAGCTGTGCTGTCAAAGGATGGATGAGAGAGCTCGACGCTAACCTGTTTCTCTGGTGGCCCAATTGGGCAACTAAAATCCTTACACATGAAATTTTGGTGGCCCAAATCAGACATAGTGTAGCCCAAAATAAATGGAAAAATAACAATCCATTCTGAATTTTAAGTACCTGATCAGGCCACCAAAAGATGGCCTTAATGGAAATTCAGTGGCCCAACATCAATTTCTAGTGGCCCAGGGCCACTTCTAATGTTGAGCCCTGGATGATGTATAAAGACAAAGAAAATTGGTGATTGGTCGTGCTGCTCCACTTTCAGATATCATCTTGGTACAAACATCAATACCATCACTTGTCTGTGGGTCACACGATACCAGGGACAATGGCCGAAAGGTCCGGCCGTAAACTGGAGGAGTTTTTAACTCACCCGTCCGGAGGCACAAAGCACACAGCTGCCAGCAGCTTGGTGGTGTCGATCATCATGTTCTCGTAATTGGCGTCGAGGGCCGAGGCGATTTGGGTGATGGCGCGCTTCTTGGAGAAGACCGTCTGGATTCCGTACTTGTTGTTCATGAAGGCCTTGATACACTTGATGCATTCATGTCTGATGTCTGCACTCTTCTTCCCTTCTCTAAGATCCAAAGAAAAAGAAGAAGAAGAAGAAGAAGAAGAAATTGTTCAGAAAAAAATGATTATATAAATCATGTACCCTAGTAAAACCATTTTTGACATATATGTGTAACCTGGAAGGGAGAACTGAGAGGACATGTGTCTTGCCGGAAAATTGACAGCAATATTTGCTCATGAATACATTCTTTTTTTATTTGTTACCTTTCCCATCACTGGCATCAGTGTTCTCTCACATAACATAGCATGGTATTGGTACTTGGATAAACTAACAAATCAATTTTGTAGTTTGTACTGCTGCAATTGCTTTTATGCAAACAAAGCCACAATAACAAACATTGGGTACATCTTTCAACTTTTGTATGAGTATGGAAAGTCATCTTGTACTACGAAATGTTCCATACTTATTCGTTGTCTCTGATTTTCCAGGAGAATATTAATTTGATTGGAACATGTAAAGAGAGTGTAGACTGTATTATAAGTGAAGATAACACCGCAATCATAGTTTTAAGGTTTGCAATTTAATTGTTAAATATTACTTTACAACATGTCTATGTTATGTGAGAATGAGAGTTATATTGGAATGTTCTATTTTTTCTATTCATTTCTCAAGGACCACAAGGCACTTTCAAAGGTTTTAAATGCCTTGGATCTACAGATACTGAACAATGTATCAATATGAGCTTTTTACTGTAAAATACTTTCATTGAGAACGAACTGGAATTCCAACATTCATGCATCAAGCAACAACTGTAATTTTTTGCAACTATCAGTTTACAAAAATAATAAGAAAACTTTTGAGAAGTTAAAAAAATATATATGATCAAGACTTGTGAGAAGTTTTAGCAGATTTCTGACAGAGCACGTCTTTTCGCCGATGTCTGATCTAATATTCAGCTGAAAACCCTTAACAGGAAGACCAACCCAGTGCCAGAATCTATCACGGGGAAGTAGCCTTAACTTCCCCTATAGGGAGCGCCCTCGCGAGGTTTGTTGCAGGAAATCCCCAGTTTGTCTTGCAACCCAAACAAATTTTCGGGCAATTTGGTTCCAAACTATGTAAGTCCAGGAGTTTCACCCCTGGGCTGATTTCCCAAACACCTTGCGGTTTTCCTCCCCTGGGCTAATTGAATTGCAGTCTTATTCTCTGTCTCTCAAAATTTTCTTCCGTTTTTTTTTTTTTTTTTTTTGGGGGGGGGGGGGGGGGGTTGGGGTACTCGTCCATACCGCGGTTCCTTCATAGGCAATTTAACAGCAAGAGTGATAACAATGTTACAGTCAAGAGGAGGTTGTGACTTGGCATATCTTAGACTGACTTTGCTATGGTTTGGATGTAAGTGCCAGAGGACATGTACTGTTTGTTGTTTGAAACCTTCAAACCATCTCCGTCTAAAGAAATGTCACACACACAGGAACCAAGGCTGCGTCATATTACAGCTGCGAGAATGAGAAAGCTGAGATGCCATTAGATACAATAAAAGTGAATGTGCTCTGCCAATTATCTTAACAGTTCTGATTGATACCCAATTAAATTGCTCATTAGTCAAGACTTCACTTCCTGTCTTAGCTGGCATAAGAGGATAAATTTATCTTAGGCATGCAAGAGAAAGAATTTTGTACTTCCAAGGAGGTTAAAGAGATGGAGTTCCAACTGGCTGCAATCATTGAAGCAGTTGTCAGTTTTCTATCGATATACAGAAGAATTCCACAGAGTGTGCATTTGTGCCTTTGATGATCATTGTTCATTGCTGCTGTCTTGCTGAGCAATCTGAGGATTCATTTTAAACATTAACATAATTTTGGCTTCATTTTGCTTGTTTATTTGTTAAATGATATACAATCTAACTTAATGATAAAGCATATAAAACAAAGGTCAAATCCTGTCCAGAAATATATGGAAAAGTGTAAATCAGAGCTGTATCATGTGAAAGTGTTTCAAACTGTATCCTCCAGGAAAACTGGTTGCATCACTTTTCCACATAACTCTGACATATATAACTCATATGGAATAATCTCCAAGTATAATTCTTTATCAATTGATATATCAGATAAGTGCCGGGGCATGCCCAGTCACAAAATTTTCATTTCATTTCATAATTTTTTGCCCAGTTTCTTTTCGCGCATCCATTTCATGAATAAACAAGCAAAATATACCTGATATCATGTTAGAGTCCAAAACGAATCTTCAGATTGCTCAGAAAGACAGCTGCTTCAAACACCGAACATCAAAGCATGAATGCACCTGCGGAATTCTTTTGTGCATCCTTACAAAACTGAGAGCTGTATGAGTTATCATAGCCAGTTGGGACTTCAGCTCTTAAACCTCCTGGCTCTGACTAGGTCAGTCTTTACAAAGTTGAACATTTCCTCGCTGTATTACGCCTGTGAGGCTGAAAGACCCAGGAGGGCAGTGGGGCAGAGGGACACCCCTCAATTGGCCGAGAGCAAGTGGTCCTAGACCCCATTAACAGTGCGGGGCTGGGCCAAGCCGCGGCCGAGCCCAGCCTCAATTGCGAGGTCGGGCCCCGCAACACTGCCGGGCTCGGCCGCGCTTTTGATTCAAACCTTTCAATATTTTGTCATAGTGGCGCTCTGCTTGTAAACAAATGCAATTTGGTATTGTCTGGTTTTCAGACCCTTTGCCAAATGAATTCCGTGGCGACGAAGTCACCGTTCGGGCAAAGGCCTTTGCCGAAGGAAAGAATCCTTTGCAGGACAAAACCACCTCAAACTATACTAGTTTTCGACGTTGAGGGGGTTAATATCCTGAATAGCGAAAGATACAGGCAGAGGGTTTGGAAGCCAGACTAAAATTGGCCGCGCAATTGGCCGCGCATTTGGCCCAGTTTGCGTTTACACCAAGAAAAGGCCGGGCTCGGCCGCGGCTTGGCCGCGGCCGAGACCACCTCCAGAGCAAGGCCAAATGCGAGGCCAATTTTGGCCTCGCATTTGGCCTTTTGCGCGTTTACACTGAAGCGGGGCTGGGCACTACCGCGGCCGAGCCGCGGCCGAGCCTTGCACTGTAAACGGGGTCCTAGCCTCACCAGGCCTGGTCAATTAGGAAACTCACTTCTGGTTGAAGTCGTCCAGGATCTTGAGGATGACGTCCAGCCCCTTCTCCCCAAACTGCTGGACCCAGCTGATGGTGTTACTGGCCAGTGAGACACGCAGGGAGCTGAGGATGTCATGAAATCGACCCATATCCGAGGGACCGGTGTTATACAGCTCCAGCACGTAGTCCCCCGGCTTCATCTGGGCATCATTTCGACCCTGCACACCAAGAAAACTCATCTCGATCAAGAGTATGCTTACTAATACATACATGGGAGCAATCCTGTTGTATCCTGAGATGTAAAGGAGTGGATCACAGCTTATACACTACATTTGACATCACACAGTGCTCTCAGAAAAGACTTGACACAAGGCATGTCGCAATGAATTCCACTAAAATACTTCAGGTGTGCTACATCCTTCCTTTACTATGGTACCTCTTGTCCAATACATGACTGGACATGCACCCATGATGCAACATCCATGCACAACCTTTGATAAAACAACACTTTGTTTCTCTACTAACACATCAATGACAATATCAAAAGTTTGCTTTATCTCACTATTTTTGAATCTGTCCAGTAAGGACTAAAATTTATTTACCATTTTGCCATATCATGCTTCGACTTTGAAGCAACGTTAATAACAGTTTGATTATTTTCACAGCCAGGGGATATTCTGCTGATAATATCTGATATCTATAGAATTTTCATAATCTTTATTGAAACTGATATTAGCATGCCATCTTTAATAGAATTACTAATTAAAAATATGTACATGTGTATGAAGTTTGATGGATGAGCCTTTTAGTCATGCAATCAGCATATCCATCGAACACTCAAAATATCCTAATCATCAGAAGGAGACAGCTTTTTTTTTTTCAATCTAATGAAACTTTGATGCGATACTGGAAAGGACTACCGAAGGAATTAGCTCACAGCCAGCTACTGTCATCCATGCTTACTTAGTGAGGTTTTAATTTGTTTTTGCCTAGAGGAACAAGGTGGGGGGGGGGGGGAGGGGACTAATATTCAGGGAAAGATGTTTTGCGAGTCTCATTATTGAGGCAATATCTATCTTATTGTCTGGTTGGGTGTCTGGAGCTGACTCTCCAGCTGTGAAACGTAAAGCTTGCACAAACTCCGTCTTGATACATCGTAGACACAATACCGGATGCCATGCTATTTTCCCTAATTACCAAGTCTACTACTTCTGCTCACTCTGGCAAAGACCTGCACCTTGTTTCAAGTAAAGATTAAAAGTGAAAGCTTTAATTGAAAGGCAGCAGTTCTCTCCAACAAGCTACGTCACTGTTCATACAGTTGATAAGAACACAAAAATGGTTAGTCTAAATGAGTCTAAAAGCTTTGTATCAAATTCAGCTCAAAATATTTTTTACTCAAATTCAGAGCCTTCTGAATCTTGATGTATATTCTTTAAAAGCTGGAGATGATGATCAAAAAGTTAACTGTCTTCCCAATTTTTTTTTTTCATTTGATATTGCATTATGGAAAAAACCCTTAAAGTGGCTGTACAGTACTGGTTGAGGTAGGGATTCATGTTTTGAACATTCCAAAGTGAGATAATGAAAAGCCTCTTATGAAATATGAAAGAGCATGTAATTTTAAGAAGGATTCAACGTTTATTTGATGAAAATTGGTTTTCAAATGGCTGAGATATCCCAAAAAGTGCTAACAATAAAAGGCAACATGCCACAACTTTATTAGGATCTCTTTGTTTCACCTTGTTTTTGGTTATCTCAGCCATTTCAAAACCGATTTTCATCGAATAAACTTTTGATACCCCTTAGGACTGCATGCTCTTTGACATCTCATAGAGTGGTGTCTGAATATCTCGCAAAACGTTAAAAGCTAAATCTTCACCTCGACCAGAACTGTACACAACCTTTAATATTACAGTAAATACATTGCACTGCACTGTCACTTCATACAACAAGATCGATAAATTTAGAAGCTTTTTTTTTTGGGGGGGGGGGGGGTTGAAGGAAAATGGTTTGCAAGAGGTTTACTACTGAGTGTTTTCCAGAGGTATCAGAACAAATATACTAACTTTTGTCTGCTAATGCATTTCGAAGGAGAAACCCAACAGAAAAGTACAAGTAAATTCATCGCAAATCTATTCAAGCTTGAAGAATGCCGCAAAATGAAAAAAGCTCCAAAGATTCACACTGGATATCGGTGCTACTTAAGACATATAGGCTTCATATATTCATTATGCATGTGAACTGTGTTGATACGTGGGTCACATTGCAGTCTTGTAAAGAGGCATGTTTAGATTTCATTTGGTCAAAGTGGAAAAATGTGATATGATTTTTTTTTAAAGCACAGTTTTGGTTTTTTGAGATAGTATGATTTATTTCACAACAAGTACAGGAAATGAATTGTTGACAAATGTCTGGGTTCCTATCAGCCGATTAGCCTAAGACGCTCAAGTTTCAAACCAGGATGCACAAACCTGTGACGATGTGTGTCAAGTGGAACATACACAACGTATTACATTTCAGATATTGTGCATAGTACCTATTTGACTCTTCACACATTTTGTGCCATATGTGAAACGATGTACACTATATGGCCCATTACATTATAAAACCAAAAAAATTTGTGGCATGAATCTTTCTCAAACTGGGGCCAACTGCCTTTTTTTTTGCAGCATGACACTTTTGCAAATCGGCACTGGCATTCATTGCACTGTGTAGACAAAACCTTTCACGAGCATTTTACTTTTACGAATCTTGGCTCCTGGCAAAAGTTTCATGCACATCAACATTTCTGGTTTTATAGCATGTCAATGTTACTTTACAGCACCGATTCCTTGGACTGTGTGTCAGCTACAATTTACGACACAGTAGCAAATCTTCATCTTCATAAGATCTCCTTCCTCAGTCATTTGTGTGTGTGTGTGTGTGTGTGTGTGTGTGTGACAACTTGAGAAGTAAAAGCTCTCCATCTTTTCTTGCTACTCTCCAAAATACAGAAGATGGCATGTATGACAGCAGAAATGGGACACGGCCAACTTGTCAGTGAACCCCTAGCAAGGGTGAGGACCAATGACCACACCCTTGGATTCACCCCCTCTCTACTGGACCACCAATGGACCACTTACTGTGCTGGAGGCCCCTGTCCTCTTCATGTACTGGACCACCATGTCCCTCTTGGTCTTCATATCCCTGGACCTCAGAGGTGCGGCTTTCTGGTCAGTCAGGCCCATGTCCTCCTGTACCAGTCAGAAAAATTCAAGGAGAGGGTCAAGATCACGCAGAAAGAAAACTGCAGTAACTTAATCTTACAGCTTTTATACATTACATACTTAGCACGGGGTGGGGGAAGGACTTGATTAGAATTGGCTCACTTTACCCAATAGTGAAGAAAATTTTGGGATGGTTCATCACTCTCTGTGCAATCTGTCACCATACAAAACATTATTTACTTGTTCTGTAATATAATCTAAGCTTCAATCTCATGAAAACTGTAAATATTTCATCACCATACACCAAGGATAAGAAATTTAGTTTGGTCAGTATATTTATTGCTTAGTACTCTGTACACCGTCCTTACTGACAGCTGTCATCGAAGCACAAATGAGAAAAATTGCATAAGAAGTCTGTCGAAAAAGACTACATAAGGAGCAGGTATTTCAACTTCAAAGGCATTCAAACCTTGTCCCCCATAAGGGACATAGAATCCTGTGGAATTAGCTGAAGATTAAACAAGGAGAAGGGGACTTAAGGTCAAAGTGAAGGAAGTCGTGGTAAAGCTAAAAGATGGGCTTTATTATTAGGACAAGAAGGACTTTATCCCCATGTGAGGTCAAATCCTACTTAAAGGACTTATGATACAAGCAGGATTAGGGTCTAAGAAAGATAGGTTGAGGTCAAATGGACAGAGGGGTGAGCTGTGGATGTGAGGGAGTGTGGACATTCATCCCAGAGACAGGATTGTTCAACACTAGGTGTATTCATAATAGATCTGCATTTTTCGTACTGCTCACAGTATGAATTGGAGTATAAGTTAACCACACTCTGACACTTGCCCTGAGAGAAGGTACCTGTACCTCATAGGGTTACACAAATAGTCACTAGATAACAAGGGGCCTATCACATACTCATGCAATTATAAGATGCAATGGTACATACTACTTGGTGATATTGATATGCAATGTTTTATGAAAGACCATGGACAAGCACATGGACAAAGGTGCACAAATGCACAGGAAGTTTGATTGATGTCTGAAAGATGCCTGATGCTAGAAAGTTTCCTTGTTACCTTTCAGAGCACTTGTCAGAGGTGGATGGTAACTACAGTTTGAGGAAGGAAATAGAACACTTGACTTTCTTCTCCTAAAGTTATTACCATACTTCCACTTGTCAGTTAAAAGCACAAAGTTAGTGATACACAAAAAAAAAATATGCATTAAAAGACAGAAATCAATTACAACTCTATGCAGTATGCCTCCGGCACCACTTCCTGGCAGAGGCATAAAAACAAACCCGCAACATACGTAGATGAATAAAATGGTTTCCTTCCTCCTAATGGCAAAAAGGCCAAGTTGGTCAAATTTCAATGAAAATTGACACCTACATATTGGAAGGTATACATCAAAATGGCATTTGTTTGTTCCTTTTCCCCCATTTCCTTATGGAAAAATGAGTCAATGCATTAATGTAAATATTCTAAGTTTATGAGTATACCACTATTAGGGCATTATGGTTGAAACTGCATTCTTAACGCTCAACAACATATAAAATGTACACCACCACACTCATGACACTCGTATCTGTGGTAAACTTCCCACTTGGTACCTTTGGTAGTTAAAGCTGTCACATAGATCCTACTTATTTAGGTCATGGTTTCAATGTTATCTTACTACCTCAGCTACTCTTTCAAAAAAAGCTGTCCTTGGCAGTTGACCCCTTTTAAGGACAGAACATATAATGAGAATATACAGACAGACAGTGGGTTACTTTTAAGGCAACACGACACACTATTAAGGAAAGCCAAATAACTTGCCATAAAAGATGGGTTGAGTGTTTCAACTTTAAAACACAGAATATATTACACAGCTATAGAGGATACTCATAAATTGTTTGTAACAGGCCTAAAAAGACATCATCTTGACTACACATTAACAGCAAACTGACATACTATTGCAAATCAATTGCTTTACTGTCAAACCTGTCTAATGCTATTAAAAGGGACTGTACAATTTTGGTTGAGGTGAAGATTTAGCTTTTAACGTTTTGCGAGATATTCAGAAACCACTCTATGAGATATCAAAGAGCATACAATTCTAAGGGATATCAAAAGTTTATTTGATGAAAATTGGTCTTGAAACGGCTGAGATATCCAAAAAACAAGGTGAAACAAAGAGATCCTAATAAAAGTTGTGGCCTGTCGCCTTTTATTATTATCACTTTTTTGGATATCTCAGCCATTTGAAAACCAATTTTCATCAAAGAGCGTGTTTCTACTGAGAGCACCTCGCATCCCTGGCATCGCCACGAATTTTGTCCAACGCAGCACCTCGTATTTTATGACCACTAGAGCTGTTTCTACTGAGCAATAAAATACGAGGTGATGCAAAGGTGACGTGCAAATGCGGCGATTCCGGAAGTCAGGTATTTTTAAGTCACAGATTTGGGTCACGCGCGCACTGCCTGTTAATACGATCCGAACCCTGCCTGCTTTGCTACAACTGCGTCGGCTATTTTTTGATTAGCCATTTCTCTTCGTCTTCCCATCCAATATACCCCGAACTAACATACTGGTATCCTGACTGATGAGAAATCTTTGGAGATCGAGGGTCCAGTTGAGATTTTCTCAAGGCTGCGACATACTAATGTGGTACTCTCGCGATTCGAGACAATATAAAATGAAATAACGCGGTGTAAAATCAAGTAAGTGATGAGGACTTAGTAATGCAATAAGTTAGGTTGTTAATCACGCGAGCAATAGGCGATAAATGCCACAATTCACATGTAACGTAACGTAGGGCCTATAACACATACACAAGCGAGTTGTTGGTCGCTGTGTGTACACATGTGTGCGATGAACCGATTGAAAAGCGCGGGGAGAAATTCTAGACGTCCGATACACCACGAATTTCGCTACCCGGTGTGTTTCTACTGAGAATCGTCCTTCGCGTCACCACGCATCGACCACCTCAATAGATGGACGACGGAGCACCTCGCATCAGCCGGCATCGGCCACTTCCAGATCTGTTTCTACTGAGGAAAAATTCGAGGTGTCACCACGCATCGGCCGGTATCGGCCGGCATCGGCCGGTATCACCACACATCGGCTGGCATCACCTCGAATTTTCGTCGCTCAGTAGAAACACGCTCAAATAAACGTTGAACCCTTCTTAAAATTACATGCTCTTTCATATTCCATAAGATAAGAGGTTTGTCACTACCTCACTGAGGAAAGTTATAAACCTGAATCCTCAACTCAATCAGTACTGTACAGTCCCTTTAATATCATGACATTGTATTTTTCTCCACAATTCTCCTCCCCCTTCCCCTCTCCCTCCCCTCTCCCTCCCCCCCCCCCTTTTTTTTTTTACAGTATGTCACCTTGACTTTGATTGAAAACACAAAAACCATCAGCCCAAAAGAAAACAATCCACACAATTGGTTTGTCCTGGTCAACATAGCTTCAAGGCCATATCGTCCGTCACTTCCTCTGTTGGTGACACAGTTATCTGCCACATCTTATCAGAATATGGCATGACCTACAATGAACATGGTCACAGCTTTAGTCAGTATTGTACAAACACATCAGTTGGTGGAATTTCAGGAAAAATACAATATTTAGCCTACATTTTCAAATCAACTGACATAATAACCTAATAGCATTACATAGGCCTATTACCTTGCATATAAACTTTGGAAATCATTTCTATGGCTACAAAGTGGCAGTAGATGCCTTCATCGTATGAATCATACAAATCTAACTGACTTGTACACATATCATCCACTGCAAAGTGCTAAAACAATATAGTGTCTACCCACTACTTGTAAAATACTTTTTTTACCAATGGCATATATGTGACCAAGTAAAATATATGATGTGCCAGATTTCCCCTGCCATAAGGTTAATTCCTTATATGGTGGACTCTTGTCTTTGGAACAGGAAGAAAGAGAAATTTAAGAAAAAAACAAGAGGACATATGAAACGACATAGTGCCAGTAAATTTCTGCCCTATCGACAGATACTTCGTTTCACACTTGTAAGAGTACGGTTGGACGTCATTTGGTGTGACGAGTGTACATTTAAGCCCAGCTCTAGCAGTAGCCACACATAATTTAGAGCACTACGCAGTCATTGTGCACGCCTCCTATGGTGGGGCATCCTTAAGTAGCTTGAATAATTGATGAGAGAAAATGAGCCTCAATCCCTTGGGAGTTAGTGTTCTGTTTTTGTTTTAAGTTGCAATATAAAATACCTCTGTTGGGATGGACCTTTCTACTTTTTTGGCAAAGCTTGCTCAGAATCCATTAATTACAGATTCTCCTTTAAACATCCTTTCATATTGCATGATTCGGTAGCCATTCAAGATATCTAGGAATACAAGCTACGATAGATAGCTCATTTTAACTTTCATCATAATTTGGTAGATTAACAAATTGATTACAGCATCTTGACAATCTTTCAATCTTACAGAGTATCAATGTTAACATCAAGCCCCTTAAAGTGTCAGAAGGGAAAATGACAAAATAATCTAGGGAGAAGAGCACTAAAGTATGACTGATTTATGCACGGCTACCTCACTCATTTCCCCAGCCACGCAGAACGGCATGGATTAAATCATTACTCCAGTTCCTGACACTGGCAACCTCAAATCCATCCTTTTCAATCCTCCGTAAGAACACTCCATCATGAACTGCCAATCTTTTCTTGCACCTGATTGTATTAATAAAAATGTTGGATATTCATCTTGAAAACTTGCAAAAGAGAAAAGGGTGGTGACAACCAACGAAAGACCACCGCATTCCGGAACTCTTACTTTGTGACAGAGACCATGAACATCCTCCTAAAACACAAGCCATTTTTAAAGAAATTCTTTGAGTTCTGATATTAACAAGAAATCCACTTCATCTTTTATTCTATTATTCTATTTGGTTTCCAATATCACATAATCTTTGAACATTACAATAAGAATACATTGACATACTTACTAATTTGTGAAATGCATAAAAACCAGCTATCATTATTGTCATTACAATCTCATGTGGTGAATTCAAGAGTGTGTTTTCTGAGTGTAATGTGAGACATTTGTACAAGTTTTCCAGTTTGGAATCACAGGGGACTGTACTCTTCATATCAAACATTTACATTCCTTGGGATGCAGTGAAACAAAAACAAAAGATTTGTGACAACTGAGTGAAATCACACAAATATCCACAAAACTATTACCTGTTCTTTTTAAGCACTCATTTCACACATTACACAAATCACAAAGTCAGTTTTTCACTTAGGCAACAGTTTCTCATGGTTTGCACACTTTAGCCCTTTTTACACTTGTGTTTCTTAACCCCGGACTTTCTCTGACCCAGGACTATCGTTAGTCCCGTACCAACTTTTTCAGCTTTTTACACTGGCCAATTAGTCCCGTACTATCTCTTGTCCGGGGCTAAGGAGAAATTGACCTTTTTACACTCGTATTTCTTAGCCCCGGACTTTCCAAACCACATGAATATTCATGATTACGCTGTGCACTGTACGCGTACACACACGCACCGGCAGCACTTGATTACCTCATTTCTGATTGTTCAGTGGGGGTCGGACTTCGTCTCCTTCGCTTAGCCCAGGATTATTTTTTCGTTCTGTTTACACTCACTTGCTTGGCACCGCAATAGCGGTGCTAACCCTGCTATTTTGCAGGGCCAGATAGTACCGGACTATCGGTGGGGCTAGCCCACTTTGGCAAAAACGAGTGTAAACAGAAAGTGGGCTAAGGATAGTCCCGTACCAACGGTGGGGCTAAGGCCCCCCCCCCCCCTAGCCCCACCATTGGTACGGGACTAAGCGAAAATTTACAAGTGTAAAAAGCCCTTTTGTTTCACTCTGGCTGTAAAATCTTAAAGCCCACGCAAATTCAGTGAAATCATTCAAAGTACCACAAAGTTCCCTCTGTCATTTTAGTCACCTTGATGACAAAGGCAATAAATTGTCAGAGAATTTATTATCAAATGCTCCTAAAAGAGCAAGTGTCAGCAAACACCTACCTATTACAAATATCAGAAAATTTTTGCACCCATGTCCCATTATTCATGTAGTATTGGCTTTTACATTTAAAGTTCTTCAACAACTCTTTTTCACTCTTGCATAAAGTTATGACAAATGAATAGATAAATACAACTGAACCAAAAAAAAAAAGTAAAGACGGATTATCTGCACTGCATAGTTATATATTCAAAGCAACTTTGACCCAGTTACTGATAACAAACAGCATCATCACCGCAACCATGCTGATGCTTTAAACATGTATTATAACAACCATGACTTCCCTTGGAGGCATGCCTGAATAAACCAGTGTGTATTGAGGCTTACAGCCATCACTGTGGGTTCAGAATACATGAATATTTCCGCAAGTCTTTTGCAGCACTCGAGGCTACTTACTGTAACAAGACGCATTGCCAACTTCTTGAGAATGCCAATGTAAAGAGAAGAAGAGAGAGTTTCAGGAGATTTTATGTCACTACCTGGAATTTTGCTTCATTGAGATAATGTTCATCAATATCGTATAAAATTGCCCAAGTATATAAACAGGCTTCTACAATCTGGCACGATGACCGGTTCTTTTTGAGAGTTCTAGATTGAACACATCAAATTTTTCATTACTGTTGATAATTGGACCCTCTCCCGGACGGATGTGACCTAGAAATTTGTGCATAAATTCCCATGACACTGTGCCTAATTAGGCTCATAGAAATTACAGCACTTTCAATGAGTCTTTAATTGGGGAATAAGTAGGTTTTGATTACTGCCTAATGGTACTGAAACTGTCTTTGGCTACAAGTTAAATGAGAGCACACAGCCCTTCAATGTTTTTTTAATCTCCATAAAAAACACTGTAGGAAAGATGACAGCAAGAAAGAACACGGTGTTGAAACGGTACGGACAGTTTGACTTTGGGTCCTGTTTACCCCAATGATACATGATGCCATTATGCGCCTCTTGAGACAGCCTGGTTGCTATGGTTACAACCCACTCACAGAACCACACCTGATATGTTTTGACGACTGTGGAGGAGTATGCCTGAGGTTCATTACTGCAGCATAAACCTCAAACTGAAGACAATCTGACATTATAATGTACCACTCATTTGACACTGTACCACAAACTGTAGTCTACTTTCAGATGATATAACCATAATTATATCAAAACTTTTATAGATTTATATACGATATGTATGATTATCATACTTTTCCGAAAAGCCAAATACTGTATCAATATACTTTGTCCACAAAAGCAATTTTCAATACGGTTACATGGGCTAAAATGAGGGTGTGTGGTATTGCTATAATTCAAGAACATAAATACGTCCTCAAAGTTTTTTCTAAACGATATCATTCTTGGTCAATGTGCCTGCTCTTGATTGACCAGAATTGTAGTATGTATTTTACTGTGTAGTAAAGGTTATGGAATAAATTAAGGTTACTTGAGAGAAATTTGATTTCCCCTCCAAGCCAATAAGGGACTGATTGTCACACACTGCTCTTAATTGCTTCTTACCCAACCCGAGTCCAAACTGGCTCTGTTTTTCACTTCATGTATATTATCAGTAATAGTACCCATGATTTTCATGTACGCCTCTTGGAATGGATATGGAATTATTCTACCATTCTCAACCTGTTTAGGATGAGTCCCGAGTATAATCGGGCAGGTGTCCATGGGAAATGCGTGTTGTAGCAAAATCAAACCGTCCTCAACGTGTTAACCATCATGACCTCTTAATCACTAATAAATCCTGTGTACCACTCATTTCTTTTCATGGTACTGCATCTTTTCTGACTGCATACAGTGCTGGTGTAGTTATGCCATGCTTGTAACTACAAAAACGTGAAGTTGTGGGAGGGTGCGGCAGCTGACTTTATGGCTTCAATGAAGGGAGTACCTTTTGTACTCACAATTTTACAGTCCAAAGGAATTTGTTTGGTCACACACTGGTTGATTTGGCTTTGTGCATGCATTTGAAACTCGATGACAGTGAGTTTGACGTTGGGTGGAAATGGTATGGACAGAGGAAGTAGAGGGCACTTTGTGGTATTAGCCAGTGTACTGTGTAAACATGGTCTTGCCTGATCAATTTGGAAATTCTCAGTCTGTGCATCATATCTTTATTGAACACAAGTTAGTCCCATCTTCATCTTTCTGTCTATAACAGGCCTGGCAACCCAGATAAAATTACAAAATTACAGTCATTTCGTTCAAACATTTACAACATTGTACACATTTTACTGCACTATCATTTTGTTTTTGTCATGGAAAAATACACATTACACAAGCAAAAGACATGATAGACACACATCCACACACACACACACACACACACACACACACACACACAAAATCAACATCGATGTGTATCCTATCAAAGGCATCATAAAAGTAGTGTAAAAAACTAACCCCAATCATTTTTGCCATGGCTAAAATACACCTGACATTTGTACATTTGACACAACAACACTGACTGAGATTGCATGTAAGGGCACAGAATTTTATACTGCTTTGCATTTTACATACCATTCCCTTAAAATCTACACATTCCACTTATTATCACAGAGCTGAGATCATTAATTGCTGACGTCATTTGCTGCATAGGAAATTAGTCATGCGTTTCAGTGTTTTGGTGGAGATGAATGACTGACTTTTGATCATTGTTGTGTATAATCCATGCATCTCGGGTTGCACTTTCCATGTTTTCTATATTAAAGCAAATTTGTGCGCACAAGCTTTATACCAAGGCATATGTGACCCGCTACAACAAAAGGATCCGAAAGTCGCTGACGGGTGAGTCGAGAAAATCGAGTCTGAAGTCAGATCACCAAAATCTGTCAAAACGTTTGGATTTCTGTTTTTAACATAATTTTGTAGTCTAATGTATCTTCTATCATCTGTCGAAATTTCGAAGCTAAATGATCAAAGGAAAGGCCAGAAAATAGCATTTTTCTGGGCCATGATTGGCTCGCCCTTCAGCGACTTTAGGATCCTTTTGTTGTAGCGGGTCACATATTTTCTACTTCCTTCCCTCTAGGTCATCTGCTGCACACAAAGCCTGCACAGCTAGTAGAAGCCATTCTTTGGATACATTTAACCCGCAAGGCACGCTCAAAGGCAACCAGCATTTCAAACTGAAGGACTTCGCAGTCATTCAACACCAGAGAAGGTGATCGTGTGGCAATAGCAAAGCCCAGCAGTGTCGCAAATATTAATCTCTCATGTTTGCACCATAAACACTCTCACGCACCAGTCTTCCCGGAATGTCCAAATCGAAACTATGTCTGAATAAGTAGAAACCCCTATACGCCGAGCAGTTTGCCGATCGTGCTATTGTGCGTGCCACAGCTGTGGATGATTAAGACCAAACAGAACCTCAACCTCACCTCAAGATTCATTTTCTTACGCACAGGTTGTAATTACGTGACAAGTCTCATTTCATATCATCAATACTTCTGATTTCTCTCATCTACATCATAAAGCTAGATCTGATGACGACAAATATTAGAAATTTACTGAATATGGGGCCTACACCTTACATACAATAATTAAATTTGACACTGAGCCAGACTGAAAGGCCATATTCATTATATTGACATGGGTGCATTTTATCACGTACAAGGACACATTTGACATAAAAATGTCAACAAGAATGCCTCTGTACCAAATTATTTTAATAGCTGAGGTATACTGACCTACTCTACACTGACGTCATGAAATACGAAATATGATATGAATGATGCCCTGTGGCACAACGTTAATTTACAAAGGATTATGACATTATATCAAAATACAGGTATGTAGTCCTAATCCCTTATAGCATGATATAGCTGTAGATGGCTACACTTAAAACAACAGATCTTGTACGGTATAATCTAACCCCTTAGTCTACATTAGACTTGCCCCGAAATGATCTTGTTTCCATGATTTCAACTAAAAAATGTCTTTAAACAAAATGTCCAAGTTACTCTGCAAACTGTAAAATATTGTACTATGTTTATGGAGAGCTACATCCTGACATTTGTTGTTTTTACCCCATCTGCCTTTCATACATGTAGGCCTACATGGTGATGCTCAGACAGAGGATTCTCAAGTCTAATTCAAGGCCAGGTGCTCTGGCAAGGAAGATTTTACAGAACCATTTCTACTAAACAATGGGATTATCAGTCAAATAACAAAACATGACATATTTAATGATTGCATAAAAAACTGCCGTGGGGTCTGGATTTCACCAGGCATGAAGGGGTTTAGGTAGTGAGGCTCTTTGAAGGCAAGGCAGCTGCTGCCATGTCACTGGGTTTATCTCATCATACACACACACACACACACACACACCCACACCCACACCCACACAGACAATCACCACATTATGCATTTGAATGGGTCGGCCTAGACGAAAGGATAGTCTCTCATCCATTTCGGCTGTGTCCCCTTGAGTCTTTTAATCATGTTTATGTGTTCTTATCCTCATGTACATACAAGTGTATTTGATATTTTGTGCCCGCTTTCAATATCTACAACTCTTCAAGTTTTTTGTTGTGTTTTATTTGTAAAAAGAATATATAAATAAATTGAATTGACTTAGCAATAAAAAAGGAATGTATTTCGCAAGTCACAGTGGCGGGGATTGGGTTGGTTCTACAACTATTTGGATGGATAATGTGCTATGAGAGTGAGTCATAAGTCCTTTCACAATCAGTGCTTACTCTGACTGCATCACAAGGTCATAATACAAACCATCAGCGATTGGGGATAGGGGAGCTTTCATCTTCAGCTATGCAGGATTATTCCTTTCCCCACAAGTCTCAGTAACCATCACATTTCTATATCCGCTACTTATCATCTTTAACATATGGCTACAGAACAATACAGTACACACTGAATGACTTTAGCATATTTGTCTATTTCTATTACATCGGGTGACATGTTTTGTATGTTGTCTTGCTGTGCCCATAAACCCAGCGGAGAGTTCATTCTGGCTGGAGACCGAAACATGGTCTGATTATAACAGCCTACTTTCAATTCTAACCTCACAGACATTATGTGAACCTTTGGGTGTACCCCAGTCACAACATGTTTGGTTACTATGACAACCAAACAGAAGAAGGCAGACAATTGAATGTGCATTGCAACCTTAACTGCTTACATATACACAGTGTATATTTTCAGTGTGCACTTAGCAACCAGCTCTTTACATTCAATGTAAAAGTGGTTTTATTTTACTTTTTGTGGCATTGTCAATATTTCCTCTTTCCATATTAGGGAATGAAGATACCATTTTACTGTGTACACCAAATTCTGCCAAATACCGCCATTCTGGCAGGAATATTCTTGTAGTACATTAAGAAGAAAGGGTAAATTTGGAAAAGCATCCAGATCACCCTTTAGCACCTCAATGGACTTTACAATCATATGTTACAGCCGTGGAACATCTTCCAGTGTCTCAAAAAGCCATGTGGCTCATGTATCACAGCTTGGTGCAGTTTTAAACACTGGCAAAACTTTCCTGTACACAGGCATACTCGAGATTTAGGTTTCTGCTGTGAACGTATTCTCATATTTATTTTACAGCTATAAAATTTACTTTTGTGAGGTCTTGAACTGCCCTGAATGTCTGGAATTCATCACACACACCCAATGGGGTGGGGTCAATGATGACAGCAGTAGCTGAGATCTTGATACGGAATATGGAATGTGATAGGGGAAGGATCAGTTTCTAACATGGGAGAAATATGTCTGCCAAGCAAAGATGCCTTTCATCCCGTGATCCCCAAAGCTTCTAGCAGTGGCAAGTAACAGCAGAAATAAGACGAACAAAAATATCATGCCTGAGTTAGTGCAGGCCTGTTTCTTGAGTAATCTTCCAAATTTGACGAAAATCAGAAGTTTTGCGCTTGTACTCACCAGCATGCGGTCAAAGGCCGCAATGACCTCCTGGTCGGTCAACATGGCCTGAAGTGACCGTTCATACTCCTCCTGCGCATCTGTCTCGTCGGCCACATATTGCTTTGGTTGGGCACTTCGAGGTTGCTTCGCCGAAGTATCCTTGCGCCCTGGCTTGTTGGAGCTGCGGATGTTGCTAAACTGTAGATAAGAAGAATATAAGCAAAAAATATGTTTAAAAATGCCAGATTTTGAAGAAAAAAGAGTGAATGCATTTCAGCCACTTTTTGCGGGCAATCACTATCTGACTTCATTAACTGTGAATGACCTTGAAAGTCAAACATTACATCACCGATGACCTGTTGATTTTTGCATTCCATTTGGAAACAAAAATAATCCAAAAATGAAATAAGGTTTGTTAATCTGAAATGTAAAGATGATGCATCCTAACAAATCTTCAGAATTAAGAACCTTATTTCGTTTTTTGAACCTTCAGAAAACATATCTTGTTTTCATTCTCGGATTAGCGAATCTTCAGAGAAAAACAAACCCTTTTTCTTTTTTGGATTGATGAACCTTTAGAATAATGAGCATCGATGAATCTCCAGAATAACAAGCCTTCACGAACTTCCAGAATAACGAACACTTGGAATAACGAATCTTATTGTATTTTCAGACTAACAAACCTCCGGAATAGCTAATTGTATTAAAGTGTAACCATCATTGAATGGGTGTAATGCCAAGCCACCTGTGGGTCTGAGTGGATGATTCCTGCAAGACTACAGATGGAGATATCTTCAGACTGTCACTCAAACCCATGCTGACATCTTGAGGTCCCACCCTAATCTTGTAGGGTTTGGGATACGGGGAAAGAGGGGGACTGTCTTCACCATGGTGTTCCGCTGCTTTCAATTCCAATACCGATGCTGTATCATCAGCCAGCTGAGTGAACATGAAGGAAGGTGAGTGAGTGCTAAGGAAGGTCACAGAGAACTAAACATAAGAACCTCGTTTCTATTCTTAGAACTAAACAATGTGAAGAGAACTAAACAATGTGAAGTACGTTCTTCCTTGTCCAGTTGTCAATGTCTTGACAGTTTCAAGAAATGTTTTTTATCAGTCCTGTATTTTGTGTCATCTTGAACATGTCTGCATGGTGAGGGTTTGATGGAATGTTACTGTTATCAAAAAGCCTTGTAGTAATGGGCATTTACATTGAAAAAAAAATGGCTGAATGGGGAAAACCAAAGTTTTTTGATGTACCAGTACCATTTACACGGTCAGAAAAAACAACTTCTCAGTGTTTTGGCAGGAAATGCGAATGTGCAACAAAAAACAATATTCCAGGGCTTTTTTGTAAGTAGTGCACAATCGCAACTTGCCACTATCCTTGAGTGTAGGCAGGCGTGCAAGAGATTCCTCCCAAGCAAATGGCAGATGTCACATGACCAAAAACCACAATAAATCTGGTGAGCCTGGAAGCAAGCATTTACACTGCTAAAATGCTGAAAGAAAACTGGAGACAGTGGAATTTCAAAAACTCCACTCCAGAGAGGGGTTTTTCAATTCTGTTTTTTCGCTCATACATGTATTAGGGTGGGATTTCACGGAGCACGCGAACGATTTGCGAAGGACGCGAATGACAAAATTCAACATTCGGAAATGTTTTTCTCCGAACGTGTTCCGACAATGAAGCCGAAAACTATTCTTGCGCAATTTGTGCGAAGTTTCCACGACGTATGTGCGAATGTCGTGTGTATCATTGCTAAAGTACAGCATGTTACGTACACGAAGAACGCTCGACGGAAATGCGAACAACGAAAAATTTTTCAATAATCATGGGAGAAAATGTACCCAAGGAGAGGTGGAAGCTGTCTTGAGTTGTTTTTTTTTTCTTTCCTCTATTTCTCCTTTCTTTTTCTCTCATTTCTCTATCGTGTGCTTGCCTACATTTTTGTCCTAGGACCTATCTCCACTAGTAAAGCATTAGATTTTTTTTCAGTTCCTCCAACACATAATCTCTATAATTGTTCAAATGAAATTTTACATACTTTAGATTAATTTTAAGTGTATTCTGCGATTTCTTTTTTTTTTGTATATCAAACATTTCTTTCTCTTTGGTAGTCTTTAATTTGTTTTGTTACCATAGTTGTTAATAATATTGTTTGATGTTTATATGTATGCTACGATTTTTATTTGTAGAAAACATATAGGTCATACATCCCCCCCAAACGTGCGCTAAACGTTCGCAAGAATGTCTCAAAAGGTACGCGAACAGTTTGCGATTTCTTCGTAAAATGATCGGAAAAACTTCGCAGATTTCGCGTAACATACACGAGACATTCTCCAAAGTTTCGGAGTCTGTTTGGGGTTTCACGAAGATTTTGCGAACATCACGCGTGTCTTGCGAAGGTCTTGCGCATATGACGAGGCTTTAAAGACACTTTCGAGAACAATTCACGAGCAAATCACGACCAAGTGTGCGGAAAAGGTTCGCAAAAAATTTCAAACTTTTTTGAAATTCTCGCCGAAGTAAAAACGACATTTGCGAACGATTGACGACGCTTCCGAACCCTCACGTTCGTTTGGCGATCTTTTGCAGACTAAAATACGAATGCTGGACTTTGCCATTCGCGTCCTTCGCAAATCGTTCGCGTGCTCCATGAAATCCCACCCTTACAGATAGCTGCAAGTGACTTCCAGGAAAGAAAAAAAAAAACTGGGATGAGCATCTTTTCTTTCTTTTTTTAGTGGCAGTGTAATTGCCTCTATGGTAAACCTTTCTTCTTATGAGACAAACATTTAATCTGTCTTTGTAATTCTACTGATTTATTGTGTGGACTCAAAGCAGTCCCCATTCTAGGCCTAGAAAGGCAATTCACTTTTCACAGCTAAGCCTAAAATAGAATGTGAAAAACAGTGCAACTGTTCAGATATCCATTATGTTAATGTAAACAAAAAAATAGTATATCAAGGCAAATTTTTAAAATCTAAATCAGTCTCCCTTTAAAAATCTACAACCAAGTAACATAGGAGTTAATGATGCAAAGTGAGCACACATTCCTATTATGGGGTGAAAAAATATTTAAAAAAAGGTATCAATTGTCATACTTGAGTAGTACAAAAAGCATGCAGGACACCAACATACACAAAAGCCTTATTCTTCTTATTATTATTATCATTTTGGTTGGGCATACTTAAAAGTGAAAATTACACCTGCATAGGTTTTGGGGTTTATTGGTGGATACCTTTGAGAAGTCAGGTAAGGTAAGATTGCTCCTTCTGCGATCCCTATCAACTTTAAGTTTCTTCCCCTTTTGTTTCTTGGGCCTGTCTGGGGACTCCTCAGTCCCTGTGGCTCTCCTGTCCATTGAGTTACAATCATAGTCGATCCTCCCGTCTCCCTCCTCCTCCTCCTTGCTCCCGGTCCTCTGAACTCCATCACTGCTGAGGTCATCCCCGATGCTGTCCTCATCTATTTTGGTGTCTTCCTTTCTCTTCCACCTTCCGTTCCTCAGCATCTTGGCCGCCGCGTTGGACACCGACCGTGCGATGAACTTCTTGCCGCTCTTGGGAGTCCTTTCCAGCGAGGCTGTGTGGTCGCCTCTCGCCATTTTGGGGGTCTGAATTGTGGGCACGGGTGGCCCCTTCTCACCGCTGGTCCCTACATCTACCTCTTTCTGCCCCTTCTCCTTATTCATTTCTTCTCCTTTGGTTTCCCCAGTTTCTCCTTTCGAAGTAGGCATTGCGGAATTTCTTCACGATCCACACTTACTTCGACAAAAAGTCCTGCATAGAAATGCTTCCACCTGCTATCGCAATCCTGAATGAAACTTCAGTCACAGCATCTGCACTAGGGAAATTGGTACACACGGACAACACAGCGATATTCTGTCATCATCTTCCCCAAAACAAATACAGCCTTGTTTGCCTGAGTTACAACCACTCTCTACTCCTGTCCAAAATCAATAAGAGATCAGGAATTTTCAACTGGCAAGAACATTCATTCTCTTTCTTGATATTCCTGATAACTGACTCCGAAAAGGAAAGGAAGATATTGATCTTGCGACTGTAGGAAGGAAATGAGCCAACAAAACTACGAATCACTGGAGTATCTCGTCAAGAGTAGTAGAGTTCAAGTCCTGTTTTGTTCACCACGAACATTGCAATACCACAAGGCATAAAACAGGAACCACTTGTGAGTATATTTGAGTGATATCCTCTGCTTAATTACTGGAGTGGTCCACTTATTCCATAGTTATGTCCAAGTATCAATCCTGACAAGGCGAGGTACATGTAGGTAGCATGCGATGTGATACTGGATTGACCACGTAGCAATTGTGCGTCCAGCACAATGGCTATTCCTCTGATGCTCTATCGGTCACACCTACAGGGTACAGTGGTCAGTCCTTTGTGCTGTGCTCTTAGCAATGGACTAGTCACCTGTTACCAAGTTGTATCACCCACAGGTATTCAGGAGCAACCATAAAACAAGCAGCAATGTTTGTCTCTAATCAGCTTAAGCCGTGATAGCCCTGTGTGTGCTACAGCAGGGAATTCTTCGAACAAACACAATCTGCATAGCTGTTGATTGGGTGGCATGATGTGTATTGTACACACCTCATAAACAGAACTGAAACTGTAAAAAACATAAACAGAAACTGATATGTCCACAAAGGGTGTTTATGTTTCTTGTCACACTTTCTCATACACTAAAATGGGTTTACACATATTTTGTTTCATTGCTAGCTTTCAAAAACATTTAATCATCACATCTACATTATCAGTGTATTTCATTGCTCAATATGAAATTAAATAACTCAATAAGAAAGTTTTGTGAAATAAAAGCGGGTAAAACTGGTGAGGTGAAATAGCAATACAATTCTATGATGTCTGATTTATAGCCTCTGTTCTCAAGTACAGCTGAAATTAGTTCATCAAATTTTAATTAATATCAGTAGAATTGTTTTAAGTAACAATATTTCCTGCCTATGACTGAAGAAACTATCTCAATAGACCTAAAACTCTGTACATTAAACATTTTGGCTGACATATGGCCAATTTCGAAAAAAATCGTTATCCAAGTTGGAACGAGAAACCAGCGATATTTTTGATGTGGCTAGACACCTTTGCACATAGGATCCTGTAGCCCAATACGCTGATGAGGGCACTGACACCATGGTAACCGAGGGCAATAAGGGAAAAGAAAAGCTGAAACCTATTTCCATGGAAGACGGAGCATATGATCCTGGTATGCTGGTAGTGGGATCGTCAACATCTCTATAACTATGCCAACACGAGCAAACACCCATATCGTTTAGCTGAAAATTTTTACCACGGTATGTGATTTTTCTGACAAAATATAGATCTAGGGCTTTGGCTGAATTGAGAAGCAACATTTAACATAATATTGCAACATGATATCGTTAGGGAAAGTCTGTATTGCGAAAACAGTTGCTTGTTGTTTTCTGACTGGCGAACTGTTAGTTCTCTCTCGTGAAAAACTTTCCCACTTCCCCCCAAAAAGATATAAAATCTACTCATCTATGACATTGGCTTGAGAGTTGGACGAGTAGCGAGCCACTTTGCCGTTACCGCCAGAGCTTGGCAGGCTTCCCGTTCGCCTCATTAGCTCATCCAGTCGAGCAATGAACATTCACAGCCTAAGTGTGGCTACTTAGAATCAATGATAACTGAATATTCCCATCAACATACGAGAGGCACTAGCACAGTCGGGATCAATCAGTTTATCTACAAATATGGTGTTGATGGAAGGTATAATGGCCCCGTATTACATGATAGTTTTACATTACTTACAAATGAATAACAATATTACTTTTTCTCCCCTTCTAAAATTCCAGAAATCTTACCACAGAATTGAAATGCAAAGCTACATTGTACATAAAATATATGACTCTGCAGGGCAATTGGGGATGTGCTTGAACCCCCACCCCCCCCCCCCCCCCCCCCCCCACCACCACCACCACCCAGACAGCTATTGACGTACTGATGACATCTCATGTAGAATATATGTCTGGACTAATGAAAGAGTTAATCTGTCCCCATCAATCCCTGATAGCTTTATCAATTTTACCCATACGTCTCTCTTACTGTATCAATCCCTAAAGGAAGTAGTCATTACATCAGTGATTTCATATTCATAATTTGGCGCACCTGCCTGTAGATGACAAGCTGGTGCTGAATCAACCATGTACTCAGTTTATGTTTGACAGAGCATAGAGAGAGGGTCCTCATTCTAAAGCCCTCAAATTTTTCCCTGTGACATTCACGAAATCAGGAGCATAAATTCAATTCCATATTTTGATTTCATTATTATGATCCCAGACATTTCCCTATCACATTAACCCATCTTATCCTGGGGGAATTTAGCTACAGAAATTATTATCTTAACACCATTCAATCACCTTAACTGCATTTCAAATCATATTTTACACTGGAAAAAGTTGCTTGAACATGGTTATAATCATTAAATCTGCACAAAAGAAATAGGAAATATATGGGAAAGCATGGTTGAGGAACAAACTTTTGCCTTCTAAAATGAGTATCTTTAATATTTAATGATTAGTTGCACAATTAATAAGAGGCTTCTGAACAATTCTAAATATGAACAAAACAGGGATAAATGGAAGAGAACATATTGTATCATATTTTCACTTATGAAACAAAAAGTTATGATAACAACAACTGCTAATGAAAGTAATGATTATGATGATAAAAATAATAGTAGCAGTTGTAGTAGTAGTAGTAGTAATAATGATAATAATAACAATAAAATACATTTGTAACACATACCTCTAAAAAACACAAAACCTACGTACATACATATATCTGCGCTGCAAGAGTTGCAAACAAATAACAAACAAATACAGAATAAAATCATAAAAATGTGACATCCAGCACTTGACGGATTGATTACCAACTTTTAACATCTCATGATTAGGTCAATTAGTGGCCATAAATCTCATCTTTTTGTCCATCACAAGAGATTTTGTGTCAAGGAATACGATATTGAAATCCTCCTTTATTGAAACAGTGTAATACCACCCTACAGGTCTTTTAATGAGGAAAATGAATTCTATCAGAGTCGACGTGGCATTCTCAGTTCAGACAGGATGCATTAGCAGAGCTGAAGCATCTGCAAGATCATTATTCAAACAGTGTGCGGTACAAGTTAATCAGTCATTAATGAAGACTTAATTCATCCATAGTTCAACCGAAGAGCAGACCTCCTCATATTAAGACATGTACAGTACAAAATCAATCTTTTCCAGAAATACTTGCATAGTCCTCACTCTATATATGCCTGAAATATCATTCTCATCATATTCTGTGCTTTTACTTGCTCAATCAATCAGCTGGGCATTACAGTTTTTTTTTGCCAAGCTGAGCATGCAAAAATTGTTACTAATGTTAGCTACAGAGCAAGTGAGAAACACTGTAGGGTAGCCCCTGACTGCCATTTTTTTTTTAAATCAATACCATTGTACACTCCTGAGAACTACTTGCCCTGCATATATTTTGACCTTGCACAAAGGAAATGGGTGCTTCTTTCTTGTTTGTGCCACTTTAGATGAATATCTTTTTTGGAATAAACTTCACCAGAATTCACAGCCTGTATTTTTGATGTTCCCACACATCCTGCACAGCCCACATGGATAAGCTTCTTACAGTTGAAGTGGCAATGATAACCTACATATTCGCATGTAAAACACGAGTACAAACGGTCATTTTCACCTTGCAATGAACAGTGTTTCAAGAAGATGGCACAATAAATACACTAAAGGCATTGTAACATAAACACTACTTTAGAATAATCATCCCATGTTTTCATTCAACATGGTCGTATTGAAAATCCATGTCTGTTCAGGCATCACATAATTTTGTTATCCCAGTCAATGAAAGACAGCAATGTGATAGGATTTGAACAGACCCATGACATGCTGAGGTAGGTTTTAATGCAAACATCATTGTGCGTGAATGAATTATGTAATGTATAGAGCATTAAATGTTGGTCCACCATATCAACTATATGACCCTGTACCACATGGACTACCAAGCAGCAGGCATTCATTCCATGCACTGCAGTAGAGCAACTGCCAATTCAAATATCAACTCACCGGCCGTTTGCGATTCAATCCCATTGTCCAACAGAATGGTGTTTCAAACAAATCACAGATGATATTCACTGCCTAGACAGGTAAATAGCTTGTGTATGGTCAAGACGGTCATCTGTCCAACCGAACAATACCATCCAGCCAAATTTTCTCCTTGCAGCCAACTGAATCATTCAAAACTTCGCGGCTCAAACAAACTCAATAGAATTGTGCAAACACACAGACAGGGGAATTATTGAAGTTGGTGGACTTCGAACTCTCAACGTTTCAACGTCTGCAAATATTCAAAGAGTAGAACACCATTTGCCCCGTTAGCGTTAGTTGCTATGTACAGCCTCTAACACCAGCATATTTCTGTTCTTTGAAATTTATTTATGATTGCTTTGTCATTAAAACTAGGATAAGAGTCAATAGTGCATGGGGCATATCTGCTGACTGTGTTTAGTAGATACACCTTGCAAGTGATAGCTTTCACACATATTTATTGTGTGGCAACAGACTGAACCAACTTAATACATTAAAAAAATATGGCTTTCATTAAACCCACTTTCTTCACAAGTTTAGCTCAAAAAAAGGCAAACAATATCACACTGTAGTGGCTTTATTTTCTCTTTTTTCCTCTTGTTCATGGTCCAAAACACTTGGTGTTTTAATTACCAGTAGTCTTAATATCGCATTTTACCTCTGTTGTTTTGGAGGAAATGCATCTAACCCATTAGTCTAACATCATACTTCAAAAGCAACGCCGTTGTTTTGTTTCCCTCTCCGGAATGAGAACTTGATGTAGCATGCGAGACACGCCTCACAGCCTCTGAAGCAATGATGGATCGAGCAGACGCGGGGCGCTGCAGCCAAAATGTTGCATGCATTCAATTTCTCCCGTCACCTAACCAGTGGTGAGTTGGGGACAAGCAAGCAAGCAAGGAGACAGTATGCATGGCTCATCTCAGCATGCATGCATTGATGCAGTTAATCATTCTCCGGGCGGAAGCATCTCTCAAACCTCTGCCAGGAGACTGATTTATAGAATTCAAGGAAAAGCAGGATGGATATATGCCAGTTCCTCTGGCCAAACCTTAAAAAAAAAAGGAAAAAGAGAAATATATTTAAGACACAGTCCTTGATGAGTTTGATAAAAACCCCAAAACAAAACATACACCCCAAAACTCAAAACCTAATGAACTTGATGTGATTTGTGAGCGCTATGTATGGCTGATACACTAATACACCGTAACTGTTACAGTTTCACATTCGCATGGTGTGAGATTTTCTCACAGTGAATAAAAACAGCCTGTACTCCGCAGAGTAATTATACCCAAAATAATTTCGACACTACTACACTAAAAACTAATTTCCTGAGTAAAACTTGACTCTGTTCCAATAATGATCAAGCTTGTAGTGCCAGGCCAGCTTGTAGAGAGGATTGGGACTGAACTGCTGGTGAGATCCATGGTCAGCTTGACGACTGCCACAGGCTATCATACTACCTTCAAAATGATCGATAAGATTTAAAAATACCAACTTTGGGGACTCAACGAAGTTATGATTAGTGAACATCTTTCCTATGAAATATGTATACTATAGAAGTGCTATCTAATTGTCAAAGTACCAACATGACTTGATTTGCTACAACAAGTCCACAGCAGTATGACATGGAATACTGGGTAGTTATAATTTACTGTGTATGCCATATACATTAATTATGTTTCACGACTGTCACATTTTGTGAAGTGGTCCTTGTGAGAAAATTTTGCTAGCGATTGCCAACATGATCAACAAGCACAGAGAGGGAATGCAAAATAAATATGACCCCTATTATGGAACAAATTTGATGATCTCTCACCTGGGAGATGATATATGACGCATTTCAGTCATGGGTGGCAATAACTTTTGTGAGTTCTTAATTTTACAAAAGTCAGTTAGAATAAAATTAAAAACAGAGAAATATACCATGCATACTGTATGGTCCAATCCTGCCCATGGATTATCATTTTATACAATTTGTCTTACAGCTCAATGTTGTGCAATATGTGAGCACATTGTATCATTAGCATGATGAACATATTTTCAAATTATACAACTTGATCTTCAGTGCAATGACCATGACATGTTTACCCTTTTCTAACCAGTGAAAGGAGTTTGACTCACAGCACAAGAACAGGGTCGTTTTTCTTACCTAACACAAATCACCTGAATATGCTATTTTTTAGCCTAAAATGGAAGAATTCATTATAAAGCTTCAACATATCTCAATAGAATCATTAGTTCTTTGTTTACCATTGGGAACAGTGACTTAAAAAATGTTCGAGTAATCACATTTGATACATATATGTAGGTCAGTTGTATCATAAACATCTTACCATATAAAAATTTTGCAATAAAGCCTATAATGTCAGGAGATATCACTTTTTTTCTTACTAAACCATAACTGTAAATGGTTCATTCTAGAAACAAGTTTATTATACTGTTCACATTTTTTATATTTAACAATACTTAACATTGATTATAATGATTAACCTTTTCACATTGGTTGTTTCTATCCCTAACTCACATTGTAGAACTATTTTGAAGCACTACAGTATAAAGCTAAGTTTTTTTGTTTCATCTGCAAATTGTAAATAATGCCTTTAAATGCTGACTTTTCATTGGTAAACAATATCTACCATGGATAACTGATTATTGTTGAGTATATCAACTGAAAAGACAACAAATAACTGTGTCTTTGGACAAAAATTCCACACATACTTTTTGTGAATGCAAATGAGTCTGTGGTATCTTATTCAATTGTTTTGTGCCTGGTTCTGGAACACCTAACTGCAGAGCAGCCGACAAACCCATTGAATGTGATTACGGGACTGTGAATAGTGACTCAAACACAGAATGTGAAATAACATCTGCATATTTGTGAAATGGTTCACATTATTACAACCAAACATGTCCCTTTGGGTACAGCCTTCAAAGTGACTTTGATAACTACTTCTACCCAATCCTTGCTTGCAGATTTAAAGAACTCATTGGCACATTTCTTTATGTGCTGATGTCTCTCTTCTCAGAATAACAGGAGAAATAAGATTATCCTTTACTTATCTCAGAATTGCTGTTTTGTTTTGTTTTTGTCAATATTTTTTTTATATCAGTGCATTATGACAGCCTGTTCTTAGGTCACACTATAACTCGGTACTACTCACAAACTTTGAAGTCATATTTGTACATATTTGGGACAACTACCACATGAGTGAATGCCTTCTTTTATGTGACTACATCAAATATAAACTACTACTCCTGTGTAGTAAAGACCAAAACCAAATATTTCTTAGGAAAACAAAATCACAGCACCTGTTTTTTAGACCTACAAAATGTTGCAGCATATCAGTTTCGAATACATTGAGTGATTATTTTTTTTCCATGTGCATGAAACTTTCACAAATCTCATGAGCCAAGATTTGCAAAAGCAAAATGCACAAAAAAGTGTTTGTCTACACAGTGCACTGAATGCCAGTGGTGATTCGCAAAAGTTTCATGCCGTGAAAAAGATCCTCATAACCAATTTTTCGTTGCACATCTACCAAATTTGATTTCAAGGTAGCTTGACATCAGCTTGTGTGCCTTGGTGGAGGGTAATAAATTGTAGCAATGAAAATGATGATAGTGACAATGACACTACTCCTATATATCTACAGCTGCTAACAATTCAACAATATTTCTTCCACTACTGACTACTACTACTGCTGCTGCTGCTGCTACTACTACTACTACTACTACTACTACTACTACTACATTGTACTACTACTACTACAACTATGAATAACAATCAGGATGATAAAAATGATGCAATAATGTTCCTTTTAAAAGTATATTTTGATCATGCTACTATTTCTACTTTCTTTACTTTAAAAAGATGATTTTTGTGCACATACTGTAAAACATGATATATTTGCGGAAGGATTTTTTCGCAAATTGGAACCGACAGCCTTTTTCGTGGCATGAAATTTTCACGAAGTGCCACTGGCGTTCAATACATATAGTGTAAACAAGGACTTCCGCGTGCATTTCAATATCGCTAATCTTGGCGCTCGCGAAATTCGCGAAATTAAAGTGCACGCGAAAATTCCTCGTTTTACAGTAGTCATGTGTCTTTCTTTTATTTCAGGTAGCATGGTATCATTCACACCACACAGAATAAGGGGTTCTATAAATGCAGGTTGTCTTTGGGGCATCCTCCAATCCTATGATCCCACAGATTCCTCAGTAGCTCTTTAGTATCATCATCCATCAGAGACAAGCTGTCCTCTCTCTTCACTCATCAGAGGAAATTGTATAATTCCATGCAAAAATGGGACTTTAGGGTAACTCCTGAAGCCATTGCACACAATGAATTATCACTTTACTTGTCACTGCTCGAGCCAGATCAACGGATCAGGAATTCTAATCTCCTTCATCAAGGAAAGTGCAACAAACACTAATTTGAAAATTGTTTAGTGGCATGATACCTTTCTAACCCTTCAAGTTAACATGCATTTCATTTGCATAGAAGATCCAAACATTCCATGACATACTTAACCCTTTGAGGACGGACAGATTTTGCTACAACATACATTTCCCATACACACTTGCCCAAGTATACTTGGGACTCGTCCTCAAGGGGTTAATGAAAGAATGAAAGCTCTCTGCACTATTGCCCCCTTCATATCAAAACTAACTCTTCAGAAATCCGAATAACAGCTTCAAAGGAGTTGCCACTTAGGAAAAGGCTAAGACGTGATCTATGCTAAGAATGTTTCAACATCACTTATCTTATGCTGCCTTAAAATCCTGATACATATGATATAGTACTTTCACAATCAAACCGAGCATTATAACTTTCACTTTAATAAAAAACTTGCATTCAAAGGATGTCCACTCTGATGGCATCAGTGCATTATATACAATACATCAAAGGCAACTTTGCCTCGTCGATTTCCCTGTATCTGCAGTGAAAAAGCATTAACAGTACAAGAACCCACTGAATAAAAGGGAAGAGAGTGCACAGCCATTGAGACACTGATTAAGAGGATGTTTTGGGCTGGAGAAAGGGGCTTGTTTCACTGAGAAATGTGAGGAGATTAAAGGGTTAAGCAGCTTAAAGGGTCAACCATTGACAAGACAAGTAGTAAGGGGATTACACCTCTCTCATTTGTCTGTCACTGCCATGAATTCCAGAATTAAATGCACCCCTCTCTCTGGAGTGCTGCATACTCTTCTCTCCTTCAAGTCTTTTTATGAGTCCACAAATATATATCGTATGGAGAGGGCAAGACTAACATCAACTTTCTTCCTGAAAGAAAGTTGCTATATCTGTAGCAAGTTTCAGAGTTCATAGGGCATACGGTCTTGACTCACATCTAAGTGTACTATAGTATTGGCAGTTATCTAACTTAATCAAGCAATAGCATCATGAGTCACTGGACCTGTTACTATACTTAATCTAATGTATTTTATGAGACATACATGTAAGTAAAAAGTAGCATTTCAACTGATATGTGATTTATTTTTTTTTAAATCTGATATATTGCAATGTACATAGTGCAATCTTGTATTTCACTGCAATTCGGTTAAACTGTTGTAAATTGTTGAAAATTAAAGGGATCGTACAGTTTTGGTTGAGACCTAATTTCAGGTTTCTAACATTTTTTGGTGAGATAATGAGAAACCTCTTATGAAATATGAAAGAGCATGTAATTCTATGAGGAATTCAACGTTTATTTGATGAAAATTGGTTTTGAAATGGCTGAGATATCCAAAAAGAGCAATTCTAATAAAGTGTGGGACCCACACTTTATCACGATCGCTTTGTTTTACTTTGTTTTTTGATGTTTTTGTCATTCCAAACCCGATTTTCATCAAATAAACTTTGAAACCCTCTTAAAATGGTATGCTCTGTACTATACCATAAGTGTTTTCTTGGTATCTCGCAAAAAGTTAAAAGCCCAATTCTCATCTCCACCAATACTGTACTATCCCTTTAACATGCACTTCAATTGAGAAAACAAATGTTATAAAGTGACACTTTTAAAATTTGCTATTGTAGCATAGCATTTATTTGGCATGATGAACCACTATTCAAAATAATGGCAGACATGTAATATCAGCAAAGATCATGAATGACTCCACTGCACAAAGTTATCAGTCGTCACTGCTGACTGATTGACAGCTATGCTTTACAGTTGTGACAGTACAACTGAAGATTGACCATTCCTACTTCAGGTTCATGCAAATGCCTAAATGCACAAATAAAGCTTCACAGCTGTCAGCAACTGAGATTATGAATGATAACAATTAAAGGAAATTACTTAAACACAGGCATAAACAATCAGGTTGATTTATCATCTGCACTGCGTAAAAACAAAAACAAAAATCCACGTATCAAATATCTGGAACGCCCTCTGTATTAGATATCAGGCTCTGTAAATCCACTGACGAACAAATGTGACTCAATCTCGGCGATCACATATCAGCCATAGTTAAATATTGAATATGACAGAGTTCAAATGATATAGGGCCTACATTTTATCTAAAACAATGTTTACAATACCATTATGTTTCAGTTGATTATTTGTATCCAAGAGGATACGCGGTAAGTTGATATAACCTTGAATAACATCAAATCAGATGATAAAAGTTTAAATCCGCCTAATGCCAACTGTACACAACTGCAAGGCCATGAACCAACACACTTGGTAGTTATAAGTGTATAATCTTCTGAAACACTATTCTCTGTCCATCATACATATTAGCATGTATTGCATTTGATATTTTCAGTATCCATACACACAGGTTGTCATGTAATGACACAGAATCTCTTCTTCTGTGATTGTATAAACTTGTTACAAAGCCTTACCCGTTTTTTTACTGATCGAAACATGTCTCTCTCTTGAGGACAAAACTTCACTCAATTTCAGGGAGAGTTTTTGATATCCATGTGTACGATCCACAGGTTGGTAAGAAGTCAAAATTTCACAGTGAGTGGACTATTCCAGCATCCAATGCACCACATCCCATTCCTGCTGGCACAACAGACTGAGTGAATGAAGAAATGCCTGGCACCACCAACTGAAATTTGGCTATTCCACATGAAAAGACAATTACTGAGGAAAAACGTCACTGCAAGAGTCACAGGAAATAATTTGCAGTTGCATGGTTGCAACTCTTGTCACCCACACACATGATTCCAACAGTTCACAAGGTGGGAGTACATTGGTGGATGATAAAAGGTGCTCTGGATATCCCCAGCACTGAGGTTAGATTCCTCTTCCACCACTTGTGTTTATAAACAGCACATTCCTGAGATTTCATTTACACTGATGAGCGTGTGAGTGCGTTCCCTTGCACAGGAAGGTTGCAATTCAATGAAAGTGGTCCATTCTTTCTCTGTGACTGATGTTTTATCGCAGAGTTCCCAGCTGGAGCTGGGGCAGTATTCCAAAATAAGTCCTTTCCTGCACTCCAGGGGAGCAGAAAGACAAATGCATGAATGATCCCCAAAGCAGACTCATAGCCCAGTATTTTGTCAAAAGCTCTGGTAAACTGGTACGTTGTTGGGACGGTAGGTCACTGCAGAGCCACAATAGAGCTCGAATGGGGTAATACTAAATAGCTTTAGTTCTTTTGAAGGAGTGTGGGAGGAACCCTGCTTAGCGCTCTGCTAGTCTTGTTCAGAGGGGTTTTGCCCCTCTTCGGTGGGGCAGAAAAGTATTCCAATCTCACAGCAAACCTCAGGGATGATCCGACTGTCCCTTTCCATTCCCAGCAGCTGGCAATGACAACCAACAGCTGGTTGAAAGCAGCTGTTTCATATATGACAGATCCAGCAAAAACCAACAACATGCAAACTTTTCATTCAAAGGATAGCAAAGAAGATGATTGTCAGCTGATTGCACAAGCCATAAAGTTTCCAATCTTGGAATGGAGCATTCCACCACTTTGCTGAGTCCATTGTCATAAGCCAGGGCCACAATGCCATAAAGCCGGACATCCTGCAGACTTCCTGTCAGTGTACTGGGGTCATCACTACGTCTTTTGTCCTCGTTATGATCAAGTGGTCGATTCCTGCGGTCGTCAATATATCCTCTGATCTGGCGTTCCATTCCAGAAAGGTCTTCAGGATAGCCCGATTGTGAGACAGCCATATCCCTTCCATGTATATATACCGGTCTTTGGCCAAGTCCTTTTCCTTCATTCGCCTTATCTAAGCAAACATAAAGGTAATAACTACCTCCTCCTGTCTGCCCAATGATCCTCGGTATTAATCTGTCATACATTTAGGATGCAGCACTCTGATATTGACATTCAGATTAATTCTTATTGATCTTATGATTAGACATGGAAATTTTGCTTCCAATGATATTTTCACAATAATACCAAACCAAATCACATCGCAGTTACTTGTTTCTATGGCAGTTACAATGAACATTATATCATATAGTAGATAAATCAACTAGAAATATCCCTATAACTGATATTGCACCTCAGTTGTTATTCTCCCAACAAATCCTAACAATATAACAGGTTTACATAATTGACAAAAAGATATAAAGAATGTTTAAAAATTTCATAACAACCCAGAGAATGCTGGGAGTTATGCATTTCTCAAACTAAATTCCACTTAAATAGCAACATCATAAAAAAAAAACACCAAATATTGCAGAGATCTGGCTGAATCATCAAACAAGTGATATCAGTTTATTAAGCAGGAACTCAAGATGTCCACCATTTCTTACTGGCACTCTGAAATTCTGAGAATGTAATGAAAAAACAGGTGTGTGTTATGGGTTTTCATAGCATTTTTACCCTGCATTTAATTGCATCCTGTATGCCATGGCAACATACAGAACTTCCGTGAATCAATTTCTGCAAGACAGTGTTCATTGTGCACTTTGTGTACTCAAAGTTTACATGTTTGGTTTTGAGAAATAGAGAGGGAAAATGTATTTATCATAAACAAACATTACGAATGTTCAAATGTTCAGAAAAATACAATTACGAAACCTGACTTTATAACGGTAAACCCATACTTATGAAAAAAAAAATAATCGCCACATTTATGGGCATTCTTCCTATTCTTTGATTCTTCCTGATCAGACCCTCTTTCTCCTTTCTCTTCCTCATCTCTTCTCTGTGTCATATGTCTCTCATTTCAATGTTGATATGATCTCATAATGATGATAGAGTCATTCCCCCTGTTCAGACGCAAGCCAGTTTATACCAAAACTCGATAAAGAAACGACGTATAAAGAATCATTGTATAGCCGACAGACCATTCAGACGCTAATCTCAACTGTTCTGGAAAACATCGTATAGATGTGCAATTTCCCACTGCGCATTCTGTTATGGTCATGAGTGACAGCTATGGGGCCCACCTTTTGTGCGCGCTCCCATTAAGCCCCACCCAGTTACACCGTTCTATGGTCGCCATGCGTTCAGGCGCACAATGGACACGATGGAATGCTAATTCATTATCGAGTTCTAGTTCGAAACGATGCTCTGACCGTCATTTCGCTATACCTTGTTTCGTTATACGTCATTTTGTTAGTCAGTGTTCAGGCGTATAAATTCATTGTATAGCTATACTGTTCTGGTATAGCTCTATCGTTCCAGTATAAATTTTTTGCGTCTGAACACCCTGATTGTAGTTGACACAAGTGCTAACAATGGCAGGCAACAGTGATGTTGACTGCACCAATGTTACTGTCCTTCAAGTGATGTCATTGGATAGAGTTTCATTGCTTGATTTTTTGCCATGGGTGCACTTGGCAAGCTTATTGACCGCTTCTAAAAAAAGAAAAAGAAAAAAAGGGGTTATTTTAATCTCACATTACGGTGCCATCTTGACGCTCCAATTTTCTTTCCTTCCTCCAGTTTTCCTTCTTTCCTTTTCAAACAATCACAGGTATTTGTTTACTATGGGTCTCTGCCTTTTCTGCCAATATTTTTGAAGGTCATAACTTATCATGCACACACTATAGCCATCCTTTGTTTTGTAGTATTAAGTCAGTTTTGTTTCTGATACAGTGAGTTTCAATAGAATGCAGCAACCAGAAATCCTACAGGCTGATTGGCTATACCCATTTAAAATCATTACATAACTGTATGTATACTATATTAATGGTAAGACAAACTATCTTCTAAGCAAGGCCCCTTCTTTCTCTTTCTCCCTTTCCCTCTGTTAGTTAGGGTGTGTTTATGCTCAATTTGCGAAGGCAGAATCAGCTTTTTGAAATGCTGATTCAAAACGCTGTTCACGGGAGCACTGTTTATGCTCACTTTCTTCGAGCCTTGGAAAGAGCGTTTGCGATTGCTTCGCTGACCTCAGCAGAGGCAGGTCAAATTGGGGCGCGCGCTGCGATCGGTGGCCTGACCTGGGAGAGCAGCTGGGAAAGACATGCGTTCACAGTACATGGGAAAACTGCACAGGCCAGGGTAGCTGGCTGGCCGGGCGCGCGCTTTTTCACGTGAACCGGAAAGGCGTTTAGATGATGTCACTCTAATAAACGTGTTTAGAAACGCTGTTGCATTCATGCTTCTCTGTCAAACGTGATTAGTCAGAAACACCTATCGTAAACGCAACTTTTTGTGGGTTTTGGATCGTCGTTTTGAATCAGCATTTCTATCGAAGTGAGCATGAACGCAACAGCGTTTTGCACTAATCACATTTCAAAAGCCTGATTTTGGCCCCGAAAATGGAAGCATAAACGCACACTCAGTCGATCCATCGATCTTCAATTCATTCCCTTGCTCATCTACATTGTATGTTCACTAGACTATCTTTGACCCGGGTCTTAGCAAAAGCCCGATATATAGTGGCCCAGTGGCCCAGGGTTACTAGAAATTGATGCAGGGCCATTAAACTTCCATAAAACAATATTTGTTGGTGGCCTGAGTGGGAATCTTAAACTGAAAATGATTCTACATACAATGTACCTTTTATCAAGGGCCACAACATTTCTCTTTTGGACCACTAAAATTTCAAATTCAAAGATTTAGTGGCCCACACGGGCCACCAGAGAAAAAAAAATAGAGTTGAGCCCTGTTTGCGCTTTTTATCAAACAGGTCTGCTTGCAGACTACACTACAGCCTGTGGATCTTCTTTTTTTCGTGAAGAGCTATCTCACTTTCACCACCCTGACCGACAGATTTCTGGACTCAGCAGTGGCGGTCATCTTCAATCACCAGGAGGAGAGTGTGTGGCAGAGATACAACATCCTCCTCCCAGGGAGCCTGGACTGGCCACTGAGAAGAAGGGAATCCAAACAGTGGTGGTCCCTTACATGCTGTGTGCCTAGTCTCATTAATACTGGTGCATGTAATGATAATAGCTACAGGTATTTCTCGTCTGTCCTTGGTACACCAAAGTATCTGAGTGCTTCCATTCAAATAACTAATGAATCTAATCAAATAAGTATGTTTTGAAGGTGTTTTCTGAGATATTCAATGCATGAAATTGGCCTTGATAGGCCCTTGATAGGCCCTGTTTCTTGATAGGCCCTGCTGATACTGCAAGCGAATTCCAAATGATGAAGATGAATTTTGAGTCTTTCTGAGAACTATGTTTTAGCTTTATATCAGCATCTCAATGCAGAGCCTACTATCCAAAGGACCACCGGCCTAGTCTAAAATTGGTCTGATTGAACTGGGTACTTAACCAATATGCAGAAGCAGAAACTTTTGCAAAATCAATTTCTCAAGCTTGCCGAAAGTCAGTGATCTCTGCTGGCTATTCACTTTTGTAGGGGGCTATGAGAGTATTTCTGCTCATATCTCTGTGCTAGCTAAGTGGAACTAGAATTTCACAAACATTTCTACATCCCCAAGCACTCCACTTTTACAGTATGATATGCACCTGCATGATTGAACAGCACGCAAATAAGATGAGGAAAAAAAGAACCTCCAGCATTCGAGCAAGGCAAATCAAACCTCAGTATTTGGCATGGTATGGTAAGGGCAAATACAAATCAAAAACCACTCTCAATAAGCAACCTTGTCTAGGAATTGGTCTCCCTTTAATCCTCAGGAATAATATTGGTCAGCCAGCTTACCCTGTACCCATACAATGGCACAGGGATACCACGGCACGATTGGGAATGCTTCTCTCGTCGGGTCTGTGTCGCAGACACCGTCGCTGTCGCTAATTCCGGGCAGAGAAATATTTAGCTGTAAAACTGGAGTGTCAAATGGACCATTTCCTTGTAGACTTTGAGAGGATGCAGAAAATCACAGCATTCCAAAAGAGTAGGGAAAGACAGACAAATAAGCACGAATATCTTGGTCACAAACATATTCCATCACAAGTGGGATGGGTCATATATGACTACATGTATCTAGTGTAAAGAGATTGCTACGGTTCACATCAAATATTTCAGGTAGAAATGTTTATTTCATCCGACAGAAAGCATTTGAACGATAAAATATCAAAGACAGAGTGAGCTGATCATGTGACAGTGTAGATACAATGAAATCAGGTGTAGATCCATGCAATGCTTAAATCCTCTTCTAAACATATACATTTTTTAAACATAATTTTCAAACGATCATGCGTATCAACTCTGCCACCAGCTACCTCCAGCACAATTGTCTACATGCTATATCAATAGGATTTTAAGACAAAGGTGCTGGAAGAGATAACCAGATGGGATACGGTCAAACCATGCATGAATAGGTAGTCAGAGGAACGACATCATTATGCTGGGGATTGTTTGCTAATGGTTGCATGCATGAGTCCCAAAACGCTCATTAACATGAAATGGGAAACAGAAAGTAAAACATCTGCATCGTCAGCCCTGTCGCTATGTGATATGCTATGATATCATTCTGGAGAAACACAGGCAGAAAGAACTGTTCGCTATGTGCTACATTATGATGGCATTCTGGACAAAAGCAAAGAGAATGGCAAAAAAGGAGAGAGTGGATACACAACAGCCTGCCGATGGAAAGAGCTGTAGGTAATAAAAGGCACCTGAGAGGCACCTCCACAGGACAATATTGTTATTCAATTTTATGCTATGAGAAGGTTCCAAAGTTGGATCTCCATCTTCAATTCTCTGCAAATTGCAGTCTGCAATAGACAGCCTCCGTTCAAATAAGTTCTATGTGGTACTCAACATCTGAAAGAGCCTTTATAAAACATACAGAGGTCATCTTGGTATTTCTTGTCGCCAAAAATATCAACTACCTGATTCCATCTGCAGAAATTGAAGAGATACTCTAAACAAATTCCTTTTCTCTTCAACTCTCACATTACAAAATAAGCAATATTCTTGTATAAAACCAAATGCCTGTACAATCAACCAATACATTTTATTTTCAATCTCGCAATTCTATTTTTCTGTCTTTAAAAAAAAGTCAATTATGTGCAATGCAGAAAACACTTGCGTGATCCCACTTCCAAATATAATGCAATCAGAGACACAAACAAGGAGGCTTTTTTCTACCACTACATGTATGCTTTCTTGCAAGGCAACCCTTTGTCCAAGTGCACTGTTTGCTGCAAACATTGGGGCACTCCGTTCTTGGCCAGAGGGGAAAATATTGTTTTCCAGTCTCTGTTTTCGCCATTAAAGAACCTCTTGTACTTGCTAAATCACAAACGCCATCTGCAGGGCAATCCAAAATGAAAGGGATTTGTGGAAGGCCGTGTATAACTTTAAAGGAGGAGAAAATGTATTATATATGTATCAATTCTCCGTAAAACCTCTTTGACATGCTTACAATGGGGTATGGATACAAACTGAAGCCTCATTTTGGGCAGGTCTGGGGACTGAGTAATGAATATTGATTCATCCAAAGGTTGGGAGAGCTGAATTGAAAAAATGAATGCCTATGGCACACGAGTGGGAGAGGACGGCGAGAGAAAGAAAAGGTTAAATGATAGATAAACCCAAGGAAGGACTATAAGAAACATTGTTCGCAGGATCACTACACCCACACAGAAATAGTGAAATTTGTGGCATTATTTACAAGCGATGTAACGAGGAACGTAGTGCAAAAATCACTGCAGGAACATATATCAAGACTGCCTTTGTTGTTGTTGTTGTGTTGTTGTTGTTGTTGTTGTTGTTGTTGTTGTTGTTGTTGTTGTTGTTGTTGTTGTTGTTGTTGTTGTTGTTGTTGTTGTTGTTGTTGTTGTTGTTGTTGTTGTTGTTGCTGCTGCTGCTGTTGTTGTTGCAGCCACCCTTTGAAAAACATAGTAGATGACTTGAGACAGTTTCGGAAGTTGTGCTCAATAAACAGTTGAGCTCACATACAGGTGAATTTTACCTGTATGTTGGTAACTCCTTTCACTGCATTGTGGTAATCAAAACGTCTCCTCCACGTCCATTATCCTGTATGTCCTATTATGAGAGTTAGGTAACGTTTGTTTCCAACATTTTGGGCATGTCTAAACCTTGTTCTGCACTGAAAATAACATCTACATGAGCGTATAAAGATACTAGAGAAAACAATGGGTGCTATAGTGCATATGAAACAAGCAGCTGACTGAGGACCCAATGAGAGGATGTATGTTTAGATTTCAAGACAACCAAGTTTGCCAGTTGTTTACACTATACTGGTCTTTCTAGATAGGGGTTGCTTTCCGATGTTTAAAATGTGTGTGTGTGTGTGTGTGTGTGTTTTTTTTTTTCTTCTTCTTCTTCTTGGGGGGGGGGGGGGGAGTGATAGAAAGAAGCCCTAACAAATTGTGTCACACATGAGTTCTTGAAAGCACAAGGACACATACACATCACATTATACATCAATTAAAATACTTTATCTACCGTAAAGTTCCGTGTATAAGACGCACCCGTGTATAAGACGCACCCCTACTTTCGGGCCTAAAATTTAAAAAAAAAAAAAAATTCCACGCAAATATTGCGTGTTTCATACATATTATTTCAGCTCAAAATTTCCCTAGAATGCAGCATGTATTTGCTCTATATTTCGTTTCCTTTTATACTTTCTTTTAATGGTATTCATCTGACATCGGCAAAATATGGAAAACGCAAAATGCGAGACTTGTCTCGGTACTCACTTGCTATTGTTTCGCCTTTCAATCGTGGTACATGTGTCATGCATATCGTACTCATGAGTGTACAGTACGATCTTTGCTGTCATACATAGCAGAGGGTACGTGTCTCGCATATTGACGCATGTCAGACTGGAAGGTTCATTACGAAAAATAAGAAAAACATCAACAAGTGTAGCAGAGGGATCATACGGCGAGACGTACGGTGCGTACGGTAATTACACTCACTGTTGTTTCGCCCGGAGGGATTGCCAGTAACATGTGTGTCTCTTGTACCATGCTTGTATGCACAGTGCTAGCCTTTTGCAAAAGGCAGCTCGCTATAATTTCAGCACACGCACACAGAGAGCAATGGACTTGCACACACAGCGCGCAACGGGCAAGCGCGCTACGATCCGATCGCTGTGTGCACGCGAGTCCATTGCAAAAGCCTCTCTGCTCTGCAGCTGCTACCTTTGCCAAAGGTTTGCTAGCTAGCTCGCCTAGCTACAGTGTAGCTATGCTACACAGTACAGTATCCTAGCTGGCATCGTGAAATGAAGAGCAAACGCATGCTTCACACATCGTTCATATTAACGGTGACATAGTGTCGATCCTACTCAGTATTTTACAGCTTTTGTCTATGGCCATATTGATACTAGTACATTGATAAGTTTTACGGTATCGGTAATTTAGTAATGATACCTGTACATCGCGTATTCCAGCTACTAGGTTGGCTGTTGGTAGCTTGGTAGACTGACATCGGTAGCATACAGCAGTGCTGTTACAGCTGTTGTCTATGGCCAGATTGATACATCGTTACTGCACAAGGCCGATCGTAAGTTTATCTCGTATTTGCAGCTTTTGTGTGTGTCCAGATTGAAAGATCGCCCATTTATCCGTAAGTTTTAGTGATTGCTTACCTTCCAAACGTCGATGGGCATACATGGCCCCAAGTTGGCCTTATAAAATTGGGTGTATATGACAGATTTTTTTCCGTGATTCGACTGTACCCGTGTATACGACGCACCCCCGATTTTCAATGTTTTCCGACGAAAAAATAGTGCGTCTTATACACGGAACTTTACGGTATTCTTAATTTTGAACGACAAATTGAGCAGACACAGTCAAATTGGAAATTATCTGGTATTAGGCCTATATTTTTCTGACAAATGCATTTGAAAACCACCATCCATCCTACTAACTAGCTTTCTATCCATGTGATCTTTCTTCCTAACTTTCATTCTCTATGTATCAATCTCACTACATCATCTCAAGTAGGTCAAAGTGGGACAACTTCCTGGTCGAACCCAAAAAGGCAACATGCCATCGAAATGTCAAGCCCCATGAATGCCAATGGGTTACCGGCCCGAACAGATAACCCTACAGCTTTCTGGAATGTGTGGGAGATAAAAGATCTATTGACAAACACTACCAACACTATTCGCGATGCTTTGACAGTGAAAACGCCGTCCTAACACCGTGATTTAGTCGTCCTATGGTTGTGCTTTCGTCGTGAAAAAGTCGTGGTTTTATTGTGATATCGCTGTGAAATCGATGAGGTAGATAATGAGGTAGCCCCTTTGTCATGTTAATAGATCTTTGTTCGCCCTCTTTAGAAAATGTAACAATCGGAACAAAAGCACAGTTCTGGCGAGGGTGTCTTGATCGGACTCTCGAAAGCTTTTGTTATAGCGCAGCAAGCCGTCCGCAAATTTCTATAGTCGCGTGGATTAGATTACTACCATGGCTTACAGTTAGATTACTACATTGTTTGAATTCCCTCAGTTCATGGCGCTTTGCCGCCCGGGCACACGATAATCGCTTCGACTGCGAAGTGCACACAGTGAGGACGGAAAAAAAAAGATATAAACTTTAGCGAAAGTGCATGATCAGACTCTAGGTATATTCTGAAAACATGCATCTAATCGATCGCTTATTTTCCGTCGCAAATTACATGGTAAAATGTGCAACAAAATCATTTGTATTTTACGTAAAAACGTTTTATAAGACCTCCATGAACGCAATGTCAACGTAAAGCGTGAACTCAGTAAAATCGGAGAAACAGTAAACACCCTGCCTCACTCAAAACATCTGTATACTCTCCCTTAATCTGCATCGATTTCCACTCCAAATTTCACTTCGATGGAGTTTGTAATCCGTTCCTGTCGCCGTAACGAAAATGTCTAGAACATCAATGGTACTGAAAATGACTTTCCGAATATTCCGATGTATCAAAGGCAGGGCTCGACACTAACGGTGGCCCGGTGGTCCAAAATTTCAGAAATGAAGATTTTGATGGCCCGATCGGGCCACGAAAAAAGGTCGGATGTTTGCCTTTACTTTTGGAAATGAACAGCGGTAGCAATCGGCTCCGTAAGATGCTAAAATTAATGTCAGATGTTTGCTTTATTTTTGGCAATGAATAACGGTAATATTCGACTCCATATGATACAATAATGAATGTCGGATCTTTGCTCATACATTGTACTTTTGGAAATGAATAACGGTAAGATTAAGCTCCGTACGGTGCTGAAATTAACGTCAGATACTAGTATTTGATTTTGCGTTCGGAAATGAATAAAGATAACATTCGGCTCCGGAAGATGCTGAAATAAGATAATGTCGAATATTTGCTTTGACTTTCGGAAATAAATAACAATAATTTTCAACTCCGTACGATGACAAAATAAATGCCGGATATTTGCTTTTACGTTCGAAAGTCAATAACAATAACATTCAGCTCCGGAAGATGCTGAAATAAATGTCAGATGTTTGCTTTCAATTTTGGCAATGAATAACGGTAATATTCGACTCCGTATGATACAAAATGAATGTCGGATCTTTGCTCATACTTTTGAAAATGAATAACGGTAAGATTCAGCTCCGTACGGTGCTGAAATCAATGTCAGATACTAGTATTTGACTTTGCGTTCGGAAATGAATAAGGATAACATTCGGCTCCGGAAGATGCTGAAATAAAATAATGTCGAATGGTTGCTTTGACTTTTGGTAAGGGATAATGATAACTTTCAACTCCGTACGATGTTAAATAAATGCCGGATATAATATTTGCCTTTACGTTCGAAAGTAAATAACAATAACATTCAGCTCCTGATGATGCTAAAGTAAATGTCGAATGATTACTTTCACGTTCGGAGATGAAAAACAATAATATTCAACTCCGTACGATGATTAAAATGTCGGATGCTTGCTTTTACTTTCGAAAGTAGATAGCAATAACATTCGGCTCCGGAAGATGTTAAAATAAAAATAATGTCATGATGATTGCTTTTACGTTGGAAAGTGAAAAGCAGTAATATTCTGCTCCGTATGAAGCTAAGATAACTTTCGGATGTTTGCTTTTAAATTTCGAAATGAATAACAGTAACATTTAGATGCATTCGATGGTAAAATTAACGTTTCATGTTTAATTGCTTTGACGTATACGGAATGAATAACTATAGTATTCAACTCCGTACGATGATAAAATATATGCCGGATGTTTGCTTTTCCGTTCGAAATTAAATAGCAATAACATTCAGCTCCGGAAGATGCTAAAAGAAATGTCGAATGATCCCTTTGACGTTTGGAAATGAATAACAATAATATTCAACTCCGTACGATGATTAAATAGATTACAGCTCGTTCGTTGAAGGCTCTTCGGTACGAAGATTCGTTATTCCCAAGGTTCCCGGCGTTGTTCCGAATTTCATTTTCTGATTAACTATTCTTCGGAATAACGAACCTTCGGAATAACGCCACAATTAATGTCCAGATTAAAGAACCCGTTTTCATTTTCGGATTAACGAACCTCTAGGTATCATCCTAGGGAGACTTTGTGTGTTTTGGATTAACGAACCTTCGGAATAGCAAACCATCGGAATAACGAACAGCACCCATAAACTAAATGTCTGATGTTTGCAGAGACTCCAACCCCAATCACCCTCTGATCTGGAGATTCTCCCGCCCGAAACCCCTAGCAAACGGGAAACTCCAAGTTGATGTGTGCGAAGCACGAAGTTCCTAGGGTTCTAGATGTTCTCTGGTGCTATCTAAGGCTTATTTTTTCAACATTCGCGATAGCAATAATAAGAAATCCTTTCCACCGGGAGACACAGAGCCAGGGCGGGAGAAATCAAATCTCCAGCGGGAGAACGGGATATTTTGCAAAAATGGGTTTTCGGCGGGAGATCTCCCGTCGAAAACGGGAGAGTTGGAGTCTCTGTGTTTGCTTTTATGTTCGAAAGTAAATTGCAATAACATTCATTATAATCTATAAGCCTATTTGCTAAATCTTAGAACTCAGAATAACAGTAAGATGATTGAATGTTCTATTCATTTATTTTCGACATGACGCACTTCAGTAATATTTGATATTTGTTTTTCTTTGTAGTAGGACCGATGTAGTTTTTCTTAAGTTTTTCTTGATTTTTTTTTTTTTCGGGCCACCAGAAAGTTAGTGTGGAGGCCTGATCAAGGTCATTGGCATGTTAGCCCGATCGGACGCCGTGTTTTTACCAAAGAGTATAGAAGCGCACGAATGTGATTTTTACTACGACTGGGCTGTGTATAGTTATGCCACTTGATAAATGTTGATGTACAGCGAGAATTATCAACATTTAAATTATGTAGGAAGCGTGATCGTTCGTATTTTGTCATGAGGGTATTTAAAATTCAGATAAACATCTCATTTCTCCCATGCCGTGTGGCGGAATCCGAATGACTGTCACAAACTACATTCGAGTAAACCTCTATCAATGTACCCTACCACGCCACACTACATACATTGTAGCTAACACGAGTCCATGAGAGTAATGCGTTGCCATGCATCCACGTGCGTCCGCACTACCAGTGAGCGGTCAGTGCAGGTGCGCAGAGCACTTGTACAAAGTGATGCGTGCACCTGATACTCTGGCGTGAACCATGCAGGGCCGTATAAAGAGAGTGGCCATCTCGCTTTTTGGCTTATGTGTTTTGAAGCCTGTGATTGGTCAAAAGCTGGTCCCATGATCTACAGGCGCCATGTCGTTACTAAAGTGCGCTCATAATGCAGTGCCCACTGTTTACGACCACAGAACTCTGTGTTTACGACCCCTTTGGCTTGGTTATTTTGTTACGTCTGAGCGTACACGCTAACTCTGTTACGTGTAATACGCGCGGTAACAACATGGCGTCCAAATTAGCAGTTGGCCAGACTCTCTTTATATACGGCACTGGCGTGAACCTTAAACTCCTTCCACATGGATGAGAAGACCGGACAAGATCGACGCGACGGGTACAAGTGTCGATCACAAATCAATTAAAAGATGACTAGTATTCACACTGATTATGCCTGCATGGATAAGAATTTCAGCACAGCCTTTTTATTCACTTCCAATATGGGGTCTGTAGGCCTATATATTTCCGAAGTATACTTTCTCTCATGAGTCGATGGAATACTAGTACAAACTTACATGCATTCGTTTCTCTTTTCAGGCACAAAGAGAAAGAGGGAGAGAGAGGGGGTGGGAAACAAACAATCAGAATACTGTTAGCGTTAGTTTAATACTTGCACATTGTAGTTTAATACATTCTTAACTTGAAGCTATAATTTCTCGAATATTAATTCATTGCCTTTCCCACGGCCCGCAGAAACTAAAGTTCATGAACTTGCGGTGTGTCTTGTTTATCATGTTTGGCACGTAAGGAATGCGCGCATACTACTAGACAGGGCGTGTATTCTTCTGCCATTTCTTTCTTCGAAGTCTGAAATGTAATAACCGTCGAGTAGGTTTATTTCATGTGCTTCACATGTTAATCATGATGCATGCATGCCTGAGAGCGTTCGTTCGTCGTGAACCTTCGAACTTGCTCTATACTCAGACAATAATTTCGGGAATTTCCAAGGCAACTGAGTAATATTTCTTTTTTAAAACCATTAATAAGAACAAATGTAACCTGCTAATTGCTTATCGATAAATCGATAAAGTTAAAACTATCGTTCTTGTGCCTCACAGTGGTGTGGAGCGTATGCCGTTGAAACGTTCTTTTTAATGATGGAATAAAAAACAAGAACACAGTTTGGTCGACCGTTCACAAGTCACCGCGGGGCAGCAAGATTTCTTGGGTTTAGCATGCTGTTCGCGCCAATATTTGTGTCTTGTGTCTTTCTTACGTGCGAAAAAGTTTGCTAGCGGATTACAAATCTCCCGAGTTTTGTAACCTGCTAATTTGTATGCGTGTATAAGAAGACATTGTAGGCTTCCTGCCAACCTCTTCAGAATATTAAACATCGTTAGAAAATATTTCAAATATTCCACCAAGTGTCTATACCAGATTGTTGTATTTCATTTCTAAAAATGCAAAAGCTCCCCCGTGTGAGAGGGGGACACCCCCTTCTCCACACGTCATTACTAGTAGATAGACTTCTCTTCACTCACATAAAGTTGGTTACAGTGAAAGACGCACACGTCCATCAGAAGATGGTTGTAGCCATTCTCATTGTTCCCCGATCGATCAGTACACATTTTCTTTTTCTTGTTTTTTTTTGTTGAAAAAGAATAAAAATATTGTAACAAAGTGTGAATTAGATCGTTGAAATTCAGATCTCGATACAAACTTTCCTCGCACCTTTAATCATCATCTATAAAGTTCTTACACAGTGACAGACGCGCACGGGACTCACGAGGTGACAGAAAAGTCACGATTTTATAGCCATGCCCACTGTCCCAGAGTATTAAATTTCTTACATTTTCTTTAAAAGAAAATATGTGTACATGATGAATTCCATAAAAATGGTGTTGAATATCATATCTAAAAATACAAATGCACCCGTGATGGTCTGTCACAAGCTCTGTGCTCTCTATTATGCTCCAGCTCTCCCTCGATTACGTGCTCTTCCCCTCCCGCACACGTAAATATGGATATAGTGCCTATACCTGCTACATGTATCTTTGGACACTGTTCCATACGAGGGTATGATTAACCCCCCTCCCCCCCCAAAAAAAAAAAAAAATGCAATCGTTACATGGAGTTTCCGCCAGATGTTGCTTGCGCTATATGAATAAAAAACCGCGTAGATAAGTAACAATTACAGGCACTCTCTTAAATTAAGCTCTTACCATAGAGGTCACATCAGTCGGGTCACTAATAAAAAGAACTGTTCATAGCTAGGGGCCAACCCCGATTTGTAAAGCCTGATGTTCTTTTTTCTATTTTGTTTGCATTTAATTTTACAAACGTATACAAACTGTTTCTTGACATAAAAGCCAAGGTGCTCCCTGCCCCATCGTAGGTTGTTTAACAATGACCCAGATATTCATTAACTCCTTGCGGCTGGAAGCTTTTGTGCTTGATGATGATATCAAAAGGTGGAACGGCATTGAGTCGCTGAGCTGCGCATGCATGACCAACGATGACCGAGCTGTGCCGATATAATGGGTCGGTTTGGAGATGGATCTTTTCCACCTCCCTTGTTCGATGTAGAAGGTATAACATGGACATTATAGTGCACTTCGTCGTCAGAAAACGACTAACAGTTATTTACTGTTGATCACCAAATCCTCGAAGTAGTATTCAGAGTAATTTCACAGTTCAAAATTTAACTCCCTTTAATCTCGTAAGCAGTTAATTACATGCAATTCGGTAAAACGTGAGATCGTATGGGTTTTGCATTGTCATGATCATGTTGTTTATATTACTCGAAAATATCAATAAATGAAATTCTTGCCTCGTATTGTTTTCATTACAACCGATTGAAAATTTGTTTTATATCGACGTAAACTGTGAATTCGTGAATACAAATGAAAATTACTTGACTGGACATGCATGGGCACTTAAAATCTGATCTATCCACAAAGAATATACATGAAGATTATCCCGTATTAATTCTATCAAATTTTGTTAAGGACAGAATTGCATTATTGTTGATAACGGAATTCATGATGCCGTAATTACGATAATTTACCTTGCACTGAATCGTAATATTGCTGTTAATGATACGGAATGTTGCTATAATCAGAATACCGAGTGCCGCTTAGTTATTTCCGCGTGCAGTATATGTCGTATATGTTGTTTGTAACAATACTCCGTCATATTTTGAACGGGCCAAGACACAATCACTCGCCCTGCGTATTATACTGTACATAATTATGACATAGTTCACGATATCCCGCTAGATAAAATGATTGGATGAAATGAGCGGCAACTTCTTAGCACTTCTGATTCTTGAGCAGATATATAATTTTCTTTAAGAGAATATCCATATCAGCGTTTTAAGCTTCATGATTTAAACTACGGAAATTGTTCTGTCTGTAGGCTGTGTTATCAACAAGGTTCTATATCTGAAAGAGAAATTGCAAGAGACTTTCAGTTTGCCACTGCTCTGCGTGGAAGTTTCGTCCGCATTTGCACGCTGTCAGGGGCCGAATATATCACTGTCATTATCGTAACACCTCGTCTTCATCATTATCACAAGCGCCCTCGATCCATCATTATCATCATCAAAAGCATTAAAAAAAATTTCAACGTCATAGGGCTCGACACTAACGGTGGCCCGGGGCCACCAAAAACACACGTCGGGCCCCTAAAATTTCAGAAATTAAGATTTTGGTGGCCCGGGCCACTAAAAAAAGTCGGATGTTTGCCTATACTTTTGAAAATGAACAGCGGTAACAATCAGCTCCGTAAGATGCTAAAAAAAAAAATGTCAGATGTTTGCTTTTAACTTTGGAAATGAATAACGGGAATATTCGACTCCCTATGATACTAAAACAAATGTTGGATGTTTGCTTATACTTTTTGAAATGAATAACGGTAGGCCCCGTACGGTGCTAGTAACATTAATGTCAGATATTTGATTTTGCGTTCGGAAATGAAAAGGATCGGCTTCGGAAGATGCTGAAATAAATGTCGAATGTTTGCGTTGCCGTTCGGAAATAAATGAGAATGATATTCAACTCCGGATACGATGATGAAATAGATGCCGGATGTTTGCTTTTATAAGTTCGAAAGTAAATAGCAATAACATTCAGCTCCGGAAGAAGCTAAAGTAAATGTCGAATGATCCCTTTGACGTTCGGAAATGAATAACAATAATATTAAACTCCGTATGATGATAAAATAAATGCCGGATGCTTGCTTCTACGTTCGAAAGTAAATAGTAATAACATTCAGCTCCGGAAGATGCCAGAATAAATATCGAAAGATCCCTTTAACGTTCGGAAATGCATACCAATAATATTCAACTCCGTACAATGATTGAATAAATGTCGGGTGTTTGCTTTTACTTTCGAAAGTAAAGAGCAATAACATTCGCTCCGGAAGATGCCAAAATAAATATCAGATGATTGCTTTTAGGCCTACATTCGTTTGGAAGTGAATAGCAGTAACATTCTGCAACATACGATGCTAAAATAAATGTCAGTATTTTGCTATAGCATTTCGAAATGAATAACAGTAACATTCAGTTGCGTTGCATGGGAAAATAATGTCTGATGTCTGCTTTGACGTTCAAAAATGAAAACAGTAACATTCGGCTCCGTATACTAGTATACGATGCTAAACAATTGTCAGATTATTCATTTCACTTTCGGAAGTGGACAGCAATAGCATTCGGCTCCATGCGATAATGAAATAAATGTTGGATGTTGACTCTTAAATCTGGAAATGAATAACGGTAATATTCTGCTCCGTACGATGCTAAAATAAATAACACATTGTTGTTTTTACATTTGGAAATGATTAACGGTATCTATCGGCTCAGTTAGGTGCTAACATAAATAGCGGATGTTTACTTTCACGTTCGGAAATGAATAGGGCCGAAGGATAATATTCAGCTCCGTAAGATGCTAAAATGAATGTCGGTTCTTTGCTTTTACATTTGAAAATGATTAACGGCAACATTCGGCTCCGTAAGGTGCTTAAATAATAGTAAAATTGGATGATTGCTTTTAATACAATTTTGTTTGTTTTAGGCTTTCAATACCGATGTAGAAATAAGGACGATACGATAAAATTAGAAGCTGAATGAATATTAAACGACATGTCTCACGTCCCGCTCAGGCATCTTGCACTTCTTTAATTAATGGTCTTGGTAAACACGACACGTGGTACGCGCCTGCCGCGATATAACGCATTGAAGAACCTGCATGGTAACGTACATAAACACGCATGCGATTTGTCGTAATTAATGTGGTAGCGAACGCAGGGATTTACGAAGACGAACACAGGGATTTACGAAGACGAATACACATGCTTCGTTGCATGTCTTTTCACGCTATTCTAGGTGCTCGCGTCGATCGACGAAACCATACTATACTGTTACAAACGACATGAACAATGCAAGTGGAGCTTCGTTTGTTGTATCGAAATGGATAAACAAGGTGCTGGAACCAAGATTATCAGCGGATTATCAAACTTTGCAACGCTCCAGAAGCACTGAAACAGCATAATTTGATCGTTCTTCGGCCGTGAACTAGTAGTGAAAAAGTCGTGGTTTTGGAGCCCAAGAGCTGCGGACGAAAGCCGATGTAACAATCGGCGGATTATCACCATGAATAGCATGTGTCTTTTGTTCGATTTTCACGCTGCATAACAAAAGAGTCACTCTAGCCGGCGAGGGGGCGAGGCAGGATGTCGGTGATTGTTCTGCCCGAAAAGCACGACTTTTTCACGACGTAACAACTACTAATCCACGGTAATATCACATCGATTCCAGCACATTTTCACAACTCGTTCACCACCTAATCACAACGCAATCACTGCAAAACCACGGGGACAACATGTAAGTGCAAAAGCACGACTTTTGCACGACTAAATCACGAAACCACAAGTAAAGGACGGCGTTTTCACTGTCAAAGCATCGCGAATAGTGTTGGTAGTGAAAATGGAATTTGCCTCTATTTATCATGCCTGATTGGACATTCATGGTAAAAATCTTTGTTTGGATGTACGTGTCCTGGAGTCCAATGACTTTGCAAGCTCTCAGTGTCTCTATCACACAATCTTGCACTATTGTTACTGCTGCTACTCAAACCTGGCTTTCAATGCAAAGGAGATGAACACCCAGACAATTAAATCTATATGTGTGAATCAGTAAACATTTACATTTACTTGTGCATAATTCCACATTGATGCAGAATTATGCACAACTAAACTGTAAATATTTGATGTAATGTTGAATTATGCACAAGTAACTGTAAACGTTTGCTGCTTTGCCTATCCTTACTGATCATGATGGGCAGAAAACTAGCGTGATTTTGTTCAACATGCAGCATATTTGTATTTACTGTATTGCATGAGAGCATACTTATTGAATACCCAATCTTTTTTTTTCCCTTTTTAATACTTCTGATAGGAAATACAGCTCTGTCACTCTGTTTCAGTGGTAAATAAACCTGGCCATGCACTCACAATTTAGTGCATGAGATTGGACACTCGTATCATCAAATACAGATGCCATGAAAATTGCTTTTTCCTTGTAGTGCGACCCAATGCCATGAGAAATGATATCCCTGGTTTTATCATATTTCAAACAGCCATCTTTATTTACAAGGGAAAAAAGACACAGCAAAAGAATAAGACAGAGCATGGAATGTGTAATGTTGGAGGGCCTACTACAGGTAGATCTTGCCCAAATGAAAGCATACGCTACTGCAAGTATTACACTAAAGTATCAAACTATATTGCACTACAGTATTATATTCAATACATTGGTAACTAATAGTAGAGTAAGCCAATTTTGCAATGTCTAAATGCACTGACCAATGTTCCCCTTTGAGGTAGTGTGGGAACTAACAGTAGTAGGCAGTAATTTGAATGTCATTAGCAGGCAGGAGAGTCTTTCAAAGCCTCTGCTCTTGCCTCTGGCCAGGGAAACAAAAGCTGTGGCCAACATCTGAAGAACGAACTGACAATCTGAAAAACAGAGGTTCTCTGATGTCTTTTCAAGTCCCTTTCGCTTTTATATACAATATATATATGCCCAGCTGTGTGTGTGTGAGCATGTAAGTGTATGTGTGTGTGTGTATGTGTGTATGTATGTATGTATGTATGTATGTATATGACTGTGCCCAAGATGTGAGACAGATTCAAATGAAACTATGGATATATTTATGCAAAATCCTTAAAAATAATGATAAGTGAGAGAGGAAAAAAAAGTAATAATATGTTTAAATGTACCACAGCAGAGCTAGGCTCTCCATGGTATTACTTTTAATAATCACTGCAAGCTATCTGCACAACATCTTTTTCTTTTCTTTTTTTTAATAATAAAATGGAGTGCGCTCAGTATGAATGCAAGGTTTGATTTTGCACAAATGAAATCCCAATATATCTCACTACTCCAGAAATCAACTTAGCGGCAAAATTAATGGCGGAGACAGTTGATATCAAATCACTGCAATAAATTATGCAAACTGCATGAATTCCTTTGAAACACTACAATACAGCAGTGCCTTCATGAGAGAAGAGGAACAAAACCAACAAAATTTCCGTCTTATGGAAAAGCTCACATATATATATTGTAGAATGCCAGCCAAACATTATGCACAGATTGTGTCCGTACATACGAGGCCTGCACTGTATTCTACACAAAGCATACAGCAGAAGAGATCCATTAGCTTTAATCAAGCAGGGCAGCAGTGGTAATCTGATCACTTTGTCAATGGGTGGAAGATGTACCGTCATTACCAATAGAGGGCATAAATGCACTGAGCTGTTCAACCACAAACCTTGTACTGTATGGCTGGCAAGTCACACAGTGCTTCCCTGTGTGTACTGCAGTTTGATTTCCCTACTCCCAGACTGTGCATAAAATCACTGCGTACCATTAGTTTGGGCTAATAACTTTAGTATACAGTATCTGCTGCTGAAGACACTGCATTTTCACAAATTGTGCCAGAATCAAATCTGAATGGGTCAAATAGCCACAGTGGCAGTTCTACACATGAACAAGCCTCATTTTATCACCCATCAATAACGGACGGACGCAATGGCTTCCTGAGGATATTTTCTCTGAAAACTTTACATGCAAATTTATGACATAATCTGACTTACAATAAACTCCCAAAGAGGATAACAGGCTACTGTATGTGGATAAATTATTGGCCAATATTACAACACACATGGACTGTTACAGTAGTGCACACCGTCGACAGAGATACAACCAATGCAAACACACACTGATTTACAAAATTGTACTATACATGCTATACCCTGTCCATCGTATTACAGCTTCTCTGTGGCAGAACGAGGGGAACTGCCGTGAGCAGACAAAACATGATCTTTACTACCATACGTCTCGACTCCTGGCCAGCACTCAGTGGGCGTTCAGTGGACCACTAACATATTTTCTAAATGCAAACAATAACCACCCGCTAGATGCAATGATTTGAACAGCATTAGCTTAAAAGCTGCAGGTATTGGCTCTGACCACACGTCATACACTGAACTCAAACATAATATAAGAATTTTTTTCATGTTTTAATACCCTAACCTTCAAGAATATCAGTATTTCTTTGTAGCAAATATATATTTATAGCATTCAATCTCATTGCATCCATTATCTGCACTTATTGGTAATGCAAAAATTATTTTGGAGGTTTCACAGAAGATAAAATCAATTCATTATGAATCAGTACATTACTGTATCTTGTTGTAATACACAAAATCCATAAGTTCTGAATAGTTTTTAAAAATAGATTGAAAGTTGAAAATCTAGATTATAGTAAATTTTCATCATCGGTATTAGAATTGAAAATTATCACGCCATGCTATCAAATAATCAGAGGCCTAGTTGCCAGTTAGGACTTGTATTGTACACTGCAGTATGATTTATAACAGTGAAAGTTAAACCCATCATTAAACCGCTTTTAAGTGATGACACGTTTAATGCATTATGTCAATTAAAAGCCAATGATACTCAATCAAACATCTAGAACATTATGGTGACAAAGACAATATAGCTTAAAATACAGATTTTCTACACTGAAATGCTCTTTTAGAAACCATGGCTCTGTGAATCTGATTTCTATTATTAATTGCTAATGCTACATATGTGATTTTACTCCATGTTATTTGCACTACCATGCTCTCCCACAAGAGAGTGCAAAATGTATGAGGTAGAGGTTTGCGCCTCACTGGCAGGGTGGGGGAAAAAGCGTTCCCAACATGCTTTGTGCAAAATACACCATGCAAAGTATGCAGCCTTTCTAAAAATAATGGTTAGTTGCATTCCAGTAGGATAATAGGTGTAGCAGCACCATTGGTCTCATGCACATGTTGTGGCTAGCTGAGCAGAGCTATGTACATATAGCAGAAAACAGAACAGGCTGTATTGTAGGATTATCATCCACATAAAGTCATAAAGAGTAGATTCTGATCGAATAAATCCCAGCAGTAGGTGATACATTAGATCTTAACTAGCCTTGTCATGCCACATGCCCTAGTTTACTCACACCAAATCAATTACATGTATGTATGATATTATAAAGTATGCTATATATTTTGTATGATGAAAGCAAATGTATTTTACTTGCATTGTGCTTTGTTTATTAAAAGAGAGAAAGTTTTTGTGGAGATTTGCACCCTTATAAGTCGTTGACAGAGTTGTAAGGCCATTACATCAACGCCTCCTCACTCTGCAAATCACTGTTTCACACAAAAAAAAAACTTGTGAGACTTTCATAAATTTCACAATTTTCTAATTTTCAGTCTGATTTTGATGAAAATGCTTCCACTTTGTTTCTTTGCATAGTCTTCAGACCTACTGAAGTCAACTTTGCCAACCTCGAGCATTATGAGTTTAAACACCAGTAAAGTGTAAAGGCACTAATCCCTGCTCACTTTGTGTGATACTTATGCCCTTATGGCTCTGACAACACAATGTCAAACAGGTTGTTGATTGGGGTACAACCTTTTACCCAATGATCAAGGGTCTAGGGGTATAAGAGGCCCCTGGAAAGGACCAGGTCGAACCTGACTGGGATTTTCCCCTGTGGTTGGGCTAAGGGAAGTGGATATGATTTATTCTGCTCATTCTGCCCACGTTTTCCTACAGCATTCCCAAAGTACATCTGTACCATGAACAGGTTTTCAGTTCTTTCAAGGGGGAAGGACAGGAGTGTTTTTGCACAATGATGTCATTATGAAAGAAGTTGTCGAACTTTGCTGCAAGTACATGTAGTCAACAATACAATACAGAAATGTTACACTTCATTTCATTACTCAATAAACCACCACGACTGAAGACTCATCGCAAAATATTCTTTGAGCGATTAAGTATCGTCAAATATTTTCCCAAGGATTATCATGGGTGGGTGAGAATATGAATAACAAGAAACACTAATCTTTTACAATAGTAACAATCACATATTCCATTTTTGTAATCCCACCTAAGTCTTTCATTCCCTCAAAGTGTTTTGTGATCCAAGGCAACTGGAACATGACAGGAGAAGATTTAATGCAATATTTACTGCACAGTACTTTGAGTGGTTTGAAAAATGTTGCAAGTTTTTAATCTTTTACAGTCATTGAGGAAGATGTTCTGCTTGACAAAGGCAAGGTTTACACATAATTTGCTATCCGCTGTAAGTTAGAACACAGTAAGCAAGCCAGGGCAGTAAATTTGTCATTCCGGTCCCTTACATATTTGTTGTCCACATGATATTATTTTGATAATATATGAATATTGTCATAAAAGATTGAATCACTGGGACAAAGACTATGTGTACATTAAAAGATTGTCAGGATGTGTGAGAAGACCACTTACAAGTTTCCTATAGAGACAGTACAAGGATCTGAGCTTCAATGATAATTGCAGCCCTGTAGCTCTGTGATACATGCTGTATCAATGGAAATCAAGAATGGCAGTGATAAATGCGTATGAAGTGATAGTCTCTGAACAGTTCTGAACATATGTCGTTACTAGTCATGATTCATCCTCGCAAGTATATTTTTATACCAGGCTCTGTTTCCTGTTTTTGGTTTTATTTAATTTTTTCGTTTGGACAGAATTGTATTACACTTGTTATCCAAATCAGAGTATCTCTCTGCAGAATTATCATGCTGGACTTTGGAACTCCAAATGAGGACAATTCCACCACGCTCAGCAGGAATCTCTAAAGGAAGTATTTTGTCACCTCCGGAAACAGACAAGCACACGGGAAATGATGCACAGACACCAACAACAAAATAATTTCCCGCTAGAATCCCTACGCTGTCCCTCGGCACTCCCTACACATTGCACAATACTACACGAAGAAGAAACTCAAAGGGACTCAAGTAGCATTTTGCATGAAACAATCTCTGCAAAAGGTACATTTCTCTTTCAGTTTCAAAATCGTTGTATTTTGAATGGGTCTAACAATACCTCCACACTGACCACAGTATTATCTCTTTCAGGAAGCAATATGATGATTGTCAACCTTATGTACACGCAGGTAAATAATAAAAGGTTTCTTACATACAATACACTACCTGTAAAAGTGGAAATTTTCAAGCGAGTATTGAGTAAAATGAATTTTGCATGTTTTTAATTCCACAGAATCAAAGTATAACGTAGTATTACACATTTTTAGCAAAATATGTGCATGCTTTTATTTTCCCAATAGTTTAATGTCACAGAAATGCATGATAATTTCCATACCTCAAAAACTTTCACATTTACAGTTTAAAATGATTCCACTTTTACTGCAGATCTTTCACTAATATTTTGATCTCAACTGCAGAAACAGTGAGCATCTATGAATTAGGCTCAAATTCCTTCTTTCTGAGATAAAAATGCACCACACAAAAAGCAGAATGATTTGTCTTGAATGGTAGATGACACTCAGTTTCATGCAATATAATCATATGGATTACACAGTATTAAATGCTCCTTTGCTTCTTGAGACAACATAAAATACCAGAGTCCCTCACGCTTATCCCAATATGTGGGACTGAAATGTTCAACATTTATATTTCTTGTGCTAATTTGATTGTCAAGACTGTGGTCTACGAGCACTTTTCTTTTGTTCAGATCTCACTTGCATCTGTGTTTCATTTCAAATCTTCTTCAATAACAGGCCACTTCTCAAATTGATGAGAAACCTTTAACATTTCTTCTTCTTTTTTTTTCTCTTTTTTTTTTGCTGTTTCTCAAAGTAATCTATGAGCTTCAAAACAATAGCTTGAAGCAAATTCATTGAGACATTCTCTTTGAGCATTCTGATTTATAGTCAATGCAAAACAACAACACAAAATACCAAGACAAGACAAGAGGCTAACTATTGGTTTCATCCTTTGAGTAGAGTTTCCATAAAGGTGCTTCAGAGGCTCACTATCAACCCACAATATACAGAGTGCTAAAGAATGAGTGCAACAACCATTTGCAGGCTCTTTGTACGTGTGTGGATCTCCAAGATTTCACTTCATCTTGTGTTAAATGAAATTTGATTCACATGACACCAAGAGGCATACCTCCCATATGACCCGAGGTTCAACAGCTTGTAGAATTGTATGGTTGACCCGCCACCCACTGCCTCCCAGTGTTTCAGATCAATTCACACAAAAAGTATGATCTCTGATACCCCTTTCAGGTAATCGTGGATGCGGATAATAGGAGCAATAAGTCGTAAAATTTTGATTACATGAACGGGAGAGGAGTAAAAAAGTGCGCATTATTTTGATGCTGCTATTATGCGCATTATTGCAGCATGAGGAGTTGATCGAGAATACATGAACGCGTTTTACGACTTATGCGCACTAACATTCCACAGTTCGGTCAAAGGTCACTCGATTTCCCGCACAACCGCTGATTGCTGAGCTTGAGCGAGAGCTGTGCATACACGTGAGTATATATCACCGGAAACATTACGTCATTATATAGGCGTGCGCAGTAACCATGACAAATACTCCCGTCTTTCGCACCGTTATATGAACGGGCGCTCGTAAAAGTAGTGTGCACTTCATGGGATATATGAACGCGATTTCGATTACTTCATCCGCATTATTTGGATGCGGATAATTGAACCGCCATTACCTGAAAGGGGTATTAGACGGAGAACTGACTGTTCTTAGCATGTCATGATACTTCCAATGTAGAGATGTACAGTGTATCAACCTAGTTCGCTTACAAGTTACGACACCTGTTTGTATTTTTGTTCTTGTTGTTTTGACTGTTTGACAGACAGGTATTACAACAAGGCGAAAGTGTTTTCATATGAAAACCACGCTACAGCTGTAGGGCAGAATGTAATAAAAGTGGACAAATAACAACTTGTGACCAGTAAAACATCACAAGATCCAGTTTCTTTGATAAAGATATCTAGATCATACGAGGTCATATGAGCATGATGAACCCCTTGCATTTCCAGTGTTCTGGATGGTGTGTAAGAACTTTTGTAATGTCCTCACCAACTCTTGATTCACGTAGCAACAAAGCACTTGCAAACAATTGAAATTACACTGCTGGTATCGGTGGTATGCAAGGATGCCACAAATGGGGACTTCATACTTTGAAACTGACACCACAGTCAAGCGATAGTGAGTATTTGTACATATTGGCATTGGACAAGACGGATGGAATCCAGTTGAATTACTCATCAAAACAGGCAAGTTCTTGCCATAAATGGCAATCAGTCATGTGTGGAGATACCATATATATCTCACATGGCCAACTTACCCTTCGAAACATATCCTGGCATGGCTGTCTATTTCATGAGCATAAACAAAACAATTCACCTAGGGGTGACAACACACTCCACGGGCTGCTGACATATCAGATCATACAGTATGCACATTTTATCGTTGGCCTACTTCAAAACATACCAGTGGGGCTGATTCACCGCAATAGGACAATAGAGTTTGACCACCTGATGAAAAGAAGGGAACAAACAATGACTCCATGAAAGAAGGTCACTTGAAAGAAATGGGTTTGAATAGCAAGAGACCTGGCTGGGGCGGATGGTGTGTCTCACACACAGTATATTCTGCCGTATTGAGGTGTCTGTCGCCTCCAGCAATTGAGCATCTGTAGCTTCCCCTCCTCAATGAATTATTCTGTTAACTTCATCAGTTTTAACTCATTCATTAAAATCAGTAAAGAACATTACTGTTCCTTTTTTTTTTTAATCAAGAGCATGACATGAAAACAAACCTACACACTTGGAATTAATATTATCTTTCATACCCAATATCTGGATCAACAGGTGGTATGATACGACATACCATAAATAATAAAACATTGCATACTTGTATAACCAGGAGTTACTGAAGTAGTTGAGAAAATATCCTGTTCAAAGCATGTAGACACACACATAGTATGTAGAAAAGGTGTGTATATATTATACACACCTTTTCTTATGCTGATAATTCCCATAGATTTCAACCTTTTTTTCTTTCATATTAATCCCTACAAAAACTATGTAAAACAAAAAGTGTTCCTTATGAATATGCGATCATGAGGTCAACTCCACAGATATCTTATCACTTTATCAGCTTCAGTATGAAAAATGATACACCTAAAAAGTCTTTTATATGATGACAAACATGCTGTAATTGTTGTGGACTTTGGGAAAATAGCCAGCAAATATCATTCAAAGCTCCTTTATCAAATGTAACAACAATCTACAGGCACTGATCTGATATCACTTCCACCCATTGTACATACAGACTGGACATTGCCACTACAGTACCTCTGAAAATACATCAACCAGCCCTGACGAACAGTGCAAATCTGGACTGCCTTCCGTTCATACACTTGTACTGTTGTGTTTCAGTATGTCCGCATGTTACATAAGGACAGACTCAACGGAAACACTAGCATGGTATGACATTGCAGCACCAGTATGACAGAATGTTGAGTGTTGTAGTGTTACATGAATACAATAGTGGGTTCTCATGCTGTGGCTGAGTCATCTTTCATCACACTCTGTCATTAGTCAAATATTCTAAAACTTTCAAACATGGACCACTTTTTTTCAAAACACATACATTGTAGTAGCACTCACCATTGTTCGGTTTCCTTTCATACACCCTGCATTCATAGGATCATCCAGTCGGTCAAAAAAGGAAAAAAAAAAAGAATGCAGCATTTGATATAGGCCTATAGGCCTAAATCAAGATCATTCACAGACAGAAATTGAATGATTGTGAAATTCCATCATTCAGAATACAGTGTGACTGAATTAGATACTAGTTTCAGAAAACCAGCCAGGGAATGAATAGTTTCAGCATGAATACAGCCAGCACATACAATATGCAACTCAAGAAGAGAACAAGGTTCCATGATATAAAGCGGCACCTCTAGACAGACTTTAGACTTGATTGTCTTCTAAAGTTTCAAAGGTTTATTACTACTGTTCGAAATTTATTGCTTTTCCTAAAATAGCACTGAAAGATAGTTATGGCATGAAATACCTATGATACTTTCTGATATAAATAAATATGGCTAAAAGCATCATATAACTTACAGTCAGTTTATCGGTACTGCTATGCCTTTCAGTATAATGTACTGTCAAGCATGTAACTAGCAACCACCCCATTTGGTCACTGCCTTGAATTAGTTCCAAAATGGATATAGGCACAAAATATGCTTGTTGAGTCATTGCAACATTATTAATCTTGTGATCTGTTACACTTGGCCTTGAGAAATAATCTTTTATTGGTGTATGGGAGTATACTTATGTACAAAAATATACTTCATATGTCAGATTTTATATATAAGCTAATTCAAATTATTTTCATATGCATCCAAGTAATGCAAAATAATGGCAGACAGCTGAATAGTACCTTATGTGGTAGGGGCATGAAGATTTGCAGTACAGACACCTTACTTGTAACACTATCAAATTACACGTCCATTGGTTAAATAAGTCAATTACTACATGTATATGATCAGATAGGTCACAAGACATAACACTCTACTAACAATGGCCAGGCTACATTGGATACAAGTGTATGTTATTTTACACAATGTACACTGTATTTATCCTAAAGTTCTGCCACGCAAGATCAAGTACACGCAGCAAATACATACACTGTACATGCATTTTTCTAAGGCCACAGATATTAGATATATTCTTTGCCAATATTTGCCCTATAGATTTTGATGTACCTGCATAATTTATGGCCATTGCGCAAGCATACTGCCATTAAAAGACACGGGCGAAACAGTCAAGTATCAATAACTATGAAGTGTTTTTCTCTCAGGTCTTGCTCAAATGATGGATCTATGTATGGTCTCGGTATGGTTGCAGTGGCACTTCTCATGAAATTCATTGCGAGAACATTATCAAGACTTGATTATGATGTCACAGCTAAGAAAGAAAGGACACTGTAGAGTTTTCTGCCAGGCTCAGTCAACAGCCACTCACCTATTGTCACACTTTGAATTTCTCACATCCCAACTTAACAGCAAAATATTATCCAATCATAATTCAGATATCAGATGAAAGATACTGCAGGTAACACAGCCTAGAGAAACATGGGCCATGTAAAAGAAGGAGGAACAGCAATGTTCTCTCAAACAACATAAAAACATCAGAAGTGTCCAAGGAAAGCAAGACCTTGTTTCCCTCCATACAGTAGGCCTATACACTGCAGGTACAGATGTTTACACATTTTCTGAAGTCTTCTTCTAGAATTACAAGAGCTCTGTGGAATTTCATTTTGCTTCCTGGCAATTTCCTGGAACTTTTCTAAAGCTCTCATATATAGTCCTAAACTCCTATGCACACCAAGTATAGTCATACTTTTTGCCCATATGGTGTAATTCTTCTTTTTCTCGATAGGCGAAAATTCTGTAATGGATGCATGGGACTCTTTCCTCTCTTTCTTGAATTTCAGGCAGCAGTCTGCAAACATCTTTTGTATCCACCTTGGGTAACTCTTTTTAACTCTTTATGTGCCATGGTGGAAACCCCCTGTGTGCCATATTATTCTGAGACACCAACGTAGTCGTGCTTTGAGAAAACATTGGTTTTTTTTTTTCAAATCTAGGTAACTTCTATAGATTTCTGTTAAGCTGGACATGTAGTGAGCAAAGTTGCAGAGAAAATGCCAAGCTCTGCTTTGATGTAGGTTAAATTGTATAAAAAATCTATGATTGGTTTTCTTTCAAATGACCAGTAGCTACGTATACTGTAAAGGCATGACATTTGCACACAAAACAGTGACAGTAACTTATAATTTACACCCAAATCCAGTAAGGAACACCGCTTGCTAGTTAATCACCAAATAAAATGCAGTCTATATATGAGATGAACGGAATCGCGAGAAACGCTTTCATTGTACTGTGGCATTTGGCGATTTATCGATCGGTTTGGGTGGGTTTGTGCATTTGAGTAGAATATGCGAAGTTGGCACGCCGTCGATTGAGTCGGGCATGCGAAAGTGGCACACAAAGAGTTAGGTGTTACAACTATTAGTCCTACACATTTCATGACGTCTTTCTGTTTGAGAGGGAGAAAGCATGAAGCTGGCCATTTTAACCCATTCCATACTGAATTCTGAAATCCCCATAGACTTGATACACAGACCACCAGGTTCTCGTAGGGTATGGGTTAAACGGGCGATGGCAAGTTTTCTTATAAACCTTCTTACTCTTAGCATAACTTACAACATGCCCCACTGCGGAGAAAAATTTAGCCACTCTTCCAAATTCTTTTTGATGATTTCCTAAACTACACCCTGCCTTTAACTCAAATCATTACAGCGTTTTTAATCTCTTTCATGTTTGGAATATAATCATGGCTCCAGTTTCACCACAAAGTAGATCTGGAATGCTTGTGACATATTCCCTCCCAGGCAGCCATATACCAGGTTCTATCATATCAGCATCTCAGCTATTAATAAACACTGAACATGGCAAGCACAAGACCAATGTGCTGAACAGCATTTTTCAGTCTAATTTCACTAACATCTAAACAACCACTTTTAACCAACATGCATTCATGAATGTAATAAATGCAAGTTTCAGTTGTTCACTGAGGCATGAGAGAATATTAGACTAGATTCCACAGACATGGCTGAATACAATTATCTCTCGACGCAATACAAGTAAATCAGTTAATATCATCCAATCTTGCTACCAAATATTCACTTCTCTTGTTAATTAAAGCACCCAGCGGGTAGATCCATAACAGCAAAAGATAGCACAGAGCAGTAATGTCCCAAGCTTTATGATGTCAGACTACACTGGTTACATGTGGTATCTGTCGATATGTCACCACATCCAGTTGATCTACTGGACATTAGGTACTGACAACCACATGAGCTGTGCTAGAGCTTGCCTCCAGCAAAATTTTTAGAGAAGACATTGGTCACATTTATGATTTGGAATATTATCCTGGTTTTCACAAATCATCATAAAAGGAGAAGCTATGCAGATGTAATTAATCAAAGTAACAGCTGAATGATCCTACCTTTGGCTTACTATCCCTCCTCCTCACCGATCTTGATTGCTTCGACATGGTGGAGTCTTCTCGCCACTACACACTATTAAACTAGCACACTGTGCACAGACACAAGCATACAGATACTTTCCTCTGATATCCTTTTCAGATAGTGTGCGGAAAAAAAAAACCCATCCGCCCTGGCGCTCGATGACTATACAGTACAATGTACACGTTCACTACGCTCACTTTGGTCGTCCAAAGAAAATGTGTGTCATGTTGATTATTTGCACGGCCTCAGATCCCAGCAAGTTTCACTTCCCTTTCATGAGTGGACGTCAAGAATGAGGCCGTGTACCATACACATCACACAGAGAAGAATGATAGTGTCTGTCTGTTGGGAGATGGTCTTCAGTGGTAGTAGTGGTGGTACTGGTAGCAAGCTCTCTCTCTTTTGAGTCTTCGTATGGTGGAATGATGGTGAAGGCAACTGCCGTGAACAGTTCTAAGGAGCTCAAAAGGAACTGGCCAGAACCATTACAATCAGCTGAGTTTATCAGGCAAATATGACCCAAGAGTGTCAGTCCAAGTGGCAGTTAGTTTTTCCTATGACCCAGACACAAGTATCCAGTCCGCTGCGCAAATTCCCATACACCTTGGACCTGGCTGGGCATTCTGGCATGCAATCTCCTGAACAAACACATCTAGGCCTTGACGAGAGAACAGGAGACTTCAGTGTTTTCAGAATAAGAAGAACATGCTAGCGCAACAAAGTAAATATGCTGGTATGATCAACAGCTAACGATATGTCTAACGGAGAGAGAATATCTCATTACTTGAGGCAGGTTCAGAGAATGTTTAAGAGGTAATATTGTATATCCTTGCAGGCAAATATGTAAAATTTTATATCAGGTGCAATAAAAATGATATAAGGAAGACTTTACATATTCAGGCATTAGTGTTAAGGAGGCAGTCAGCCAGTCATGATCGTAACACCACAACTCAAGAGATGATCAAGCAAGTTGAAAAAAAGAAAGCAAGACTTGTTATTCTTGATTTTAAGTTTTGTTAATAATTTAAATCAGGGTTTAAAAAACCCATTAAAATATACGACACTCTATTGCTGATCATGGTTGTGGTTACAGTTCCTAAAAAATGTATTGTTTGTAAATATCAGTGATAATTCAAAAGAACTATGAGTAATCTGTAATTAGAACATCAAGAATATCAACATTCTCATCCATAACTACAGCCTGAACAAGGGAAAAGAAAGCAGAAAGAGTTGAAAGAATGGAATGCTCTCCTCTTCCAAACAACACAAATGACTTGCTGCTTAAAAAATAGAAAGATGCATGTTAAATGCATTTGAAATGTATATAAATACACCAAGTTCCATTGCTGCTGCTATGAACCTAAGTTTCAATGAAGTGTCAGATTCACATTAAAGGACAAGTTCACCTTCATAAACATAAGGGTTGAGAAAATGCAGCAATATAAGTAGAGCACATCAGTGAAAGTTTGAGGAAAATTGGACAATCGATGCAAAAGTTATGAATTTTTAAAATTTTTGTGTTGGAACCGCTGGATGAGGAGACTACTACAGCTTGTGAGTCATATGCGTACAACAGTACAAAGAAAATATAAAGAAAATTCAACATATTTTCACTTTTTTCGTATAATAAAAGACCACTTGACTTGCCTCTTTCTAAAGGCATGGGGAATAATGTTACCCATAACATATGTCGGTAACGAGTCAAGGGAATGTGTACTTTTTTCAAAAGATGAAATTTTGTGAAATTCTCTTTATATTTTCCTTGTATTGTTGTACGCATGTGACATCTAAGTTATTCATACACTGCAGTAGTCTTCTCATCCAGCGGTTACTACACAAAAACTTCAAAAATTCATAACTTTTAAAGGGATTGTCCGATTTTCCTCAAACTTTCAATGATGTGTTCTACTAATATTGCTACATTCTCTCAATCCTTATGTTTATGAAGGTGAACTTGTCCTTTAATGTGATCCATGGAAACCATTTATATAGAGAAAACTTAAATTGGCATTTTACAGCCACTTGAATATGGTCCTGTATCAAATTCCACCTCTGTTTCCATTATGCAGACTAATATACCTCTCAAATTTATATGAAATAATCGACTACTAGTTATCTTTGCAATATATATATGTTAATGTTATGACAATTTCTGATTATTTTCTCTGGAATTCAAATATTGCACAAGTGACAATGAGACATCTGGTTCTCATGCAGTCACTTGTACATCTACATGTACCATAAAGTACATAATGGTCTCTTCAATTACATTCTGCTGAAGCTCATTGATTATGACCATGGATGAAGGATTGACCTTCAACCCTCTCTGCACAAAGAAAATATTTTCAAATCTACTTCTATCCTAAAGCCAAATAACAAGATCTGCCCTACATTGCACATCCACTGGAATTTTAGTTAATTAAAAAAAATGAAATTATAGCCATATTTTGGTGATCTTTGACCACAACCCCTGACATTTCAGGCAATTCAATTTTGACTCTGTATTATTCTACTCTTCTCATACTAGATTGATTATAGATACTCTAGCTCAAGAATGTAATTTTAAAACAAAGTAAAGTGACCTATGACCTTGATTTTTCACAAATAATTGCTGACATTGTATCTCCCCTGTCCACAAACTTCCATCATTAATATACATTTCTAGCTGAGGCAATGACAGGAAATTATTTCTTCTGACCTTTGAACTCTCATTTTTCATTGCTATTATTTCATGACAATAATTTCTGATATATTTTTACCATCCCTGTCCAGTCAAGTTATATTACCAATGGACATTCCCATATTTTAGATAAAATTGTGGCTTAAAATTCCTCTGGACATTCCTAATAGATAAAATTATGGCTTAAAAGTCCTCTCACAAATTTAGTTAGTTCAGTGGCCTTTGGACTTCAGGGATTTTTGCACAATATAATCTGGACATGAAATGTATAGACTATACCTCATAGTCATACCATATAATATACAATGTACCTCAGCCAGGCACCACAAAAATCCATTACTAGACACATTATCACAGCCATTAATTTGAGCCATCAAAATGACACTGTTAGAAGATTAAGTAGTAAATGTGTGACTTTCTGGTCACTTCTTTTGATTTATGGTATAGAAAATTGTCTGTTATCCATCACCCCTTTAATACATTGTATACATTCACATGAAAGATGTAGGCCTATTTCTCCATGGCAATTCATGGGTATGATGTACAGTAATGCATATCTCATACATAGCTGCTCAATAAATGGTTGATGTACCCTGGGTGATCTGCAAATATTATCTGTACTGATTTTATATATCTGTAGGAGCTCAAATATATTATCTATATCATTGTATGGTAGGAAAATCTCTTTCATTCACAAGGTGAGACATAATATTAATCAACTGAATCACAAAATGTGATTCCTATACATATAAAGCTACTACATTCATCTAAATAAATCATGAAAAATTATGTTATTCACAGAGTTTATGCCTCTCCGTATACCATGTAGGCCTATTTGCATTGGAAAGAGGCGGAGTTCTAAGGTTGGAAAGGTTAGTCTCCAAGTCTGGTCTAAACAACAGTAATTTCTATTTCACTATCAGAGATAGCCGCAGATAACCCTGAAATGCCATGCCAGCTAGCCTGGTGCCCTGCCCAACACTTTCAGGCAGTAGAGCTATTTGATCATTCTAGTCTCTTACTACAGACCCAGTTACAAGAATTCTGTGACTGGCATCTACATTGTAAAACAATCAAATAAAAAGTACAAATGGTCCTGTTATGAACTTGGCTACAACAAACAAGAGGAAATGTACTGTTTGTTTCACTTTCAAACTCAATATTCTAATAATTTTTCTCTTTCTGTATAATTATGGAGAAGACAACAAGGTTTTCAAACCCACGGTAAACTATAGACTACTACTGAAACCAGACTTCGGGGCAAGCAATGATTTTCAATAAAGCCCCCATAGTATAAGGAGTAATAAATGCAAGTGAGGAATGTTTGCATGCATTTTAATTTTTTGAGAGTCAAGATTTGTGAAATTAAAATGCATGTGAAAGTTCTTGTCTACACATGCGCATTGAATGTTAGAGGCAACTCGCAAAAATTTTATGCCGCTGAAAAGGTTGTCGGCTCCAATTCGTGAAAATTTCATGCCACAAAAGTATTGTGTTTTACAGTATGACATATGGGTAGCCTCTGACTTAGAAGTTATCTCACTGTCAGTTGGACAAACTGGAAATTCAAAAAAAAAAAAAAGAGGACAAATTGTTTGTTTTTGCTATAAGCCTATATATGCTTATTCTCATGATCTGAGAAATATTGTTAACACTTAAAATCACAATGTCTGACCTTTCTTCTCATCATACTGAAAGAAAATCACGAAGTGTCTGTCACTATATAATACAGATTTGTTGTTGGCTCTGCCGTTTGTTGTGTACAGCACTGCCTAACTGGGGTGTAAACAACAGCCCGAGCCAGGCTGACTTGCGGAATGTTTCAAAAGGACTCAAATAGTGCATGGAGTCACCTGACAAAAAAAAAAAAAAAAAAAATCAAATCAACACAGTAACCTTCACACAATAGAGCAGGCCATACTCTGCAGCATGCACTATTCCTGCCTGATCTTTCAGCACAGTTGCATCACAACTATCACTAAAAGTGAAATGCCACAATTTTTCTAATATCATGATCTTTCCATGTCAATGTGAATTGTCCTCATGTTTTAGGCATTTCACGAAGTTCAGTGGCAAAGTATTACTACCCTCCTCCATGAAAATTTATCGCTGAGTGACCTTTGACCCTCATGTGATTTGACCCCAGTGCCCCTTGCAATCCCTACCACTGTATCCTGCCAACAATCCTTGGTCTTGTAGTCATAGCACTCACTGATGCAAAATGCTGTGCTTGCTTTCAGGGAGGCAGCTTTCACTTTCTCAGTGTTTAATACGCATCTGTAAAATGATAGACTTTTCTTTTGTTACACATTAGATTATGTTATATCATTGTTACATTTTACGGTCCTCTTGGATCCAACATGTTTGGGGAGAACCATGCAACACGAAGCTGAATAAAGGAACTTGACTTGGCCCACGACTCGTGGCAAATGGGCCAAAGTGTGAGAAATATGATGCCATGTGACTTTAATAAAAAGGAAACCAACCATTCAAACTTAGACCTTTCCATAGTAGTCAAATATTACTGCCACAGTTTCCAACAGCTTGAGGACTACACTATATAATGTCTAGGTTTTCACTTCTTAACTTGAACCTGAAACTTGTAATATGAGAAGAGGTCAGGTTGTGGGGATGTTTTCGTCAAACAGGCGTGGGCCCAGAATTCTGCAGTTCGTTCATAAGTGAATCCTTGTCTCTGTCTCAGGCTAGCGGAATGTCTTGCCAAAGGATTGGTTTCGGCAGATTTTACATACAAAATCCTTAAACGGCACACTCTAGGAACACCCAGCATTGTTGAGACTTCACAGTTTATACCCTACGTACAGCAGGCCTCTCAACACCACTGAAGCATGAACGGATCCCACAAAGTCCTTCCTTTTTATGATTTTCCGCTGGATGCCCACAAATAGACAATTGCTTGCTAAAAACAACAACACTGCAGTGTGACTATCACAGATAGGAAGAAAAATGTGTTGCCATACTTTTTGTTGCTGTAGTTTCTGTGATGAGTAAAAGTAGGACCTACAGCTTACTTAGAAAAAAAAAATATGTTATCATATCATAAAACATTTGTATTACTGTACTGGCATGGTCAAGTAACTTTCACTGTTCTGTGTAAGTGACTATACAGTAATGGCCAGAAATGAAACAATTTTCATACATTGTTCTACTTCATCTACAGCGATTGTCCAAAAGTGATAAGTCACAAGACCCTTTACAAAGAAGTAAGGAAAAAAATGAGAAATTTACCAGCAGAGGTCACTATGAATTTAAATCTGGAAATTACCAACAATGAACTTTTTGCAACATATTTTCTTCTTTATTGATAGCATAGTCTTGATTGAAACTCACCCAATTTCACATTCTTCGCTTTAGACTTGATAAATCACCCCCACCCTCCATTAAGATTGCATTATCAAAGCTTAAATCATCAACATTTCAATTAATTGATTTTTATGCTTCTATAGTGCCTCTTCCACCCCCACCACCACCCCCCCCCCCAAAAAAAAAAATGTTCTCAAGTTGTTACACTAGTTTTGTGCCCCTTCAGCACAGGCCTGAGAGAAGGCTTCTTACAAGTACCTGATATGACTAAAACGCTTTGGCTGTAATTGCAAGGAACAAACCCATCTGCTATCTCATTAGTAGTTTGATGACTCATTCTCAGGCCATAAACCTGGGTACTTACAATTCAGTAGATGTACAATGCAGACATCTACAAGTATCATAGCAAATCAGTAGGTGAATGACTGAACACTTGTTTAGTCAGATGTAATTAGATATTGAAGTACAGGTGTACTGTGATCCAGGATATTTACTATAGGGCTGTATGAAAAGGACAGAAGAAAAAATTTATTCAACATCAAATTTTGTGCATGCCTTATTACAGAGATGTTTCTGGCCAAGAATTATTTGACATCACAGCAACTAACAAATGTACATTGGATGATAAGAATTGATATGCATATAAAAGAATGTGTGGATTGATACATTTATTACAAGCTCTTGGGGGAGGGGGAGAATATCCATAGATTTGATATTCACTTTAAATATATTAGTTAAGAAGTTGTGGACATTGTGGCAATCTAAAAAATAAAAAAAAGATGAATTGTGAAATACCTGTAAATGGGTTGTAAAAGAACTGACTACAATTTATATACATTAATTAGTAAACTAGTTTAATATGGACAATGTGATAATCTCCTGAGGAAAAAAAAAGTGTTGTAAAAGAATCATACACTTTAAAAAGTGAGTAAGTTTTGCATGTCGAAAGAGGGCTAAACACATTTTTCATATTCACAAGAATGCACTATTAAAAAAGTATTGATAAGTGAATTTTTTAGAAATGCCAGACAATGTAAACTTTCATTCTCTGAAAGCATCAATGAGTGATGTGACATCCATAATTGCTACACACATTATCAAAGCCATTTTGTAATCATAAGTATCAAAAGTTATGGATCTTTCCTCTGAAACGACCTACACCTGTAGCAATAAGCACAAGGTAGGCACACGGCTTTAATCACAAGTTGGTAATTGTACTAATATCACATTTTACTCTCCTAAATATTCAATACAGGGGTATAGAAAAATAATGCCTCCGGCACCACTTCGTGGCGGAGGCATAAAAAGTCATTAAAAGAAACGGCTGAAAGATTCTACATGCTTATCAGTAATCTTTATTGCTTTTTGGTTTGAACATGGTGAAAATAATACCATCAAATCAAAACAAAAATGCAATACAATATCACAAATAAAAACAGAAAGGGTTTAAACCTACACAGCAGAAATAAATTAATAGAAACCAGGTAAAAGTAATGGATTTTGTCTCAATTTTGGCATATGCCAAAAATGCAAAAAGAGACTACATCATAGAATATGAGTTTTTGGCTTTCAAAATTACCTTTTTGTAACCTTGTCAGTAAGATGTCAACTTATTCATACAAGTGTACAAACCAAAAGATACCTCTGCTAAACATTCAATGATTATTGTTATCTTATCACTGCAAGAGTGTAAAAGCTACAAGTTTTGTAAGACAGTACCGGGCACTTGATTAGTTGCTTCCCTGTTACACTCAGTTGCACAGTTAGACTGGGTGGGTCATTACATAAACAAGTTCATAACAAACAAAACTGGGATTGGCACTCCGGCATGTATACAAGTGCAATACAATTAATTCAAAATCAAGGAACGAAACATACATGTCCTACCGTTGTTTCTCTCAGTCTCGACTTGTTCTCCTTGAGCTGCGCCAGCACAGTATTCACATGCTCCTTAAACATGATGATTCAAACTGTCAAGCACTCCTAAACACCACGAAAAACTTGGGACGCAAAACTGACATGGCACAGTATATATCCACAAAGTGAGAGTTCGTAGGCATCATCCAGAAAGGTTCAGTATCCAATCATTGTTGTTTGCATGTACCAAGAACAGCCACTATTGAGGCAGACTCCGGAGTGAAAGTAGAATAAATGGAAATACGATGCTTGTGTTGATGGTGAACAATAGAAATAGACCCAGATGCTGCTTTCAAAATACACAATAGCACTCCAGATGCTGTACACACTGTTGCAGCCATCCTGCGCCCTGATTGGACGATATTTCTCCACAAGTAGAGACCTTGCACACATCTATTTCATATTTCGCACCGAGTAGGTATGGCACCGCAACCCCCTACCGGTAATCAATAAAATCAGATTAAAACAGTGCGGTTACTTCCACCCCAGCGCTAATGAGACACAACCCTGGCGAGTAACACGACAACCTCTGCAAAAACTGTTTCGGAGCACAGCAGTAGCAGCAGCAGGGAAGGGGCTACACATTGAGTCATTCCTAATCATGACCTAATAATGGCACAAAGAAAAGGATGATGACCTTGCCAGGTTTAGATTGATATGTGATAGGTATGTATACATAGAAACATCTACGTTATCTAGTTTTCGACTAAAATTAGCATGCATACACTTTATCTGCACAGATGTGCTCAAATGAAGAGGGATATACATGTACTGTAGCATCACTGGGACATTATCATAGATATATTGTGTTAAAAGACATAATTACAAGTGGTACACTTGTATCAGAATCACATTTACGCCTTTCCTTTAAAAAAATAAACTCATTCCTCACTTGATTTTTAGTTTGCTTTCATTCTCTGTTGAATCAATGTCTTATGGTGAAGGTATGCCATCATTTGTTATCATTGGCAGGTTTTTATTTTTGTTTTTTCTTTTCAGCTTTTAATACTTCAAATATGGAAAAGGTTTGCCCTGCTTCACGCACAGCTTCAAAGTCATTCAACTTGATTTTTAGTAGAGGAGAGTTCATCCTGCATCATTTCTGCACAGCTTTTGAGCTCTAACTACCTGAAACGGGGGGGGGGGGGGGGGGGGGGGGGGGGTTTCATAAAGCTGCTCGTAAAGTTACGAACAACTTACGAGCGACTGGTGATCAATTCTGATGTGCTATACTTATCAGAATTTCCATAAGTCAGCACAAGAACTGATCACCAGTCGCTCGTAAGTCGTTCGTAACTTTACGAACGTCTTTATGAAACAGGGCCCTGATGCCGTGCCAAGAATCAAACTGATCCTTGCAAACAAATAACGGGAGAGGAAGAGAGCTGGACAAAATACAGAGAGTGACTCTTGTGAAACGGTAAGGCTGTAGAAGCTGATCCAGTGAACTTGGCAAACTTTACTTTGTATGGTTCACTGCCTTTGTAAGATATTACTCCCAGGAGATAGCTGACGAGGACCTTACAGTATTATGTGGAAGAATGAGGAGGAAAACATGTCAGTCTATGGTATGATATTCAGAACTTTGCAAACATATGATGACATATCAAAGCTCCACTGCAGACACGAGTTCCATGGAAAGACTTCTGAATAAATCCTTTCAATCACTGCAGTTGTTCAGACACATTTGATCAACTTAACCCGTTCCATACGGCCTGTGTATTAAGTCTATGGGAATTTCACAATTCAGTACCGAACAGGTTAGATACTTGAATTGTAGGTCTATACAGATTGTGCATTCACCATTCTGATTACCTCTTAGTTTGGCCTTTGCAGAGAAATTCTGAATCTAAAATCTCACAAACTAACAATGATTAAAGAAAATCTTCATAATTATCATCTACATTGTACTGTGAAGAGAGGCATGACAATAATGGAATACATACGGTGTGGAAGACATTTAGCCTAATATTATTACATGTAGTTGAAATATTGTGATTGGCTTGGGCTCTGCGGAGGGTGATCCATACATGGGCCCCGTTTTATCAAAAGATATAATCGATTACAAATTTCCCTACCACACAGGCTGCCATGGACTTACCATAGAAATCAACTATATAATCAATTATAAGTCTTCATAAAACAGGGCCATGGTCTACTCCCACTTGGTCTAAATGACCATCATTTAGTCTCAACCTGCATGCATGGTCTAATCTCATTTCGTCTACAACCAGTTCATCTAATCATTCAGTCACATTGCCACTTAGCCTTATGTCCAGTTCATCTACTAGTACAATCCAGATGGTCTATCAAGTCCATTTCGTCTACTAGTACCCAAGGTATAGTAAGTTCTATGGGGAAAATCCCATGGAAATGAAATTGCAATGAGACCATCTGGTCATCACATTAGAAAAAATGATTATCAGCCAAACTGGGCATTATACCAAGTGAGGACTGGACTAAACGTGCATAATTAGACAAAATTGATAGTCGACCAAAAGAGCTTAGCCATGGGAAGTATACCATCTGATTTCACACAAGTGGCAATAAACCTTCTGGAGCACTGTGTAGGATAGCTACCTGGTCTGCAGCCATGTTTACATCCACTTACTGCAGACAGCAACCTGAGCTTGCAATGGGATCCCCTCTGTGCGCCTGGTGAGCCCTGACATGAGACAAGTGTGGGTCACTTCTGGCCATTCCACAAGGGAGAAATCTGCTTCTCATTAACGCCACAATGTGACCCATTCAAAATTAGCAGGTCAATGGGTATTTTGACGGATAGTGAGTAATCAATTTGAAAACATCTATTAGACTGTACAGATATACATCTGACCCCCCCCCCCCACACACACACTTTATTATCCAGACAAACAAGAAAAGCATCTACATAATAAATTTGTGCAGAGCAATGAGAATTTCTGTGTAAGGTCATCTAATTTTATGCAACATCTTCATGTAGTCACTGGCAAGCAGGTGAGAATGCTTACTTAAATTACAAAATCACAAGCATTTTACCACCTCAAGGTGATCATGCACTACTTCTGACAGCCTGCTGATTCATTTTGTATCACTACACACATGTTCAGTTCATCCTCTTATCAAGTTTCATCTACACATACCGTACAACACCCATCTCATCAATGAACGTTACATGCTGAGAAATCTCAAGGTTCTAAAGAAGAAGAGTGTATAGCAATTTGAATTGTTATATGCAGGAGTTGAAAGCACTTTTGAAACAGCTCGTGCAAAACAAAACGACAACGACCCAGAGTCTCTAGAAAGGATGGGTCGGGTTTACAATTTCAAGCAAACTAAGTAAAGGCACCGGATATACAAGATTGCTTCATATGTGTATTGACAGGGCTGCTTGCAGTGATATGAGGCACTCACAGGCGCAGCAAACTACATGTATACCCCCTAAACAACGCCTCTCACTCCTGGCTGGCTCACAGGCCATCATTTCATGTGATTTATTTCTATCGTACGTGCATAGGTCATTTCTCTCTCTTTCCCTGCACACTGACTGGGTCTGCATGCTACAATAGGCTGCTGCTGTGGAGAGGAGAGAGGAAAATCTGTGGCCATTGGCTTTGTTCAATTTCAATGACAGCAATTTATACCAACACATTTTTATTTGTTTTTTTTTTCCTCATATGGCAATTCATATTTTGACCAGTCTGCCACCTATCTTACCCTATCAGCTCTACTTCATCATCAGATGATTGCACTAAATCTCTATAGTTCACCCTCTACTACACTCGTTTTGTTCTTCTGTAAGTATCACCCTTGCACATAAAATGTGTGATAACAGGCCCATCAAATAATATAAAGAATGAATTACACTGACCAGCCATGGCCTGATGACAACAAGCAAGGAACATGGTCTACCAGGTCTCACTAAGAGATGCTGCAACTGCATCTTCATCAAGTTTGTAATTTAAACAAAGGGATACCAGAGACCCAATCATTTTTACTCACAATACAATCTCTATCATGGTCGAGAAAGACTTGTGCAGTTTTTCAATCCTCCCCAACTGACAAAAGTCTTCCATTCATGCCACATTAGACTAGAAAACTGTCTATTATCGATATGTACGACTCCCCCCACCCCCCCCCCCATCTCTATCGAGGGATTAGTAATCATTGTCTGTTGTGATAATTGTCGTTGCTATGGCATTAAACTAAAATGATCTACTGTTTTGTATGATCATATGTTTTTGCTTCACTTGCAAGGTAACTGCAATTATTGCAAGGTGCCACTGTTTATGACCCTGTAATAATAATAAAAACTAGAAATGTCGCTATGGCGACTGATGCCTCCGCCATAATGCATAATTCTCCCAATAGGCGTATAGTACAATGTCTTCACAATGTGTGATCCATGACAGTTTCACATAACTGGCAAAATATTGAAATGACAGGTCTGTCAGAAATGTCTTGAACTGGGTTGCTATAATTTTCTAAGAGTGCAGGTACACATATTTGGGGAATTGAGAATTTTTACTTGAATTCTGACGGACCTTTTTATTAGTTTATACATTGAGTAATTTCCAAGGTATGATGAAAGAGTGTAATGATGGTACAAAATAGATTTTTTTTTTTTTTGTTGGGGGGGGGGCATTGAAACCTGGCCTTTGACCCTTAACCTCTGACCTTTGACCTTCTACGGTCTGTAGCTGGAAATTTCCCGGAGAATCTCAGGGTAATGCATGTATTAAGTTTTGAAACTAATAATGCAAGCATTGCATATATACTAGTACATTGTATATGAGGGAAATAATAAAATTTTGCGGAGCTGACTATTGACCCATGACCCCTAAATTCCGTAGATAATCCCTGCCAGTCAGTACATGCGTATTTACCAAGTTCCACGAAGATACATTGAACCATTAGCGAGAAAAGTGATATTGCAACATTTTCGTCTCACCTTTGACCTTTTGACCTTTGACCTTATGACATGAAACTCTCTCTGGAGAATCTTTACGCAGTAGTACACGTCCACACCAAGTTTCAAGAAAATACCTTTTGGGCATTGCATAGATATGGGGGAATTTGCAACATTTGTGGCATTTGACCTTGACCTTTTGACCTTTGACCTCTTGCCAATGTCACTAAAATCTACTCAACTAATTGTCCCATCATACATCATCCTTGGACCAAGTTTGGTGAAAGCTGCTTCTTTCAGTTTTGAGTTATCACGTAAACAGATAAATTTTAGGATTTGACCTTGATCTTTGACCTTTGACCTCTGTCTGATTTCACTGAAAAACTAATCAAGTAATTGTCCCATCATACATCATCCTCGAACAAAGTTTGGTGAAATTTGCTCCATCCAGTCTTGAGTTATCACGTAAACGGATACAATTTCATGATTTGACCTCGACCTTTGACCTTTGACCTTTAGCCGATTTCACCCAAAATCTAATCAAATAATTGCCCCATCATACTTCATACTTGGACCAAGTTTGGTAAAATTCCAGTAAATATTACTCAAGTTATCGCGTAAACGAAAGCGGACGGACGTACGGACGTACGGACGTACGGACGTACGTACGGACGGACGGACAACCCGAAAACATAATGCCTCCGGCACCACTTCGTGGCGGAGGCATAAAAACAGGGCTCAGTCATGACGCAAGTAATGGATGTCTTACTACTCGGTGCATCATTAGTATCAAGGCCATGCTATGAAGGCCATTGTGTACAAAGTCCATCCTATGGAGTTATCAACCTTTTAGCATGATGATGAATGGGACTAATTAATGAGAGGAGCAGATTAAGGTACAGCAGGGCACTCAGTGGTATTTCCCACTGATGACTACAGGTATATGACAACATCAGGTTGATGATAGCACATGCCACAGGTGAAGAGCATTCAGCTAATGAGTCAATGTCTCACAATATGAATTACTGATATCTAAGCAATTTGCCAAACAAGTCGGTGTCACGCAAACTGTTGATGCCCACTAGTACACTGTACTGGCAGTAGCAGATCAAGTGATAACGGTAATCTAAACAGGAATGCCACGCGACTGCAGCATCACTCTTCAAGCTATATCTCAATTTCTTGATTGCAGGCTTAGCAAGAGAATTAACAGTCTGCAATACCAAGCTACCTGTATTTGGTTCAGCTGTCTACTTTGATGTCCAGTCAACCTTTTCATTTTTCTTCAAAGCCAATATAAAAAGCCAATAAAAAAAGAAATGATTTAAACCTCTGTCTCGACTGTGAAACTCTTTGTGAGGCTTATGAAAGGATAGATCTCAAACAGTCTCCTTATAATTCATCCAAGTGACACTAGATTTGAATGAGAGATTTAAGCACATGATGTGCGCATGAGTAAGGTTGTGGTATGTACTACATGTAATCTAAGATACAACTGTATATTATAGACTGGGGCTCTCAATTGTACCAATAGATCAATCAGGGGAATATCTTGTCTGCAGCGCTGCCGACTGGTTACAAGTGGAAAAAAATACCTTGTACATTCTGTACTTAGTATTCCAAACAGGCTCATGTCAATCAAAAACTCAATATCTACGTTATTACTTTTATAGGTGCAGTCAGGTAAACATCATTCCATTTTCCATGGGAACATTCATCGCATAGTGAAGAATGCTTTAGACTCCAACAAGAAGTAGGCCTACATGACCTACCAATGTACATTGCTGTTTAGGAATAAAAATCCTGCTTGGAACAAATATCCTAAAGATGTTTTGTACACAAATGTGCCTCTTGACACAGAACTTTGTAAAATGTGTTTGTGACCATTCTGGCAGAATAAAGCTCATATTACCACTTCCATGTCTGTGTGTATGTCTGGTGGCCATAATCACGATTCATAATACCTCTTTTATATCCATCTTGCCGTAATGTCTCCCCTCATTACTCTAAGATCACATTGTATGCGTTATGCTACATTAAGCTGCTGACAAAGAAATTTGACTTCGAGAAAGAGCATTCATTTAGCTGCAGTCAATGAGACATATATGTCCAAAGTCCAACTTGATCCAAGTTCAAAATCTGCTATTAGAAGGCAAACAATTGATCATGTATGCCATCAGGCGCTGTTAGAATGTATCAATGACACTGGGGGTTTATCTCACTTGACATGCTCGAGCTGTTCTTAGTAGCTACATTGTAGGCCTACACCTTTCATAGCAAATTCTCAGTGTACCTGCAGCTTCTGTCACCTACATCAATGTAACAACTGAAGCACAAAAATGCTCGGGGTAGTTCACAGGAACAAATGCATGCATAATATGTGAACAAAACTTTTACATCTATGACTTTACCTCATAAGGAACACTGCACAGCAATCTACAAAACTTGGTATATTGGTGATAACAAACATTTGAGAAATTGTGCACACAGTAGCTAAACTCCCTGATATCAATTGTTCTGCTCAATGATAACTTGTGAATAGATTATTTTGTTAATGTTGTGTGTTTTAATATTAAAAAACAAAACAATATATATACAGAATTTGAGAGTTTGATGTGTTTAACATGGGTTAAATGCCAATTGTGACATTGGTTCCAACCAACTCATAGAATTTGAGACCATGCCGACCTACACATTTTTCATCAGTTAGTATGGTAATTAAAATGTCCTGTCTATGGTTAATCATCAACAAATTAATGGTTGTTCTCTTCAATAACTTCAGACAGTACAGAGCATAAATCTTTTTGTTGGGCTCAATACACAAAAACACAAAAACTTGACAAAGTTTACATGTACAATCATGACCATTGTCTAGATGACATTACATAAAAAGCCATTGAACTTTTATTCTGATAATTTGCTAAAAAAAGTCTTTATGTCCAAGTTTAAAAAGTGAATAGCTTCATATTCCATTTGTGAAATTTTCTTAACTTTAAAAACTTGCAACTGATAATGGAGTGGCTTTTCATTCTAATGTGCAACTGGACACCATTATAATTCAAACTAGCTTCAGTAAACAAGAGTAATATCAAAGAAGGTGCATGCAAATTGAACATAAAGAACATGATAACTAAGTGTATTGACGGTAGGCTCAATGCAACATTCAAGTTTCTTTTGTCAAGCAGTGATCCTTGGGTTTATGAGATGAAAGGTGACGATGTAATCACCTTGCAACTTTCCCAATGTGGCAATCGTGCTCCACACACAACATCAACACATCAAAGATTTGTTTTTGGTCATTAACTCCTGCATTGTCTGTACCCTATTAATAACAAAGAGTTTTTTGTTTTGGGGTTGTTCATTGCTTTTGTTTGTTTGTTTGTTTGTTTGTTCTCTTTTTTGTAAAAACATACAAAACTTGATATTTTGAGCAATTTCTCACATCAGGGAATAATTTTCCAACTCAGATTTGATTAGCAATTTCAGCTGATGAACAATATTTCAAATGGTATCCTGTACACTTCTATGGAAGAAAACTGCTACACAAAAGTTATGTCCATAATATGACCTTCTTCTTCTTCTTCTTCTTCTTCTTCTTCTGTAATCTTCAAAGGGCTATTTGCAGCCTATCACGAAGATGAGTACACTTGTACAACTTGTGTGCACAATCCAATGAGAGGAGGGGTGTGGGCTTAATCACAAGGTGTGATTTTAAGGTGGGTCATTAAAAGCTCCTTGACCTTGAACTGTTCAAGGACCTACTTTGTATATTGGCCCTAAATAATATCACATGACATAGGAAATAGGCTTAAATTTATCTACAAACAAGATGAAGTAAAGGCATAAACAAATGCAGAATCTCAGCAGTGACAAGATTTATTTTTCTTCTTTCTTTTTATGGACGTAGATTTACCTTGAAATCCTTGAAGCCAGTGATGGCGATACTGTGTGGCCGCCTGCGGCTGGTGGCCTCACGATCACGATCTCGTTTCTCGCTCATCTCTCCTGACGAAATTACAGTTTTTTGCCTTTTGAAAAAATCCCAGATAGAATACAGGATCCAGCTTTATCCTAAATAATCCTCCGTTATCCCGTAATATCCAGATGATAGAGGTCAACGACCTGGTAGAAAATCGTCATTTCAAATAATTTAATCGAACAGGTGAGATGTTTACTCCAGTAGTCGTCGATGCTTCAGCAGCACTACTATACTAGCACAGGAGACTTCCGGTTACCAGTTGGTAGTAAAAGAATACGAAGACATGTTGTGCGTGGCATTTGGTTTCCGTACCATACCGCACACGACTTCATGGATGCGATGATGATCAGTGAGAGCGCGCCGCAATTCTAATAATTAGACCAATGACTAAAAGTTTGATACACAGAATGACCGTTGATGGCGTAAGTACCTGAGCGAACAAGCTTGGAGTGATTTTGCGACCAAATCGTTTGCCAAATCGTGACTGAGTACAATGTTCGTCCGATTATAAATTCGGAGGAAACCATTGCAATTACAGTATTTTTCCTCCGATCCACGCCATGTTCAAGCTAGCTCTAATAATCAGAGTCACATTTAAGCAAATAGATTTATAAAATGTTTATCATAAGTCCTTGATAAAAGAAGGACTTTGAAATGTTTACATGTCGTCATAAAACAATGTTATTAGTCGCAACCACATACCCAATAAGGTATATGTCTCCAATTATATTAAATGACTAAAATAGATTGCATGAGATCGAACAGAAGAAGGTCTCCTTTGCATCAAAATATTGTTGTGTTGTGACAGTTGTTGTGTTTATGAAAAATGGGGCCCTACGCCCAAAAATAATTTGCCCCAGACAATACTTGCATCAAATCAGACGATAAACAGCTCAAACATTATTCTTATTACATTAAAGACTTTTTGCTAAATATGTCTCCACGAGGGAGCTCATAATCAATGCCTCCACGTGAGAAGCTCATCCATGATAATGTTAATTATTTCGATGATAATTGATAATTGTGATAATAATCATGTCTCCTCGAGGGAACTCTTATGAAAGGAAAGGAAAGTATAAGACAATAAAGATATGGATCAAAGAGGAGGAAAAAACTAAAGAAATACAAAGGTAGTGTCCCCACGCGGGAGCTCGTATCCCTGGTACTAACATTAAATAAGATTGTGAAATGGTCTCACACACAGACTAAATGCGATTGTGTTGTCACCTAAAAGTTACAAAACAATAATTTCAGGGGTAAAGGGGTCCGGACGGTGCATTTTGTTACTAAATTCCTGACAAAACCATTACAACAACAACAACAACAACAACAACAACAACAAATCAAACAAACAAAAACAAGATTCTGCCAATGTACATGCAAAAAACCGTATCAACTGGAGAGTTGTTAATATCATTCTCTTTAGTCATACCTCTCCCTTCGATTTAATGTACATGTGGTTATGAACAATATTCGTCTGTCCGGAGATCGTAGGTTCGAATCCTGCTCGAGCACCTTATATACGCCCATGATTTCTTTTATCATGGCTACTACTGAACACTGATCAATTCAGTGCTTATTTACGTCGATGTCAATCAGTTGCAATGAACACATCTCGACGGAAGAACTTCATGAATTTGAATATACGCAATACCCGCTGCATGCTATAAAGATTATAGAACCAACACTTGCTGTCGGGCGGAAGCTCGGAGGTCTAGTGGAGATGACGTCTGTCCGGAGTTGATCAGGAGGTCGTAGGTTCGAATCCTGCTCGAGTACGTACGCCCATGATTTCTTTTGTCATGGTTACTATACTAACACTGATCAATTCAGGCGATATTTACGTCGATGTTGGTCAATTTTGTCAATCAGTTGCAATATCACTTAATAATAATTGTGGGATACATGTGAAAACATGTTGAACTCACTGAAACGATTTAACTCCATTTGTGTTGAGATATTTGCAATCAAAGCTACTAAAATGAAAATAGTAAGAAAATGTTGGATATTGTCATAATTACTGAGAGAATATCATACTACTTATGTAACATAGGGTATCACTGAAAAGGTTTGATTTTGCTCTTACAAATATCCGATGATCGACTTACTTCAGAATGTTTGAAATTGGCGCTTAAGCTGTTTTGCAATCAACCTCGTCACGTGATGATACCTTGCAATTCAAAATTATTTATTTTTGTAGATAATAATGTCCAGTATGATGAAACCTCTGACAGTCATAATATCGTTTCACGGTTGGAACTATCAAAGTCGATTAGAACATCACAGAGATACAAACAGTGGAATTTCGAGTGATGGATTATCTGTATATGTATAAGTATACGATTGTGATATGATTCCTAATTTATGCTGTGCTATGTACTGTTGGAAAAAAGAGAAGAATAAAATAAAATGAAATGAAAAATAGATAAATAAAATCTGCAAACACGACTAATATACGAATAGGAATATGAGGTGACTGCAGATCGAATCAAAGATTATTTCATCCAAGTTAGCAACGTCGAAAGTCTTCACCTGCGGAAATGTTACTATGGAGTGGCTAATGCAGGGGGGGGGGGGGGAACAGCTGAAAACTGCTAATATTAAATCCAAGACCCGTTAATATCCCATGTCAAGCGATCACTAATTGATAACGATCTTTTCCACCTGTAAAAAAATGTTGTTATGTACGCATGACTATATATGCGCGTATTATAATTATCTATTTCTTTTGAATACTCTTGTTTATTATCAATTTGATCAAAGATTATTTCATCCAAGTTAGCAACGTCGAAAGTCTTCACCTGCGGAAATGTTACTATGGAGTGGCTAATGCAGGGGGAAAAACAGCTGAAAAGTGCTAATATTAAATCCAAGACCCGTTAATATCCCAAGTCAAGCGATCACTAATCGATAACGATCTTCTCCACCTGTATAAAATGTTGTTATGTACGCATGACTATGCGCGTATCATATAATTATCAATTTCTTCTGAATACTCTTGTTTATTATCAATTTGATGTGAAAATCATTGAATTTGTCTTAATCATTTCATCTTCACAAGTGGAGAAATAAAACAAATTGAACAAAGATAAGACTGGCCATAGTAGAGGAGTTAAATATGAGCCAAAGAGGGCCAGTCACGCGGAGCCTGATTTGATCCTATTATAGCAAAATCTTCGTTGCTGTGAGCAGGGAGGTGAGAGGAACCTCCCTGCTGTGAGGCAACATGACCTCTTTGACTCAACGATTTAACTATGATCACAATGGGACATTAGTTGCCTATATGATTTGCTGTACATCCGCCTTTATTCCTCGACCACCGAAGACTTCTTCAGCCTTCAAAGCGAAGATTAAAGAGAATCAGAGAAGCATATATCAATTGATAATGTTAAATTCTTAGCTTTTTCCACCTGTCATTGGTCAAAGGACGGGTGCACGCTGAATGTGTTTGCAAAAGAATGTTTTCATCTCTGATTGAATATTAATAATACGTCGAAAGAAATTCATCTTCAGAAAAATCGCACTCAGTGAGTTAAACGAGCATGCGGATTGCCTTCATTCACCAATGGATTGTTTCGTCAAAGACCCGGAAACGGATGCGTAGCCAGTGCTGTGGGATAATCCTGGTTTCCGTTAATTGGCAAGCGCAAGTCATCATCTTTATTCTACCGGCCTTTGGGATGGTTTTTGTGTTGATGGTATAAGCTGTGAATCGTGTGAATTTTGCTTAGGCGTATCCCCTATAGCAGTATAGGATGCCCTCGAAACACGTCTATTCTCGATACAACATGTTACTGCACAGAAATGAATTCATGACATTACAGGGCTCAGTCAATTTCTATTCAAGGTTGGATAAATGATCATACTACATTCCGGAGGGACGTCTTGTTATTGTTTTCTCGTGGAAGAACTTTTCGCTTGAAAAAAAAGAAAAGAAAAGTGATACTAAATGATAAGAAAAGGGTGTTGAGCACAATCGATAGAAGGAATTTTGGGTGTATATCTCTGAAAAACAAAACCAATTACTTTTAATTTGCGACCCATGCGGAAATTTGATTTTATGAAGTTGCGTTATAAAACCGTATCTATTTCTTGAGTCCGTGCAGAGTTTACATGGCAAGCTGAGTGAGTTTTGTGTTCCGAATTAGACTCCAATGAACAGATCATGACTTTCAGCATCTGGAATGATACAATGTTCTGCCTCAGGGTTTAAAGTGCTGTTCAAGAAGGTGATAAGCCCCAAGATGGACTTCAGAGTATAAACAACCTCCCTCAACAGTTTTTCACACACTTTACCGTTTCTGAACAAATTATCCCTTCCCCATCATTAATCTTATGTTTAACGTGGAGATGATTCCAGATCAGGTGACATAGAAGGTAACGATTACCCATCCACATGAATGGGACACCTCAACAGATATAAGCACGTCAATCTACATTATCACGTAATTGTTGAACTTTTTAATCTCACCACAGGAAACATAATTATTAGCAGAGACATGAATCTTCATTAAAAGCGAAACGTTGGGTTAGAACACTTACCATGACAATGAAGAGGTAAATATAAAGCTATGTGTTGATGATGGTCAATAAAGCCGTCTTGAACGTAACAATGATCAGTCAGCCAATAACGTTGCCGTCTGATTCCAGTTTCACAAGAGTCACAAGTTCCATATATCAACGCCACCGCCTATCTGTTCGATAGACGATATCAGTGTGTATACAGCGCACGTTGTCCAATATTATTCTGATAATATCTTTGCGGGTTTTATTTGGTGGTTATTCCGTAATCGATACTCCACATGGGGGTCATTGTTAATAGCGCAATGAACGGAAATTCTATAATACCTGTAGCTGTACAAGCGGAGATATTTTCCTGGTGTTGGATTTATTGGTGGAGCAAGTCCCAAGACAACCATCCATTACCTCATGACGAACCATTTACCGGTGATCGAAGCTGTCTGACAAAATTATACGCACTTATCTGCTTGTAACAACATCTGCGTTTCTATAAGTGTTTGCGTCGCATCGCTTTCAGTTCTCATAACAGAGTGATAATAATCCGAGATGCAGGCACTCATGCCGAATATAAATCACTGTATTAAGATATACCACATGCAGAAGTGTATAGGACTTATAGAGGAAAATTATCTTGTTCGTGCAAATACCCACGTCGTCAAGGAAGTCAGCATGAATATTATACGTTCAACATTGTTATAAGCTGTTTGAGAATGGGATTTTATGAGGATGCAACACAAATAAGATATAATCTGTCTTTGTTTGTTTTAGGATAACGTTGTCTCAATATGACTGTCATAACATGTAATCTAAGAGATTGACATGCACGCCTTGAGTGCATAATTTTTGATGTGAGCGCAAAGCGGCACCTTCCTCAAGACTCCTTTGTACCAGATGAACAAACTGGAAGAAATTTACATATACATAAAATATATTAAAAAAAAATCAAACTTATGAAAGTTCAAGCTGTCATATACTGACTGGGTTGATAAATATAATTTATTGCAGCTACATGCGCAACATTGCAAACGTTATTATGTCACCAACTTGCAAGTCTCTGATTAGTTTGTGTATAAAAATACATAATGTTTTGATTCTGATTCTGATTTGATTTTTATGTTTTGATAAGTGACTAAATCCCTTCCTCCTCAAAAGGCACCACTGCTGCATGCATGGGTAGTACTGCAACGTATGCAATAAAAATATTGAATGAATGCCCACGTGCTTAATGTCATCAACGAGAAAATTAATTGGTGAAGATTTGTGTATATAGGTCAATGAGAGACATGTCGGATCATGACATCAAAACCTCAATTAGTTTGCAAGTTGATGACTGCTATCATGATATCACTGTTCTGTGGAAATATAGGAAGGTTCTGTTGGGAATCAATAACTTTTTTATACTTTCTTTTTTTTAAAGCCTGACTTTGATAACACCTCTTCTATGCATTCTTTGTTTGTTTGATTTTACTATATTTATCAACCCTTTGTATGTCAAGGACTTTGAACAGTGTGGCCAAAGTTGTGTGCCAATTAGCACTCAATGCACACAAAGGATGACAGCTATAACTTGCACTTTATATAGGTGTGCAATTACACTTTAAATCTCCGTATATAATATTCTCTTCCACCTTTTGAATGCTACCGTCTTTGTTCAAACTCTTGAAATCACAATTGGCGAAACATCGTCAGAGTTTCGAAAGGCACTTGGTCTACATACTGCAGCATTGTATTGCAACTTTATATAGTTATGAATAAATACATCATTGGGACACTTACGCCTGGTGACAAGGAAATGAGTTTCCAGATGATATTGTTTTCCTTTGCGTGAGGTGTTCAGAAACCATGAGCACAGGAATAGATAAACATTACAACAGCTCAATCTCTGAATTCCTTCAAGAATAAATTAAAATCATTTTTATTGAAATTTTACAACATCCAACAGAGTTAGTTTCCCTTTATCATCTCAGTCAAGTCATCATTCTTTTTTTACATAAGTCCTCCTAAGTATGTCCCTGTCTGTGTTCTAAATATAACGATGTGTTTTTCTCTTTCTCCTGCATTCTCACCATCATAACTACGTATAAAAAATGTTTTGCATTACATTCAATCCAGCTTGTATTTTATCACTTATTTTACATTATGAAATCTAGATTGCTTGCGTCCATGATGGCACATGCTGTAGTTCCCTCTTTTTTCTCCCTTTTTTTTCTCTTTTTTTCCCCTCTTTTTTTTCCTTTCCTTTTCTCTCTTTTTCTCTTCCCAATCATCTTGATGTCAGTTGACATCGGTTCGTTTATTGCGTTTTATATTGATGTTTTGTGTATTTTCTGAGGGTCCCATATCGTACAAGCTTTGCTTCTTAGTGGGACCCTCCACTTCCATCCTCATCCTTAGTTGACTTGTATTATACGCTTTATGTAGTTAACAAAGATGTAATCGCATCTACTTCTCATTTTCATAATTTTCTTATGTACCTTTTCAAATTTTGTTCTGTATCACAAATATCCCGTGCATATGCAATGTACATAATTTCTTTGTTCATTTTGATGGAGGTGAAAATAAAGTTGAATCTTGAATCTTGAATAAAGGAAAACTGCAGAAAGACATTTGAAACTTAGACAAATTTTCGCGAGTTCTGCTTTCAGGCCAATTTTATCGGTGAACCAGCAATAAGAATATTCAAGGAAAATGCTAAACCAGTTAAAACTCTATATTCTGAAAAGAAAGAGATTTTTATCAAATCTGATGAACAATTATGGAAGTGATCAATTGCGAAGTTCACTATTTTTTTTTTTGCAAAACAGTTCTCGAACAGTCGATATGAATATGCAAATGAGTGAGCTGATGATATCATCACCTCACAATATCCCATTGATTGTGTACTGCAAACAACAACAAAAACTGACAAATACTCATGTGTTTTTTTCCTGCCAATTAAAGTGTAAACCATAATGTTATTCCTGTTGATTAGCTTCAAAACAATGCTCAGTGAATATATCAGAATTTGATACTGGGGTATAATTGCGTTTGAACTAAAAGAACGAAAATTTCAAGATTTTATTTACAAAGTATTGGTGATTAATTGTGAGGCGATGACATCATCAACTCACTCATTTGCATATTCGAATTAACTGTATTTTTGAAGAACTGTTAGGAGAAATTTAGCGAGGCTTCAAAGTTCCATAACTTTGAATTCTTCTCCGATTTTGATCAAATTTTCACTATTGTGGTTATAGAATTTTAGTTTCATCTGGTCCGGAATTCCCCTTTAGAGATTTAATATTCGATACCTTCTGTAAGGTCATTTTATATATATCATGCATTATATATATTGTCTGTCCTGAGATTCTAGACTCACGATGAAGCCGGAAAGTTAGTGTTTTGTGCAGAACAGCAGTTGTGATAGATGTAAGTTCATAATACATTGATAATGGTGTCTTCAAAACCAGGTTGTATTTCGAGAAACTTAGTTTCTTCTAGAAAGGATTTACAATCCTCTCCAGTGTGTCCTGGGGAGAAGATCGACTGATTTCTCTTTGAGTCTTCAAGTCAGTAAGATAAGGACAATAAGATCCTCTCTCTTCTGTAGTGGAGTGATAATAATGATGATGAGACGATGATGACCGTCGTAATAAAGGGTAGTCATTGATAATGATATTGATATGCTTCCTGCCAATACCGACATCAGAATGTGTTCTCGTTTACATTTATATCAAATCGAATATTTGCTGGACTCTACATCTTTCCTTTCTTAATTTTCAGGAGAGGAACATTGCAAGACCAGAACAATCCGTTAATAGAGCAGCCTACTATACTCCTTTCTTGTATTGCTTTCAAAAAGCAATAAACTCAGTGTACATTCTAGTCTGATCAACAGCAAACTCGCCGTATATAGAGAGTTATATAATGTCTCTCTTCTATATTTACTGTAGATTATCTCTCTTCTACTCACCGTATGTATCTCGCGATGCGATCTAGATCCTTATCTCGCTCTCCCATCCCACCCCCATCCCCCCTGCTCCTGTTCACCCTGAACCAATCGTAGCACGGTTTAGAAAAGATAATCTTTCCACTAGCGCACAACAAACCAATCAACCACGTCGTCACGTATCACCTACATTGGCCGTGACAAAATGGTCGAAGCTGAGTTGCTGACTCGTGGCTGGTAAGATAGTTTGTTCAACAATATTACACTAGATTTGCTTATTTTTTTTATGCTTTCAGTGAAGTTAAGTATGAAAGTAGCTAACTGGGCTTTTAAATGGAGTCGATTCAGTGACACAAAGGCCTTTGCTAAGTCTCAGGTGTCAGCCGCTCTGAAGCTACAGCGCCCTATTAATAATTTTCAGTCCCACATATCGATATTGGTGTCCCGCCCCGTGTGTACGCGATCAACGTGAGACTCGACTCTGTTTGAGTGTTACTGAGCTCTGTCTTTAGTTTTAGATGATGTGATGAGTGACTCCAAATCCATATCCATCAAACTCTATGATATCGTCGGAGAGCTAGAACAGTTTTCTTACATAGATCTACTTCTTCTCTTCCTTCAGCTGTCTTTTTCTTTCTGGTTACACTGCTAACTGGGCTTTTACGAAGCTTGAGTTTGTTTTGAGTCTTCTAGATCTGGATGAATATGCTGAAAAACTCTGTAGGCCCTATAGAGTATCACTCCGCACTGTGGTGTGATGTGCAGCTAATCACAATGGAGGTGACGCTGGAGCGCTTCTTTAAATGTATCAAATTTATGAATCTGTTTAATATTGCTTGGCAGACCATGCCAATCCTTCGCTGTTCCATGGAAGAAGGAGTTGGCAAGAGCAGTTGAAGAGCCTTGTGAAATAGAAATAGAATGATTATCAGGGTGATATAGCTTCGGTTTGCCATACCTCTTGGTGCTTGAGTTGGGCTGATATAATCCTCTACTATATAGATTTCAATCAATGTTGCCATGCTTTATCTTATCATCATCATCATCATCATCATCTGTACGGAAGTGTTACTGTGTAGGTAAATCCCGTCAGGTCTCCCGGTCATCAGCGCTTGGTAGCACGAGTAACAGTCTATATCAAGCGTGGGCGTGGATGTCAGACAATTTCAAAACGTTTGTCTGACCAGAACGTGTCTGAACTGTGTTTGAAAGAATCTATACTAGTGGATGTAAAAAGTGATGAGGGCAAACTGTTCCGTGATTGGATGACTCTTTTGCTGAAACAGTTGCTGCGGATGTTCAAACGACAATGGGTTGCAAATAATTTGAAGGGATGGCCTCTCGTTCCACGATACCGTGACTGTACAAATAAGGACTGTGGGTTGATTCTGTCTATACCATGTAGTATTTTGAAGACCTGGATCATGTCCCCTCTTTCCCTCCAGTAATGCAAGGAATACAGGTTAAGCTTTACTAGTCTCTCACTGTAGGAAAGGGTGTTGAGTCCAGGAAACAGTTTGGTTGTTCTGCGCTGAACAGCTTTGATCCTTCTGTCATTTGTCATAAACCTGGGTTTTCATACGACACTGCAATATTCCAAATGCGGTCGAACCAAAGCCTTGTACAGTGGCAGGAAAATATCTGGTTTGATGTTAGTGAAAGCACGTTTGATAAGACCTAACATTTGGTAAGCCTTCTGGATAGATGAGGAGATGTGTTGGCGAAAGTTGAGCTCACTATCAATCAAAACACCCAGGTCCTTTTCACAGTTGACATCATCAAATGTAACATTCTCAATTGAGTAGGAGCACTGTAGGTTGTTATACCCAATGTGAAGGGTTTCACATTTCTGAGAGTTAAGAGGGAGTTGCCAGGTTAGTGACACTTTTCCACACCAGTCAGGTCCTCTTGCAATGATTGGCAGGAGTCAATATCCGGTACTCTAGCATAGATCTTGGCGTCATCGGCATATAATTGTGATGAACTAGAGATAACATCTGGCAGATCATTCACATACATCACAAAAAATGTCGGGCCCAGAACACTCCCTTTAGGAATGCCGCTCAGTACATGTGTCCAGTCAGACTTGGAGCCGTCTACAACCACACGCTGGGTTCGATCAGAGAGAAAGGCTTTGATCCATGACAAGAGAGGATCACGAATCCCAAACGATTCAACTTTTATTAAGGAGTCTGGTATGTGGAACAGAATCAAATGCCTTTTTGAAGTCCAGATATATGACGTCGATTGGATCACCGTTATCTGTGCTCTCAGTCCAATCTTCAAGCTGACAAAGTAGTTGTGTCGTACATGAGCGTCCGGGAACAAATCCATGCTGGGCATTGCAAAGCAGCTGCTGCTGGCTCATATGCTTGATGATGGTATCTCTAATGATGGATTCTATAACCTTGACAACGACGGATGTTGGGCTAATTGGGCGGTAGTTTCCAGCGTCCTTCCTGCTACCTTTCTTGTAAATAGCAGAAATGTTTGCAGCTTTCCATTCCACAGGAAGAACACCCTCAAGCAGTGACATATGACAATGAATGTCAGAGAAACCAATGCAATGGATGTGTGTGCATGATAAATCAGCATGCAGCGAGGGCGCACTAGTACTTCTGCTGTCAAAACCAATGGCAATGCCTGGATGAAGGATGCATGATTTGTATGTTGTAACTTGTACCCTGGCTCTAATCTGTGTGGTCTCTTTTGCTTTGTGATGAAACATCTACAGAGCATACTTCAGTTACACATGCTTTCAGAGATTCAGAGATATAATTTTTATTGTCCAATAGTCTACAGGAATTTCCTTCTGCTGGCACCATGTACCATATTCCTGATCACATTAGAGTACAACATTGATGAAGAGTGTGATGCGTCCTAGTATAAGAGACTTATTTCAAAATCATTGATGGATTCATGTGTCATAGTTGTCCCTTCACCAGTCATCTTGCCAGCATTTTCTGTACTTTCTTAAGATTTTCTTTTCTGCACCTACTGTACCAAACCACACAACTAAAAAACATCTCACTTTCAATTACTGACTTGCAGAATAGCCGTAGAATTATCTTGTCAATGTTGAATGAATTCATCTTCCTAAGGAAGTATATCATGTGCATATATAGCCTTTGCATAAAGGGACTGACTTTGGTCTTTCCATAATAACTCTTGATCAATGATTGATGTACCCAGGTACTTCAAACTTTTAACTATCTCCATACTTCTTCTTTTAGATTGATTGGCTTTACTTAACCTTTGCTTGACCAAAAAACAACAATCATCTCTTACATTTTGGCTGTATTTGGCTGTATTTAATACCAGAAGCAGTGTTGTCAGCATATTTGACAATGGTAGCATCGTCATGAGATGAAGTGCAGTCATTTGTTAAAATGATGAACAACAGAACTGGCAGTACGCAACCCTGTATGGGTAGTTACATAATCGGAAAACATATCCTGTAGTTCTACTATTTGGGTTCTACCCAAAAAAAAAAAGAAGAAAAAGAAAAGAAAAGAAATCGTAAGGCCAGAGAATTAAGGTCTAAAGGAGGGCTTAACATACACGCATGTAGGAGTATTTGTGTGACCAGTATGCCTGGGGTCCTACATCGTAAAGTGTAAATTAATGAGTTCAATCACAGGACATTCTGTAAGAAAAAAAATGATATAATCCTTGTGATTTGTACAAGTAAGATTGATTAAAGTTATATTTCCTGGTAACTAGCCCCACCAGCATTTTAAGTTCACTGGCTTTGATCAGCACAGGTCTCTTACGTATCAATTGGAAAACTGCTCAAAATGAACGAAGTAAAAATGTCCAGTGGAATATACATGCAGTTGACATGCATGTCTCACAAATATAATATGAGCTGATGTAAGGGGATTTACATGTATACCCACAAACGGTCAGGGATATATTTTGCAGAAATTCTGAGAAGTCTCATGTGATATTCCCTTTTTCCAAGAGAGCTGCCCATCGTAAACACATGCTTGTGTCTTTGTGTGGACTGTGCAGTTGCAAAATGATGAAATTGATGTCCCGTTCCCATCATGAAAGTTTGGGACTGGAGTCACAATGGCAGTCCAAATGTTGTGAAAATTCAATGTGAATCCTGGCTAATAGAGAAGTGTGATTATGCACAAACCTCTAGCTGCACTGTTTGTATGACATCAGCTACTACTCGCTGTCGCCCTTCATGTGTACATTGTATGTCTACAAATAGCACACTTTTGTGTCTATTCTACTTTCCCTTTACCCATCTATTGCCTGTCATTAATTCACATGACATAGAATGGTTGTACAGGGGTAGGGCCATCACTTCTGTGGATTATTATAGATATCCTTCAAATGACATGATTTTATAGCCCATCATCGCCTGATAATGGGATTCTTTGGACATTCCGCACGGCACAACATTGGGATGTTGGACTATCTTTGTCCGAGGTTGCTCATTCCACACTTTTGCCTACCCACGACTTGGAAGTACATGTTTATGTCTCATGGAATCTGGCAGTAGTTTTATAACCATTTAGGTACTGATATGGCAAAAGATCTAAATACCAGTTGCACCATCTTATACTCTAGATGGCAGATGACAGCAAGATGTATTTTGTGGTCTTATAATCACCTGGCATGTAGGCCCCAGGGAGTCAGGCAGACAGAGAAGTGCTTCTGTACTTACGTCCTTCTAGTCTGGAAATCATCATGATGACCCTCATTGATACTCAAACAAAACCAATCTGTAGGTTGTTGAATATTGCAGCTGTGATGCCTTAGGTCCTCCTGGGTCTGTCTCTTCTTGCATATCCATGGATGATCTCCCACAGGCATCAACTGTCAGTCCCAACTATGTCATTTAGACGCAGTACTCATGGTGGTCAAGCTGTAGTATGTAATGAATCAAAACACATTGCTGGTCAATCACCTTTTCATCACTCGAGTTGTTATTCACCATAGATTTGATAAACAGGCTACCACTTATCCCCCTTTCTACCCTCTAACTCCTCTGCCAGGCATCTTACCAAGGATGGAATCGAGAGATGTAAGGAGGGTGCCGCCACCATCTCAGTGGATGCCCTAACAAGGAAGGCACTTGATGTAAGTTTTCCCCTGTAACGTATTTGTCCTATTACATGTATTGTGCTTTCATGGTTGAAAAAGTAAATTTCTTTCATAAGAAGGACATCCTGCAAGTGAAGGAGGTGTGTAGAAAAAAAGTTTTAAAACATTTTGGAAATTTATTTCGTGTTTTTGTTTGTATGAAATCCTTAACCGTCTTGCGGTCTTTTTTTTTTTTGTAGAGCATGATGAGACATTGGAAGACTTTGAAACAACAGTCAATTGTCAATTCTTGCTATGAGTTCATATTCTGTTTAGTAAATTTGGAGATTTTAACACTTGCTGAAGGTTTACTCATTTATCTTCATTTAGTTTCCATTTCAACATATTCTTCGCACAATCACTCTTCTCCTTTAAAAAAAAAAAAAAAAAAATTGTCTTACGTGATACATCTTGTTATATTTTTGCAGATTGATTTGAAGCAGATTGGCTCCAATGCTCTGCCTCCAGACATTGGGAAGAGCAAGTCAGACAAGGTAAGGTACTTTCTCTCACAGCAAGTGTGTTATCGCTAGGGTGGATGCATGTTCAGTTGTAACTATTGGTGGTGGTTTGAGGAGAGATAGACTGATTGATGAATAGTTAAGAAGCATGCTACACCATTTGCATGTCTATTCATAAGAAATGTGAGATTCTAGGGTTTGTGATGTCTTGGATATTCAGACTAAAAGATCATGGAGAGAGAGAGAAAAACAAAACAAAATTGTCAGTGGTTAGGCTGCTTGGTTTCAGTATTGCTATTTGTGATCTCCGAAATTTCCACCAGTACATTGAAATTTGGAGTCGAGTTGAAAAAAAAAGAAGTATTATATTTGTTGTGAATATACGGAACAATTAAGATATACTCCTTGTTCAGTTGAATTGATATGTAATGTCAAGACAATCACAATTCAGTGTGGTGTGTGTCTAGCAGTCAAATAATGTTCTGTATGTTGTGAGTTGTGAGCACAATAAATTGCTGCCCTGATATAAAGATAATTTCTCATAATGTTGAAGATATTTACAGAAGTAGGGGTTCCGTGAGTTAATATATCCTGTTCTGTTTGCAAAAGGTCCAGGGGCCGTACGTACTTCAGATTCAGAAAATTCGCAACATTGCAGCTCCCAAGTCCAATGAGGATTCTTCTGTTGCTCCTCGCCTTCTCCGGCTTCAACTCACAGATGGCCATGTCACATGTGTAGGCGTTGTCATAGAAACGATTCATCAAATAGAGTAAGTCATGTATAAGATTCATATATACATTTTGAATTTGAAGGTGTTAATACAAGGACGTTGTGATACTGATTATGTATGTAGCATCTACCTCCAATGTGATCTTTGTTGCCTTTTGAGATGTGCCGAGAAGTTGATGGCTACCATGCTCAATGCTTGCTTAGATCTGTGCTTAAATTTGTTGCTCTACGCCAAAATGATTGGATATAGAGTACAAATGTGTGATGTCAAATCACCATGGAAACTGGTTTTAAACAACCTCACCTGTCCTGGTGCTAGCCATGCTTGCACCTGATTCCAACCCAAGCTATAACAAAAGACTGTGGCATCATTACTTCTGCACTCTATAGAGCAAGAATATTTACACATTTTGACTAATAGCAATTAATGTCTGGTACTTTACAGCTTGAACACTCCACCGGGCACCAAGGTCCTGCTGAAGGGAAGAGTGGATGTCACCAATGGGTTCATCATCCTCACTCCGGCCACTGTGAAGGTCCTCGGGGGAAGGGTGGAGGAGATGGTGGAGAGATGGGAACTAGCCAGGGTGAGTCAGACTTTGGTTTAGCTCTTGGCAAAACTGGAGCGTGTCCAAGACATGCTGCAGTTTGTTGGAAAGGTCTTAAATACTTATCAGCATATTGCCAAATGTCAAGGTAGGCATGTGATGTTGCTGGTATGTATCTTTTGCAACAACTTCCATTTATATTCCCATTTGCTTGTCTTGTTTGTTTAAGTGTATTTATGTCATTACTATTAAACCAAGTTGAAAAAAAAGGAGAAGATAATAGATGCCAAATACAATAAGGGAACACACTTACACTAGTGCATATTTGCTTTCTATGTATGCTTTCTATCTCCTTATCAGTAAGGAGATACTGTAAAAGTGGAAATTTTCGCGGTGTTGAAATTTTCGCGCATTTCGCGCAATCAGAAACTAGCGTGAAAATAAAAGCACGCGAATATTTTTGCTTGCCATACATCCCTGTGCGTGATGTCTTGATTCAGCGGAATTAAAAACACACGAAACTCTTCTGACCCGGCGAAGTGCGAAAAATTAGTCATGCGAAAATATCCACTTTTACAGTAGTTTGCTTTCTATCTCCTTATCAGTAAAAAACCTTACTAATGGTTATTTGATGTATGATTATGAGTATGTATTCAAAAAATATCCCCACATGGTATTTTCAGCAACTTGCTCACCACACAAGAACAACTCAGGTGGAGGGAGCCCCGCCCCCTTGGGTGCCATTCGGACAGCGTCACAGAGTGCAGCACAGTGCAGAGAGCAGGCAGAGGACAGAGGGACCGGGTAAGTAAGGGAGGACATAGTTGTGGTATCAGGACTGGGCACTAGTCTCTAGTATCTACCCAGTACTCTGTTTCTGTGGAGATTCTAGTTACCTCCACCAAGGGAAGCGGTTATGTTTTCTTTAGTGTTTGTTTGTTTGTCTGTGTGCAAAATAAATGAAAAAGTTGTGCATGGATTTGAATGAAATTTACAGGAATAGTTTAGAATGACACAAGCAAATGATCAAATTTTTGTAGTGATCTGCAAATTATTATTTTTTTTTGAATTTTAGGAAGGATTTTTGATACTTTGGCAGGTAGGGTCAATGAACTTGGGAGTTCATGCTGCGCATATTTTGAGATTTGCATATGTGCACTAAAATGTGTGCTCTGCGGCTCTAGTTTCTACTAGGGCGACGCATGCTGTGCAGGTAGAAGCTGATGACAAAAGGCTTCTTTGTTGGGAAATTAAGCGATTGTCGGCATGCATCATACTTTTGGGTGGAAATCACTGATCTTTACGGAAGAACAAAATCAGTGGTGGAAATGAGCTGCTTGTTAGAGGTCTGTGCTCTCAGAGTACTTCTCTAGTTTAACCCTGTCATTGCTGTTGCCGCTCTGATGGTGCACAAAGTCAACAGTATTTTGATATGTTGGTCTTTGGAGAGTTAAAATCTATGGATAGTCGCAGAAGTAAGCCAATATCAGGGTGCCCTCATTATTTTACTGATATAACATTTGATACCGAAAAGAGAGTCGGTCATTGATGTGCCGTCCCTACTGTGATGATATAATATATCATTCTCACTCAGAGTGGGCCTGTGTTTTATTTGTGATGATTGATGATAGTCAACCCTATCAGTTGACTGGCAAATGTTTAAAGCAGTATGCCGCTTGTTGATATAGTTTGCACATACAGGCCATTGTCCATCTTTGCTTGATTGAACAATGCACATGTTATCTAAGTGTACACAGAAATATCCTTGCCACTCTCTACTACAATCCAAACTCTCTAAAAAAAGAAAAAAAGAAAAGAAAATGGCCATATTGATTGAGGCTTTTAAACTGAGAGTTTGTTATCAAAATTAATGATTTTGCTTCGAGCTGCTTTTATTGCGACGGATTGACAAATTTGCTTTTCATCAGCGTCAATGCTGATTATTCAGTATTAAGAGTAATGGCCATGATAAACAGTGGGCATACGTACTTGGGTGGGATTCGAACCCAGGACCTTCTGATTACTAGACAGGTGTCATATCCACCAGACTACCAAGCTTCTGCCTGATAGCCAGTGATGGTTCCTACATGTATATTACTGTAAAACGAGGAATGTTCTTGTGCATTTTAAAATTTCGCGAATTCCGCAAGAGCCAAGATATGCGAAATTAAAATGCACATGAAAGTTCTCGTCTACACTGTATGCATTGAATGCAAAAGGTGACTCGCGAAAATGTCATGCTGCAAAGAAGGCCATTGGCTCCAGTTCGCGAAAATTTTGTGTTTTACAGTACTTCTTTTGGCAGCAGGTGCTGCATCTGTATTCAAAACAATGATTCTCGCGTCAAGTTGTTTTTATTGCAACTGAGAGCTGTTTGTAAGTCTTATAAGTCTTTGATCATGTGTACACAGGTAAGAAGCGTACACTGAACCTGGAGAAGAATCGAGAGCAGACGGACCAGGACCGAGAGTTTGAGGAGCAGAGGAAGGCGGCCATCAAGGAACTGGACCAGGCTAGGGGTCAGCAGGGGGGCAAGAAGTTTGGTGGTACAGGGAGCAAAGGTCAAGATGGTGGCGGTGAGGCAAAGGTGAGAGGGCAGGTGATGGGAGGATGTAAGTCTGTCTGGCAAAGGTCAAAGGTCAGCACAGGTTGCTGCATTGTCAGTAGAGGGAAGGGGACTGAGGGGGAGGAGGATTTGTTGACAGTGTTTCAATTACCCTTTTTAGTGTAAATTTTGATTGTAGTGTGCCAAGAGAGTAAAACATATCAGACATAAACAGTTTGTTTTCGGTTATTTTCATTCTTTGAAAGATTTACTTCTTTGTTGTACGTATGGATATTCTGAGGAAGAATTTATTTTGTTGTATTTGGGAGATGTTCAGAAATTTATGACAATGTCATCCCTCTTCCACACCATTTGTCTAAAGCAAAGCCTTCATTGCTCTGTCTTTTCATATTTTGCTTGAATCAAGGGCAGTCCTTTTTTTTTTCGTCATGCAATTTCTAAGGCAATCACACAGACTTCATGGTGGTGTGTGAAGATAACACCAATGTTTGGGATCAATTGTAATGATTGGTATTGGTTGCATTAATATGACTGTCGGTGTTGGAGCTCAATTCATGCAGTTGTTTGGAAGATAACACCAGCACTAGCACGGGACCTGAAATCACTCAGTGTGTGTATCTCTGTGCGCAGGAAAACTATGGAGGCAGGAGCACCCAGTCGGAGCGGCGCGGAGTGAGAGGTGGTGGGGAAGGGAGACTCACTGACAGCAATAGGAACAACCAGCCCCAGACAGTGTACAGAGAACTCTCCGTGGATGTGAGCAAAATACTTTATAAAGATGATTACTTCTTAAATTCAAGTTGTGTCTGTCTGTCCTTGTGTGTGTGTGTGTGTGTGTGTGTGTGTGTGTGTGTGTGTGCATCCATGGCATAATTGAATGTGGCCTGTTGATGCAGGGCTGTAAGGCTTTTGTATACTCCTGGCATAAATGACAGATACACCGCCTGATTTCTGTCATTTATTTTAACTGCAGAGGCATTATTGTTATCAACCAGGCTCATGTTACTATCCATGATGAGTACTGTAGGGTGACTGCACCTGTGTACAACAGCAACAACAAAAGTATATAATAACCCAATGACTACACCACAATGCATAATAAAAAAAATTAAAAAAAATCAACAAGCGCATGTATCTTTAGCAGAAATGAAAGCATGTTTTCCTGCATCTCGTTGGAGATATATGATAGGCGTACGTCCTCATCAGGATATCATCGCCAACAACCACAATGAATGTACAAATAATTCTTGTTGGCAGCCATGTCTGTACAAAGTGGTTGATGGCAGTTGATATCAGTCGTTTGGATTGTTGCATATATTTCATCATTTACGAAAATATATATATACTTGTATATACTTTAACAGAAGAAAGTTGATGAGAAGTCAGTGTCTCAACTCATTGGAATGGGCTTCAGCAGGGACGCTGCCATAGCCGCACTCAAAAAGCACTCTGGGAACCTAGACGCTGCCATCGACTCCCTGGTGACCCCCAGCGGTACTGGAGGCGCCAGCAGTGGAACAGGCACCAAGTCTGGCTGGTCCTCATCATCATCCGGACCTCCACAGAGGGGCAGGGACAGACAGGAGAGGGGTACAGGAGGTAGTCATTCTCTGGAAGTTTTTTTTTTTTTTTTAATAGAATCAGTTTATGTACGGAAAATGACCCTAGTGCAGAGTCCGTGATGAGAGTGTTGGAAAACTTTTGGAAATGTTGCTTCATTAGGATTCAAATGGCAGTGCCTGCTCGGTCCTTGTCGATGTAGCAAAGTGTAGCTCTTTCTGATTATCAAAACACTGGAAGAGAATGCTAGTCATAATGATGCAATTTATGTGTCTCAATCTTCTGGAAATGAAATTGTGTATATTGGAAAATCGCACGTGATTAAGGAAAAAAGGCTCTTTGTGCAGAAATGTAGCTCTTTGAGCCCAGTTATGCACAGCTGATATAACATGAATGTAGACTAAGGAAGTGATTATGGTCGCAACTATTTCTAGTCATGGTGCATTTGTGGCATGGTTGAAGTGATGAAAGGAATAGTTTCATATTGCACTTGTATCTGTTTTGTGCCAGGAGGTTTCAAAGGTCGAAGAGGAAGACGAGGAGGGGACGGTGACGATGACGATGAAGCACCTTCACAGCCTTCGGCTCCCACGACGTTGTTTGATTTCCTGGAGTCAAAGTTAGGACCGTCGAAAGCAGAAGGTGAGCCACTGAGATACACATCGCCCACAGAAATGGGCAAAAAACATGAGAATGTATTTTCAAAAATCAGAGCTCCTAGCATTATTGAATAGAGACCGACACTCGATAAAGGTGAGACTGGACAACATTTGGAAGAGCTAAGTTTGTCATTGCATGTATTACTTTTAAGATTGTAATAAAAGTATGTTCTTTGTTGTATATGTAGTAGTCAAAACAGTTTGAGGGTTCTGGTGTTAAATAACTGCTGAGTTCCATGTAATTCTTTTGCTTGGTTAAGGTTAACTAATATCAGACAAGATTATGATGCCAGTTATGGTTTTCTCTTGTGTTTGATTTAGCCTTTAAACCCAAGGAAAATGAGGTGCAGGAGCAGCGTGAGCGCAGTGAAAGACCCAGCCGCTATGACAGGGATCAGGCAAAGTCGGGCAGGGAGGCTGGTGGCAGCTACAACCACAACGTCAGGGAAACCCCACCTCGCTTCCAGAAGCTGCAGGCCCAGAAGCAGGCCCAGCGACAGGCCCAGCAGCAAGGCGAGGGCTCCATGGGACCCAGGGACAACAGGGGCAACAGGAGGGACAAGCAGGACCGGTATGACAGGGACGAGCGGCGGCGGGATGGGCGACGGAATAACGAGTGGACGAATAACAAGGAGGACACATCTCAGGGATACAGGGGTGATGGGAATTACAAGAACGAGCGGAGAGACGGAGAGAGATACCAGGATAGAAATGAGAAGCGTTTTGATGGACAGAGTAGGGGGAGCAGGGGAGATGCCTACCAGAACGACAGAAGCTACCAGGGGAGGGGTAACAAGTCTGATCGATACCAGACAGACAAGAGTTCTCAGGGTCTGGGTAGGAGTGATGGGAGGAGTGAGAACCAGGGCAGGAACTTTAACAATGACGTCTTTTCAAACAGCAGTAACCACCAGTCCAGGAACTACAAGAGGTATGAGAACCAAGACAAGCCCAACAGGTTCAGCGCCAAGAATGAGGGAAGCACGGAGAAGACGTACCGGTTAATGGAAAGGAAACCGGACGGTAAGCAGGGGCAGGACGGGGATCAGTTTGGCAGGAAGAGCAATGGTAGGGAGGAAGGGAATGACCGTGGAAACAACTGGAAGGGGCCTGGCCAGGAGAGGCACTCGGGGAACAGCCAGATGTTCAAGGGGGAGTTTGAGGGCTTCAGCCAATCGCAGCCTTTTGTACCTCAGCAACAATCTCAGCTGCAGACTGCCGCCCATGATAGGGGAAGGCAGATGGGGAACAGCACCGGCCAGGTCTTGAACCAGCAACCTTCGGGTCAGTCCAAGGCCATGGCAAATGGACCGGACATCATCCCTCAGTCAACAGTTCCTCCTGTCATGCCGTTCAAGGAAGGTGACCACTGCTTCGCGAAGTACTGGGAAGACAATGAGGTGGGTACTGGGTAAATGTTACATACAGTGACCTAAAAACCAGGATAGAAGGCATAATGTGTGAACTCACTTGGAGTACTATTTCTCACTGTCAAGAGAGCTTTTGATCTCTAACAATGCCTGTAACTCATAAATTAAAAATTAAAAAAGTAATATTAAAGGTGATATTTTCATGACAGATAGCTGGCTACATGTGCAATTTGTAGAATATTTGTAAGTATTTTGATGCATAATTACCAATATAAATTGAGTTTTGAGGAGTATCTTTGTAGATAAAAAACTTAACGAAAATTAGGAAGGGAATACTGCGAGTCAAATGGTCTTGATGTAAGTGTAGTGAGGATGCATGTAAATGTTTGTACCATAGATGCATAATTCACTGTTTATTCCTGAAACTGTTATGGTTTTCTGTTTATAGAGTGTATGACACAACAGCAAACAAACTAAAATATTTTAAACCATTGATGTAGCACACCATCAGCCCATCTCTCACTGCTTCTGTTCATGCATCCTATCCTCCTGTTTTAGTTCTACAAGGCACAGATTAGTGGCATTCACCCGTCGGGTAAGACCTGCGTGGTGAAGTTTGTGGAGTATGGAAACTATGAGGAGGTCTTCATCACTGACATCATGCCAACGCCAGACCAGCCTTGGGTAAGAGACATAACTAGGTCCACTCTGTGGCTTACTGTCAAACCAACAATTTTCCCATGATGAAACTTCAGGAATTTTGCGATGAGCCAAGATTCTCCAAAGTAAAAGTGTTTGTCTTGTCATGCAGTGAATGCCAGTGGCAATTTGCAAAATTGTCATGCCACAAATGTTTCTGATTTGACAGTACTCTTCTCAGTGCAGTGGTGTTGTTTATTTCACTCTAAGTAGTCATAGTATGCTCATCTAACGATTCCAGAAATCAAAAACATATTAGATACCTGCATTTGATCAGTAATGACATTGAATATGACATTTAGCTTTGATTATGTAACCAGATGAATGAATGGGAGGATGTATAATGCAGTTGTACAGTTGTACAATTGTAGTTGTACCAGAAGACTGGGAAATTGCTAATTTCAAGTAACAAGACCACATTTATTTTATTCCCTGTGTATTGTAACAGCAGACTGTGAGGTGGTTTAGCAATGCTATAGAGTCAGAAGCCAATTTGGTACTTTCGGTGCCAGTGACATGGAAGTTTTGAAAGGGTCAGATGACAGTTGTCCAGTAGACAGAACAGTTGTAGATATAACATGTGACGTTCACAGCTAGTGGTGATGTTTGGAAGACAGTCACTTTGAATTTTGGTTGTTGACAACTGTGCCCATTGCCCTCCTTTTCAATGTATGTTTTACCTTTTGTTCTGAGAGTACTGCTCATCGTGTAAGGACATGTCAGCAATCTGTTCTTATGATTGTACAAGTTCTTCATGAGAGTTGAGGTCTCGATTACTTTCTTTCATTGGCATGAGTGATTCTTTTCAAGTTTAGAAAGATGCATTTACCAAGGAGAACGGTCGATTGTATCTTTTACATGTTACAATTCTAGGTGTGTCATAGGGAATATGTTTACAAAACTCTTACGATTACTAGATGATTTATATTCACAGTAGCCAAGACATTTTATGTAGATTTGCTGACCTCCATTTTTTTCTTCATCTTCACAACACTGAATTTCTCCCATGCAGACAGAGCCACCTCCTCCTATAGCTTCGGTTCACCAGCAGCAGCCGTTCCTCCAAGCAGCCCCACCCTTTCCCCAGGCCTTCCAGCAGGCTCAGGCTCCGCAAATGGTCCCCAGCCAGGCTGCAATGTCACCCCATCCCGACTACGGCAACTTCGAAGTTCCCGTGAACATGACACTCGAGTTCCGCAAAGGCGGCGACGGGCCGTTCATCAACAGGCAGGCCCAGGACCAGGGTGGGTTCCGAATCGAGAGGCGGGATCAGGGAGGTTACAGGATGGAGAGGCGGAACCAGAGACCGGCCCAGAACTTCTACCAGCCTCCTCCAAGGAGATGATCGGCAGTGGCAACAAAGAAGAAGTAAAAAGTGCACCATGTCTCCTGAACTTTTTTCTACAATAGACATAAAGCTGGATTGTGGGAAGGAGAAGTGGGGATGGCTAAGGGGTTGTTAAGTGACAAAAAATATATGGGATCATGTATTTGCTAGAAACTAAAGAAAAGTTTTATAGAATTTCTATTGCAATACCAACCCATCTTTTGGTTGTAGGCCGGAGGGTTTCTTTTTTTTTTTTTTTTTTTGATAGCCCAGTGGAAGTGAGTAATAGGGTTTGTTTCTCTCTCTCTCATGTTAGCCAGGATGTAAGTTGCAGCTGAATTACGCTGCTTCCAAAGGAATATAATAATGGAGGGAAGAGACATCCAAGAGTACGTACCTTACAGAGAAAATGCCATCTCCGTCACTGGCATACGAACATTTAAAGGACAAGTTCACCTTCATAAACATAAGGATTGAGAAAATGCAACAATATTAGTAGAACACATCAGTGAAAGTTTGAGGAAAATTGGACAATCGATGCAAAAGTTATGAATTTTTTAAATTTTTGTGTTGGAACCGCTGGATGAGGAGACTACTACAGCTTGTGAGTCATATGCGTACAACAGTATAAAGAAAATGTAAAAGAAAATTCAACATATTTTCACTTTTTTCGCATAATAAAAGAGCACTTGACTTGCCTCTTTCTAAAGGCAGGGGGGATAATATTACCCATAACATTCGTCGGTAACGAGTCAGGGGAATGTGTACTTTTTTCAAAAGATGGAATTTTGTGAAATTCTCTTTATATTTTCCTTATATTGTTGTACGCATGTGACATCTAAGTTATTCACACACTGCAGTAGTCTTCTCATCCAGCGGGTACTGCACAAAAACTTCAAAAATTCATAACTTTTGAACGGATTGTCTGATTTTCCTCAAACTTTCAATGGTGTGTTCTACCAATGTTGCTACATTCTCTCAATCCTTATGTTTATGAAGGTGAACTTGTCCTTTAAACAAGTGTGCTTGAAGTGCCAAGGGATTTATTTAACAACGTTGCTTGTTTCATTATTGCCATAGCAACACAGTTGTATCTACTGCTACATCTCCATGACTTACTAACGAGAATCAAAGCGTCCAGCAGTGATAAAGCAGGGTAACAAGTTTAAAAATCAAAAATGCTAAATGATAACTGTTCATATTTGATTTTCATCATTGTATTTTCCAAAATACTTTAATTATGTAATTTCTTTCTTCCTGTTGATTTAATAGTAACTCAAATTAACTCTGATAAATTAAGGGGTCACGTGGAATGATTTGCAATATTATTCCACCAATCATCTACACTGACAAGTAACCCATTCTCTTTTCTTCAGATATTGCTGCATTTAGACATTTGCAAAGATTGCCAGTGCTGTTATTTCTTTGCCGTCCGAATGGAGTCGATTGCCCGGTACTAGTTGGGACAAAGTAGGATGAAAGTCCCGCAGGTGCGATCTGAATCCATCAATGTAATGGATCAGTAATCAACTCAAACAAGATATGTAGAAGCTATGTATAAAATTTGTTCTTATCTTCTTAATTTGTAGCATACTTCTAGACTTTGAAGCAGTCTCTGATTTCTTTAAAAAAACAACCACAAACCAAACAAAAATAAGATTAGCATTTAATAGTAAGTCTACTTTACAGGAAGAATTTCATATACTGTGGAGAACTTGGCCATTGGAGATACATTTTTCCAAGACCCACATTTAGAGAGATGCATTTGTTAATTTTATTTTTGATAGCACTGTGCAACATTGTAAGATATATTATACAGTCAACCTTACCTAAGGTGAATCCAAAGTGATCAGAGAAAATCCTTTGACTTTCGAATTTCAACTTACACAATAGAATGAACACGTGTTTGTATGCATGCGAGGGAGGATATTTCTTCGACTTGGCCAATTTTTCGTCTTGTGAGAGGAGGACATAGGTGAGGTTGACAGTAATTTGATATGAATTCTTTTAATCCTGTTCTTCATCTCAACTGAAAATTTCATCCTGTGGAAATTGTTTCAAATTGCCAATGTGCCAAGACCAGTTACTGAACAATCTACAATCCTGAACTATGCTTGTTTTTATCCAGATTTACGGCTTTCAGCTGACATGTTTTAAATTCAAACAAAGCTTCTGTCATTTGTGACATTGGTCAAATATATATTTTGCCACCTCAGGGAAAGATTCTCTCTCTCTCTCTTTCATGTAACCAAATATGCTGCTTTATTACTTAGGATAATTTTGTGTTGTCATGTGCATTGCTATCTCTTGGCAATTATCAGCATACAACTTGTAGTCAGCAGCAATGCAAACACACTTGAGATGCTGAAACCAGCATTAATCTCCTGGTGGACAGTATTTTTTTGCTTGTCCACAAACAGCATTGTATTTTTTTTTTGACTTAATTACTGCTGCTGCAGCTGTACTGGCTATACACATAACAAGTTAAACATGTGGTGAACATGTTTTGGATTTCTGCACATGTGTTCGATGTGATGTGCTCCAAAGTCGATTATCACATTCATCTCAAAAGTATGTGTACTTCACTGTGTTATAGTACATGTCTTTAAGATGTATTTCAAGATAATGCTTGATACATTCATGGATAGCATGTTGTAATATCACGAAATGGTTTGTCTCGCATAGCTCAAATGCTGCTAGGATGACAATGATGTTTTATCCCCCATACATTTTGGAAAAGTTGAAAAATAACCTGCCCTACTCTCAGTGGCACTTCAAATTGATAGATATAAGAAAGGTTGGAGTTGAGCACATGGGCAACTGGTGTTCTTTTGCTCATGTCACGGTTACTGAAAACACTAAAACAGTTGAGTAGTGATTGTCAGAAATGAGCCCGAGTTGCCACCCAGAGAACAACTTCTATACTCTACTCTTGTCCTTGACAATAGGGAGCTTTAGATTTTGATGCGCGGACGTTTGAGCCGACGCTTGCGCTGGATGTTCTCCTCTCCCTGCGTCGTGTGGAAAAGTAGCTTTAGATTACGCTGGGACGCAACGTATAAAAAATGAAATCGCGCCCCCATATGATCAGTGCATGAAGAAGCTCTCTACGTCGCAAACTGTGCGGACGTGAAAATAGCCCAGTACGCGTAGTGAAAAACTCAGGCGACGCAAGCTAAAAATAGATTGACTTTACGCACGCTACTGCGCACGCTCAGAACATGTTTTTTTTCCTTTGAACGTCCGCGCGTCTAAAATCTAAAGCTCCCTAATAATTATGATGATGAGGCTTCATACTCCTGTAAGGAGGTGATATGATATATGTGACCTGTGAGATACCAGTGGAATGAGGTACATTGAAACGATCCTCATCAAAATCATTATTGGAACGTAGACACAAGACAAATTCACATTTTACATCTTGTTAAAGGGGTTGAAGGTGGTGATCGGCAAGACCGAGGCGACTATTTGTTCATGCAGTCAATCAGTCCTTTTGAATATAACATACATCTACAGTATGATCAAGTCATGGATGATTAAAAGCTTTATACAAGAAGCTTTAGTGCTGGAAGTGCTTAACTCCACTCAAAATATGACAAGTTGAACTCTTCTGTCATTCTAGAAAGTCCTGTGCTTTATAAATGCTACAGGTGATGTTTAATGTTTAAACATAATTTTGAATTTGCTTGTTGCAAGTAGACATATTTATTCTTGTGAATTAAGTTGCATTATTTTCCATTTGCTTTCATCAATTTTGATTTTTCCTTGTTCTAAAGGGATAAAACCCTGAAATCATATATGAGAATGAGATTTCATTGAAAGATACATGATATTGTAGTACATGGATTTTTAAGAGTTGAAACTCAGTGCTAACACATTATTATTTAATGTAAGCTGTGTCATAGTTTCCTTTCTGACCCAATTCTATATGTAGTAGCATCAAAACCCAATTTGAGCTAAACACTGCCCCAGAATAACAGGCTAGAAGTGTATTCTTGTGCTTTTATCACAGGTTGTCACTAGATCCAGGTATAATTAGTGTGGCACTTGCAATCTTGTCAACACTGCATTATCACCAGCCCAGGCTGTGTTGTTGGTGCAGTGAAGTTATAGCTCTGATTCAATTCAAGTGAGAATCAATCATTGTTGTCTCTCCACAGCTGTGAAACAACGTTACCATCGAGGGTAGTTAGACATGTAGTGGAAAACTCACATGATTTTATGGGTCTCTGATGCCATTTGTAACTTTTGAATTGCTGCCTTTCAACTTGATTACTCACCAGAAAAAGCATTTATGTTCTTTTAGCTTTATAGAGGCTCACAACTAACTGAAGCAAAGCAGTCCAGTCAGGGTAGACGAATTAGAAATATAAGGAATGCAATGGTGTGCATTATTGTAAGTTGGTAGAAGTGGGGAAATTTGAATAATTTGCAAGTTGTAAGGCATGCTTGAAATAACTGCAAGTTGACATTCCCATTAATATGAAGTCATGGGGGGGGGGGGGGGAGGGGTATATTTTTTCCTATGAAGGAATGTATTTGAAAGAATGCCCTCCAAGTCGGTATTCTGTCTACAGGAATTATTTATGCTAATTAAACTTCGACACAATTCACATTAAAGGAAGAGAAAAACTGTTATGAAATATTGCACTACCTTGACAACACGAGGTGTGAAATTGTTCAAGGGCTCTATACATAGTGCTGATTGATGCATGCAATGTAAAGTCGTATGATCTTTCTATACCGGAGTGTGTTGGGAGACAAAGAGATACATGCTGTGGTCTGCCTGGGATAGAACAGATGACCCAACTCCACGTCTAACATCGGCCTTTTGTGCTCACTATGTGACACTGTGTGGATGACATCAGAAACTCTGGCACATTCGGGAGGTGATCACTGGAACCATGTATCCCGATTTACAACTTCTATCACTTGTAATGGACTGTCTTCCAGTGCAGATGAAAAAAAAATAAATACACTTTGGAGCATTTATACCATCATGTACAACTCAGCAGTTCTCTTAACTTCTTGTGTGACCTCAATAATGACCTGTCTCACTCGAATTAAGTAGTGATGAATGTGTGGAGTTGAATGGCTTCATAATTATGTATGATGCAGAAGATCAGATACTGTATTGTATTAGTAATTAGCAGATTTGGGGAGTGAAGTCACCGGCATCCATCACAGGTTAGACTTCACGCCAGAGTGGCCGCAGACATGCCAGAAAGATACTTTGTAGAGTTTGTAGAAACATGGTGGTGAATGTAAATGATTTTCTTCCTTCATAGTTCTTTTTTTCTTCTTCATCATTTTTGGACCCACCACCACATTACCCTGTGAGATGCAGACCTTCGGCTGAGAAAAATGGTGATTTTATCGAAAAAATCATGATAATTAATTCAGACTTTTCCAGAAATCTAAAGGTGTATAGTTTAGCAAGTTCTTTCAAATATTCAAAGGTCTTCCAAGATGTTTTGAAATAAAAGTGTTCATTATTTCTGTGATTTGTTTTCTTAAGCACTCATCAGAAGTTTGCACAGACGTATTGGAATGAATGAACACAGATTAATGGAAAGTGCTGAAAGCTATCTCTATTACAGTCAATCCAAACTGTTTCAACAAAGTTCATCTGAAAAGAACAGAAAGGTTTAGTGTAAATGGATCTGCATTTTAATTTCATTAAAAATTAATTGAAAAATATTAAATGAATTATATTTTTGTGCGAAACATTTTCAGCAATAAGTTTTCCCCTCAAACCGACTTACTCTTTGTAGATATTTTCCTAATTATGTCTGCATTATTCGCTCTCATGACCAGTCTACATCTGCTTTTCAAGGCTGATCTTGTGAAGTAGTGAGACATATACCATTGAAAAGCTTTGGAATTCAAAAATACCACAATCAGAAATTTGATGCTTGGTTACTTAGTCTATCAGACTGTTGTGACAATGGGTCACATTTAAGCACACAGCACACAGGGAAATACACTTCACTGCATCAGGGCAGAGACACCCACACAGAATAACAAATTCACTGTGTAAACTGTTTTGAAAGATACTATGTTTTTATTGTCAAACTCTGGACAAAGAAATTGCATGATTTGACCAATATGTATTATGCAAAACAACAAAACCCACGCCTTGTCAAATACAAATTTTACCATCATTGCCTCTTCTTTTTTTTTTCCACATAAAAAAATGTCTACATTCACTTAAATATTAATCTCATCACCTATAACATTTACACCTCACAAAACTCTGTGAGATTCTTGGCATATACATTGTATATCAGACTGTCTGGACTTTTACAGGGATCCAAAATCACCTTGTCTAACCATACATAGCAGTGTGTGTGGAATGAAAGCATATACATATGTGCAAAAGAAAAAAAAAAAAGGTACATTTGTGTGTTGACAGAGAACACAAGAAGAAAGGGGCAATGCACCATTTAATGTAGTAAAAAAGTTAAATATGCCATGTTAATGCGTTCCCTACGATACATGACATCAAAAGCTCCCTACAATATATGACATCAAATTTCTAGATTATAACCAGCCCTCTAGTAGTGTGGGCTTTTTGACAATTTTCTTCTCGGTGTGTTTCAACTGATAGCAGCATAACGTACAGTGGACTCCTGTTATAACGAAGTCCTTGGGACCGGCTGTTTTCTTCTGTTATATCGAAATTTCGTTATAACCGAACAAATACACAATAAAAATACATAGAGTGGATAATGTTGTGGCATGAATTTTAACTTCGTTGTAACCGGAATTTCGTTGTAACCGTGTTCGTTATAACGGGAGTGCACTGCATTACATATACCTACTTGCTCCAGAATAATATCAGATTGGAAAACCTGACAACCTGCAATTTGTAAGTAATGATGAAAGGATCTCTGAAGACACGCCCAGAAGACACTTTTCTTATTCCAACATACATTGTACTGAAAGAAGAGCAGAAGGTAAGTGAACAAGTGAACAGTTGAGCAAACTCTGATTGAGAACACTATTGCCCAAGCGTTTCTGTCATCTGATGAACTGTTTTGTGGTGGCCCAACATGCTAGATACATTGTATCTTGGTCGTGTGACTGATCCTATTTGCATAAAAGTCTGAGTTTTCAGGGCATAACGATACCTTTGATTTATATCTCTTTAACAGACACATTTCATTCTATGTGTCTGTTGAAGAGACTTACCACTCGCCTCTCCAACAAAGGAAGGAAATAACCTTATGCCAAGTCAATGAAGTAATTTTTTCACAAGACATCATGGCCATGTGACCAAACTAGCTCCTGTAAAACCAGAAACATTAGCGGCATGATACTTTTGTGAATTGGAGCCGACGGCCTTTTTTTGCCACATGAAACTTTCGCAAATTGGTGATTGGCATTAATTGCATTGTGTAGACAAAGACTTTTGCGTGCATTTTACTTTTGTGAATCTTAGCTCCTCACGAATTTGCAAAAATTTCATGTTTGCAAAAATTTCTGGTTTTAAAGTACACTTGTAGCCAGATGCTCTGTGGATTATGTTGACTTACTGACATTGCAACTGTCACAACTGTCTGATACTTGAAATTACATGCACTTTTTTTCAGATATTCTCATTTAACCATGATTGAATTAAGAGCACCTCTGTCAGGTGTAGTCCTCTGGAAAAAAAAAAAACTAGAGCAAAACCTTGGGAACACCTAAAAATGTGCAAAACCTATGCATAACATAACCTCATCATATCAAAAGTAAGATGAAATTTTGATCTACTTACTGTTGTAACAGCCCCACATGCTTGTGTTTGAACACAAGACACATCAAGCAATGCTAATGCTGAATGATTTTACTAAGTGAACAGTGACAAATGAATAAGACACTACATTTGCACACATCTAATAAAATGCAAGATGAAAATAAACGGTGATAACTAAGACCTAGAAATCATACACTGGTCTTGATCTGGCATCAAATATGGCAAAACAAAGAGCAAAAAGTGAATTGAAATGGGGAAATGTTTCAACACATTGTTGATTCACACAGAATGCTTATTTAGCTGACCTAAGTCTTCGCTCAGGTGCATATTGTGCTTATGAACAATCTAAACCTTGTGACACAAATGAAATTTAGCTGTGCTGTTTGTTGAGTGATTGCGTACGAAGTGGAATCATGCACCTGTGACCTCATAATGCAATTTTTTTAGACACCCACTTTCTCAAAATGAAATATAATCAAAGCAATGGATCAAATAAGAAAAGAACACAGAAGAAAACAACCAAATATGACATACACTTGTATGTACAAAGTGTCCTAATACCATGGCTATATTTCATTTTAGCCATTCAAACTACAAGAGTGTGTACAAATAAATTACATGGCAAGTTATAGTGTCCCAAAACAGTAAATTGTATTTCAATCTGACAGCCAGTGGCAATTGCAGGCTTTTACTTGGAGAGATAGAAAAAACAACAACCCAAAACTCAGACTGTGATTAAAGGGAAATGCTCACAAGATTGTGTATTTCATATCAAGGAACAATGAAAATAAACAAAAAGTTATTTTCCAATCGATAAACACGTTTCCAGTGTTGATGTACAACAGTCAAAAAATACTGTGGGTTTGAAATCCTGACTTTACTGCTGATATCACAGCTGTAGTCAGTGGGAATGTTTAGCGTAATTCACCCTGCTACATACAGATAACATGTTCCCATGACTAAATATAGAATAGATTAGAATTTTATCTTGTGGTTGCTACATGTCCCTGGTGGACATAATGTCATCTCATCTGGAACATTGGAGAACTGACAAGAGATGAATGAAACATGGCATATCACTACATGTTCAAACTGCAGAGCAAAGTGATAACAACTGGACGAGTACTGTGCATGCTGCCCGTTTTCACCAGGTGGCAAAACGGAGGTCATTGATCGACGCAACGTTTGTTAGAAGACTTCAAACACCTGTAGGTATAGTACTGCTACTGCACGAGTGTCCTCGCCACTCAGCATTTATGATAACCTGTCAGTTTGGAATGGTACATTTGGATATCTTTGGTGGTGCTTTCAGACTTTTGTCATCGCTGGATGTAAAGTGGCCATGTAATATCAGGGGATACCACTCACTTGTCAGAATCTATTTAGCTTTGGAAGCATTTCTAATCCAAATATGCCATGGACTCTTGGGTTGGTCCGTCACATATCGACAAACTAGATGGATGGGAAGTTGATAACTTCTACAATACTCGGGCAGAATTTATCACACAGTCTCACACGAGACCTACGCAAATTCACACACACACACACACACACACACACACACACACACACACAAACACACATACATATACAAACAATCTGTATTATGGACTAAGCTGCAAGCAAGTCCAGTAGACAGACTTTGTTTGCATGAGTCTTGGTAAGGCCAAGTGCTATCAGAGCTGATGACATTGCTGCGATGCGTGGCTACTTCTTCTTCTGACGCTTGACCTCCGGCAGGTCGGGCGAGTCCTCCACCAGCTTGTTGTGGACGTACATGAGACTCTTGAAGTACTTCACCGTTTTGACTCGCAACTCTAGGGTGGCATCCTCGTCGACGACGAATATGGTGCGTGGGTGCTGCTGGAAGGCAGAGACAGTCCACATGTGGCTGACACCTTCCTCGATAGCCTTGTAGAGGGCAAAGGCCTTGTGGGCCCCAGTGATGAGAATCATGACCTGGTAGGGACAAAGCATTCTCACAGATAGGGACAAGGCATTCTTAGAGATAGGGACAGGAGATTCTAAGATATAGGGACAAGGGATTCTTAGAGAGAGTAGCAAGGAATTCTCAAATATAGGGAACGGGATTCTCAGATATAGGGACAAGGGATTCTCACAGATAAGGACAAGGGATTCTCAGAGATATGAACAAGGGATTCTCCGAGATAGGGACAAACCATTCTCATAGATAGGGACAAGGAATTCTCAGAGATAGGGACAAGGGATCTTCATAGATAGGGACAAGGACTTCTTAGAGACAGGGACAAGGGATCTTCATAGATAGGGACAAGGACTTCTTAGAGATAGGGACAAAGGATTCTCAGAGATAGGGACAAGAGATTTTCATAGATAGGTACAAGGGGTTGCAAGGGATTCTCAGGTCCTCCCGTTTTTGCAATGATAAACAACACATGTAACTGATCAAAGCTCAATATTGCATGGTGGATCCTTGGATTGAAACAGACAGAAATACTTTCATATTGAGGGAGAGTGACAAAGACATAAGAAGATAAAGACAGACAGACAGACAGACAGACAGACAGACAGACAGACAGAAAACAGATGCACACATAAAGCCCACAACAAAGACACTCACCTCCTTGGATTCCATCACTGTGCCTACACCCACAGTCAAAGCCATGGTTGGCACCTTGCTAATATCGTTGTCAAAGAAACGGGCATTCGCAATGATGGTGTCTTGGGCCAGCGTCTTGACCCTTGTCCTGGAGACAAGACTAGACCCTGGCTCATTGAAAGCTATGTGACCATCTGGCCCAATTCCTGAGGAAGTAAACAAAGGTAAAATAGGAGTAGGATACCTTTCAAGTTCTAGCCTACAAATGTGACACATGGGTAAATCATCTCACTATATTATTGCAGCATACATAAGAGTTAATTAGAACTTGAACAATCTACTGCAATAATTTCAAGAAAACAAATTTCAAAAGCAAGGAAATCTACTGCAACGGCAGAGAACATGAAAAACTCCGAGTATGGTTTGGGGCAAGTTTAACAAGGACTGTCAGGTTTCAAAGATCACAAAAAGCTCCTATAAGGAATGTGAGTACTGTAAAACGAGGAATTTTCGCGTGCATTTTAATTTCGCGAATTTCGCGAGCGCCAAAATTCGCGAAATTAAAATGCACGCGAAAGCTTTTGTCTACACTACGAAAATTTCATGCCACGAAAAAGGCTGTCGGCTCCAATTCACGAAAATTTCATGCCGCGAATATATCATGTTTTACAGTACACAGAAACAAATCAAAAGTCTCAAGCTTAGAGGTGGTGTAGAACCACAGTGACCCACCAGTTGGACAGAATGTGATGTCTAAATTGCATACCAGAAATAGAAGACACAAAAAGTGACTGTAATAGATCAAAATATTGTACAAATGCACAAAACAATTATACAAACACACATATGACAAAAGACATTCAGCAGACAAAATTTCATCTCCAAATACACTGGATACCAGAATACTAGCATTGCCTTGCCCTGTGAGGAAAACTCCCCAAGAGATGCAGTCTGATTGGAGGTCCTGATTCTTGTCTTCCATATAATAGCAGATTTACAGAATGGTCAGGTAAGAATCAAAACTAGCTGGACAATAACAGGTGACTCACCATATATGTAGCAAATGTTTGTAAAGGAGGATAAAGACAAAACAAACCTCCTATAAAGAGTTCCACCCCGCCCGCCTTGGAGATTGCCTTCTCGTAGTTCAGACATTCTTCATCCAGGTCCTTGGCGTTGCCGTCAGGGATGTGGACATTCTCGGGCAGGATGTCAATGTGCTTGAAGAAGTGGTCCCACATGAAGGAGTGGTAGCTCTCAGGGTGGTCTCGAGGCAAGCCTGTGGATGATAATACCACCACTCAAAAGTCTGATTATCGACAGATATCAAGCTTTGCTTACCACATAAAGGGTATTTCAGTAGTTTCCTCTGTATTCCTTTGCAGGGTATAAGCTGTTCAAACACATACACACAAAGAATAATTGATTAAAAGATTTGAATTTTTCTGTTCAATTTTCATCTTTTGTGATGAATTCAAGCAGAAACACAGGTCATACACGGTCATGCACTTGCTCATAAACATTTATGCTGACATCACATATTTATAAATTATACAATCTTTATCTTCCATGGCAATGTTTTATGCTCGCAAATGCATACATTTTGAACGATTTACAACTGACTTTGACACACATTTGTGCAATTCTTCAATGGGATTGATTTTGCATGTTGGAATTCAAAAAATGAAACCTCTAAATTGACATCTTACTGACTAAATCATGAATCTACTAACATGCAAGTACTCACCTACATACTCGTCCATGTTGAAAGTTTTCACATATCGGAAAGACAGCGCCCCCTCTTTGTGGAATTCAATCAGCTTCTTGTACATTCCTATGGGAGTGCTGCCTAAAGGGGCAAAGGGATTTTTTATGTTTCTTTAGTAGGGCTTATTCTTTATATGAAAATACATAAACATACACACTCTCAACACAGTCAGTATGATGCAGATCTATTTAAGAAAATTGACAAGAATTTACAGTAATTTTGTGAGGTAAGCAAATAAAGAAAACAGTGAAGGAGCTGAATTGGTCATATTTCTACAGCTGTAATTTGAGACACTGACAGAGTGCCAATATGTCATAACTATAACCACTCATGGTCTTATTCTACACACTGACTGAGTGCCGCAGAAATGTAGTTTATTGACAAGAGGTCACAACTCACCACTTATGGTCATATTGCACACAATTATATAAAAGGCTGCTTGTTCTGCAGAATGGTTTCCAGTCAAAACAATTTACTCTTTGGGGATGATTCTGTTTAATAATTTATCAAATTTCTGATTCTTACATCATGATGACTTCACATGTCTCAAAGTTTCACCTTAATTTGTCTTCTATCTTATAATATCTCATTCAATGTAGTATGGAAATTAATACAATTATAATTCCAAATCAAATGGAAATGCAAAGCTCAAATACTGTATATGCCACATATATTACAAAGTGCATTTAATTTTTCATGAATCAGGACTTCCTGACAATTTTGCCAGGACTTGGTTAAATTAGTGATCATGGGAATATACCTGAGTAACAAACAGAGAATAAGTACACATGCACATTGCATTCATTTTGGGATCAGTGTTAACAGCTTCACTTGTTGTTAGATTTGTGAACAGCATCCAACTTGCATTTGAATAAAACACTGTAAAATACATGGTATATGATATACAGCTCTAGAATGCTGCTGATATTTTGTCATCATGAGAAAAGACATCAAATCAGACCGACTAATTACCTTCTTTTTGCAACCAAGCTGTAATTGGTAAAGAGCACTGTCAAATGAAAATCTGAATGACTGAAAGAAAAGTAGAGGATTTTGTGAGATCAACAAAACAACAGTGCACATGTTAAGATGGACCTCTTGCTAAGCTTGGGGATCTTCCTATCTTGCTGGATAATCAAACAGCGACGGTATTAACTGTCTGCTGGTGCCCTTACCTGTCGGCAGTCCCAGTACAAAGTACTTGTCTGCAGATGGGTTGAACTCCAGGATCCTGTTGCGGACATACTTGGCAGCCCACTCACTGGCCTTGCTGTAGTCGTCGAGGATTACCAGTCTCATTTTGGGAAGGTTTGTGATGAGATGGGTCTCTTATATTCAGTGATGGTCTTTTAACCACGCTTGTCTGCAGTGAGAAGTTTGAGGACAGTTTGTGACGATTTAGGAATAGGAGAAATTCATTGTGAATATCACATGGACTGGGTCTATACCTGAAAATGTGGGATTTGTTACATTTTGAAGTGTGATGTTGATACATTTCATGAGATATGAAAAAGTTGGATTGCCCCTCATCTTAGTGTGAAACAATTACAACATATCAATACATATCATCTTGAGATAACTTTAAGGAGCAGCTGACAGGGATTTCTGTAAAATGTGAGGAGAGATCAAAGACATGTAAATTTGTATTCCTTAGTGAAGAGATTGAGATAGACATAGTCAAAGAGAGACATTTGCAAACTGACCTAAAGTAAAATACCCAGTTTGTGGCAGGGTGTCCATTTCTGGCAGGGCCACTTTCATTCACCAACAGATAAATGAACATCATGTGTGTCTAGTCCCACATTAGAACACAGGCAGGAGTTTATACTCGCAAGTGTTAATTAAGTCACACCTGATTGGGCCTTTTCATCAATGAACGAAATGCCCCGTCGCAAATAGGCTCCTTGTACAAAGCCTGCTGCAAACCGGGTATTTTATTCTATCTATTCAAGACAGTAAACTTTAATATTCTCTCCTTGATTATCTCCAAAAAGGCTGTTAAGAGATGAAAAAAAAAATCTTCTCTCAAAGAGAAAAACAGGCACATTACTGCATCACTAAAACAAATTTTAGAATGTTTAATGGGGATCTACAATTTCTGGCTTGTATTACATGAATCATCAGAGAATAGATGAGACCCTATACTATAGGTCTAATGCCAAACGGTTACCGTGGTAGATCTTAAGAATTAGACCTAGCACGTTGTCTAGCTTAATAATATTCACGGTTACAGGAAATAAGTGTATAAAACGACGTAATACATTTTTACACTATAATAATAGCAATATATCAATGACGGCTACGAAAGTACTTTCATGTTGTACCACAACGTAGTAGTAGTGACTGGGGTCAACAATGAAGGGGTGCAGTGCTGCATGCTGTGGCTGACTGACTTACATTTTGCCACAGCCTGACGTTAGCATGTACAAGTACGTACCACTTCACTTCAGCTTCCTTGATTGGCGATATACACGTAGGGCGCTACGTGGGACTAGGAGTCGCAGTCGGAGCTGGGAGCAGGAGCTATTTCAACAGGTTGGAGATGTGTCTCTGTGCTGCAGCAGCTGGGAATGAAACATAGCGATGTTCTAGGCTAAGGCTGCCCAGTCGGTCCCACCACAAGTTCGGCTTTCAGCTCGTGCGTACTGGTAATCGGGCTGGAGGTTGATGTCGGAAGTCAACTCAACAACCGTGTACCTCCCCTCGTCGCTCCTCATCTCACCAGACCACGTGCGTGATATCATTGGCACACGAGTCGCGTGCTTTCACAGCGCATTATTGCTGCCTAGCTTGCCTCTCTCGCTCGGTCTCCGCCCGCTGCGGGCCGGGCGCCCCGCGGGCGGCGGCGGCGCGGGTATGGTGTGTTGCGAGCTCGAGACGGATGGATAGATTCCCTTTGCTTGGACTTCTGCGTTGTCTACTTGTCCTTTTAGTAGTCACTTATAGTCTACTAGGCGTTTCGTAGCAGCTAGCAGTCGAAGAAATGAGCATGACTTTCTGGACCCTAGATGGATCAAGTTCATGGCAAGAAGACGATCTCTCAAATGAGCTGCATGATGCCTTGTTCAAGGTTAAAGAATCGGCAACCCAGGTATGAAAGCAACAGTGATTTCAGCTCAGTCCCATCCCTTGAAGATAATGTCTTGCTCATTTTTATAACTACGTCCACATGTATGATGTATAAAGTTTTAGTTCTAGATCTCTACTAGAGCTATCAAAATAATGATGGTAGGCCGGGCTGCGGCCTATACATAGGCGAATAAATAGCAATGCATCTGGCCTTATTTATATGACAGACATGATGACACTCGGGTTGTTTTGATCGCCAATACCCCCTCCTCGCGATCCTCGGTGCGGTGATGATGAATAAAATTTACGGCTAGCCTAAATTTATGTAAAGTTGTGTACAACTACAATGGCAATACTACCACCCGGTACTGCAAATGTGTCTTTCTACTAGTTTGAGAAGTGTCACTTTTTTTGGGCTTGTGAGTGATGTGTGTAGTCCTACATTTATTGTAATAATTGTATGTCATTGTATGTGACAGGAGCGAATCCAGGAATTCCGTGAAGGGGAGGCACCTTTACAAAATTAAAGGGGATGCACCCCCCCCCCATTTTTTGATTTTTTATTTCTTGTTTTAACAGCAAAAAAGGAAAAAGAAAAAGAAACCAGGAAATACCATATGGCGTATTTTCAATCACTCATGTAACTTTGAACCAAATTGGTTGATATGAATGTCGAATTTCATGTTGTTGCCCTCCCCCCCCCAAAAAAAAAAAAAAAATAATGATAGTAAATTAAAAAAAATGCTGCTTGCACAATCTGAAACTGAAGTTATCTTATATTGTGGGACATGTCTTTCATGTGACCAGGACCTAACAAGCAATGTACCAAATGATTTGGGTGTAATTTTGGGGCATGGGGAATTTGAGATCTACATGGATACGAAAGTACCTATAATGCTGATTTAGGCACATACGGGATCAACACACTGAAAAGATCCAACAAAAGATTCTGTCTTGAAATCCAGTAATGAAAAAGAAATGGAAAAAAAAATTGTTCACTTAAATGGACAAAATAGATATCTTGTCTAAGTAGAGTCTGTGATCATGTGAGGATGATACATTTAAAACGTTATTGTACTTTCTGATCAGTTGCTATGTAGTTCAATGCACTGAAGAGTTCATTCTTTGCCTTTCTTTACACAGGGCAAGAGAAATCAGAAAAAGAAAAAGAAGAAGAGAAAGGTTGAGACGCAGACTGCTGAGGACCTGGCACCATCACCAGATGATAGGGGTACGCAACAAGAGGATAAGTCTTTGAGTCAAAATATTAAAAGCAGTAAGAAACAGAAAAAGAAGAGGAACTTGGGAGAGATGGGTGCCTCAGAGAAAGTTAGCAAACGGGACAAAGCATCTCCTGGCTCAAAGGAGAGCTTCCCAAGCACCACCAATCAAGATTTGAGGAGTGTCAAAGATGGGGAGATAAATACTTTGCTAAATGAGCCAAGCACGATAACAAAGAATACTGAGACCAGTCTCAAACAAAATACACATGAAAAAACCCCAGAGCAGAAGCAAGTGAAGAAGAAACGAAAGAGGAAAGCAAGAAAAAATAAATTCAAGGTTGAATCAGAACAGGTGGGGAAAAGTGATTGTGGAGATGAGGAAAAATTTAAAGCAAGTGAAGTTGAGCCTCAAAATGGACTGCATTCAGAGGCTAATAATGTCTCAACAGATTCAAACCCCAGTCTGTCTAGAAAAGAGAGGAGAAAGTTGAAGAGAAAACTGGCAAAACAGCATCTTCAGGACCAAAACCCAGAGAGTGGAACCCCAAGTAAAAAGATGAAGAGAACTAGTGACGAGCTAGAGGTAAAACCACCCTCACAGCATGAAGAAAAAGTTGTCAACAAGGATGAGGATTCTAAAAGCAATGAAGTAGAAAGTGACGGTGGCAGCGGACTTATCTTGGTGAAGTCAAAAAAGTCGTCAAACTCGAAGTCCAGTCTGAAGTCTGAGATGGAATCCCAGTTGAAGTCGTCCCAGTTCCGTTTTCTGAATGAACATCTGTACAAAGTGACTGGTAAGGAGGCTAAGCAGCTTTTTGCTGGTGACAAAGCTGCTTTTGTCACCTACCACGAAGGCTTCACCCAGCAGGTCGAGCAGTGGCCAGTCAACCCGGTCGATGTTATCATAGAGGTGTTGAAGGGGAGGTGAGTGGTCGGTTTTTGTGTCTTGATAATTGCATGACATCTGGAATGTATGAACCATGAAATGTACATTGTGCCTAAAAACAGCTTGAAAATCAGTTTGTTGAACCTTTTAGTACACCAGCTTCAAATGGGGCAAACTGTTGAATATAGAGCACCAGGCGTGTGACCTAAAAATGTTTAATATTCATTATTAACACAGTGTGTTGTCTTATAGCACAAAAAGATTACTACAGTACTTATAGTTAGAAACAATGTTGTTGTAAGAAATTGTGGCAGTCATTCTGTGATATTTTATCTGGAACTAGCAATTCATTATACAATACCTGAATTCCTTAACTTATAATAATATAATGGATATATATATTAGATGAACTAAATTTTAAAATCAAACATACAACTTTATTGTGGTAATGGCAAATCTTACAAACGTCATAACCACAGTTGCGTTCGAATTGAAATAACTTACGAACAAAATGAATTTGTTTTGTTGTTGTTGTTGCATAACTTTTGATCTTGATTTAAAAATTTCTTTCACTCTTGTAATTCATTATGCATGATCTAATGTATTGACTTAATATTTTTCTGGTTAATTTAATCCTCGTGTCTACAGACCAGCATCACAAGTGGTAGGTGACTTTGGATGTGGAGATGCCAAGATTGCTCGCTCTGTCAGGCAGAAAGTTCACTCATTTGACCTTTACCCTATCAACAAACATGTGACTGTCTGTAATATTGCCAAGGTAATTACCAGCAATTTCCTCTAAAGAGTTCTTCAGTTGTTCACTCTGTATGCTGTCAGGGGATTAGTTTAAATTCTCTTAGTCACCATCATTAGCCCAGTATAATTGTGTACAGTATCTAGTTGTCCTAAAGCATTTTTTTTTTTAAACCACCTGATAGTATTACCATGTACTGACAAAAATTGGAGGGCCCACCTGTTACTGTACTGCAGACTTACATTGCATTACCTCAGATTGAATCTCTGTTTTGGGAGGGAAGTGGTTTTTTGTGGGATTAATTCAACCAGAATGGGCTAAAATGTGTTGTCATGGTACATTGTATTTCTAAAGAGGAAAATGTAGTTTGTTAATTTATGTTCAAGTCATTGGGAAAACTTTTACAGTGATGACATCATCACCTCTAATTTGCATACATGTCTGCAATGGATATTACTGTTTTGTGAAAACAAGTGCATCTTTAAATTCCCCTAACAGCCTTGTTTGTATCGGTTTCATTTTACTCTGTGTATTCAAGTCAACTGTAACATGAAGTGCATTTATACTTTGATAGCCCATGTATCAAGACCTAAATATTGGTCAAAGTTTAACACCCCAACATGCACTCAAACATTAGATTACTTTTGAATGAAACTTTGATATGGAATGTGTGAATTTTTTTCCCCTGTGCCATTGAATGTGATTCATAGAGTTTGAATGCTGATATAAATTGCTGTAACAGGTTCCACTGAAGCCAAGCACCCTGGATGTGGCAATCTTCTGTCTCTCTCTGATGGGTACGGACTGGATTGACTTTGTGATGGAAGCCAACAGAACACTCAAACAAGGGTAGGTACCTTACAAAGTGTTTTCTTTTAGTTTGCATTTCCAACTGACATTTCACTGCACAAGTCAGAGAGATATTTCTATATATTTTTTGTCCCCGCCGAACGAGTTCAAGCAGGGGACTATGAAACGGGCTCCGTACGTGTGTGTGTCCGTGTGTCCGTCCGTCCGTCCGTCCGTCCGTCCGTCCGTCCGTGTGTCCGTGTGTGCGTCCGTGTGTGCGTCCGTGTGTGATCAAAATCTTCAATTTGCTACTTCTCTGTCATTTATGAGCCAATTTTGATTCTGTTTGCTTTATATGATAGCACTACATGGGAGCTTTGAAACTTCTACACAGAATTTCAGTCGTGACCTTTGACCTTGACCTTTGACCTATATTGTACATTTTGCTACAAAATGCTACTCCTTCGCCATTTCGAACCCGATTTCGATTCCGTTTGCTTTATGTGATGGCACTAGGTGAGGGCTTCAAAACTTCTACACAGAATTTTGACCTTTGACTTCTTTGACCTTTGACCTTGATTTTTGACCTGTATTGTACATTTTGCTACAAAATGCTACTCCTTCGCCATTTCTAACCCGATTTCGATTCCGTTTGCTTTATGTGATGGCACTAGGTGAGGGCTTCAAAACTTCTACACAGAATTTTGACCTTTGACTTCTTTGACCTTTGACCTTGATTTTTTGACCTATATTGTACATTTTGCTACAAAATGCTATTCCTTCGCCATTTCTAACCCGATTTCGATTCCGTTTGCTTTATGTGATGGCACTAGGTGAGGGCTTCAACACTTGTACACAGAATTTTGACCTTTGACTTCTTTGACCTTTGACCTTGATTTTTTGACCTGTATTGTACATTTTGCTACAAAATGCTATTCCTTCGCCATTTCTAACCCGATTTCGATTCCGTTTGCTTTATGTGATGGCACTAGGTGAGGGCTTCAAAACTTCTACACAGAATTTTGACCTTTGACTTCTTTGACCTTTGACCTTGATTTTTCACCTATATTGTACATTGGCTACAAAATGCTACTCCTTCGCCATTTCTAACCGGATTTCGATTCCGTTTGCTTTATGTGATGGCACTAGGTGAGGGCTTCAAAATTTCTACACAGAATGTTGACCTTTGACTTCTTTGACCTTTGACCTTGATCTTCTGACCTATATAGTACATTTTGATACTAAATGCTACTTCCGGCGGGGACATATTTTACGCACCGCGTAATTTCTACTTTTCCTTGTTTTTATTGCTAGTAGCCATTTCTTATAATAGAAACATTCCACATCATGGTGTTTGAAGTACTAGACATATATACACAATGACCCTTATTACGGGAATCAAACCTAAACCTTCAGTGCAGGAACTGCATTCCCTATGGGGCATACAACCAGACCTCTTCTGGAGCAAATATGCCAAATCTAACCACAGTAACATTCTTTTTTTTTTTTCCGGGTGCACTTTCCACTCATGGTCATATAGATATATGTATAAGCTGTCTTAACTTATGGACAGAAGTGCAATGGCAGGGATTGAACCCTTGACTTGGTTTGTTTGTTTGGTTTTTACTAAAAGCACAGTAGTGCACAAACCACTAGTCCAACACACTTTCAGAGTGCTGTTTTATTCACTCTACAATATATCAGTATGATTTGTTACCATGTGTGCACCTGGTACAGGAGCTATAAGATGACAAGTTATGGTTTAGAAGATATGTATGACAAAAGGACTACCCTGGATGACATTTAACCTTTCTTTTCAGTGGTCTCCTAAAAGTGGCAGAAGTAGCCAGCCGCTTCACCTCACTGGCCTCCTTCTTGTCTGTCATGAAGACCCTGGGCTTCCATCTCAAGTCAAAGGTAAGGAGAATCGTTCAATGTCATTTACAATCTGTTTAGCTTCCTCTCCAATAATCCTCGTTACCAGAGCGTAGAGCTGGTTCTCCATGTGGACCTGTTTCATAAAATGGGCACTTGCCATTTTACCTTGCATTACTTGCAGCTACCATAGCAGCAATCAAAATCTTCACAGATGGTCGGATATTAATTGTCACTTACTGCTGCAGAAACTAATCACTGAAGGTTGGAAATGCCACAAGGACAATAGATGAGAAGAGAAGTTTAATGGTATTAAAAAAAAAAAGAAGTTTTTTTATCAATGGCCATGTACATAGTTGTCGTGATTTGAAAAGAGCCGATATCTGTTTGCACAAGAAGTAACAGCCCTCTCAAGTCTTTCGTTTCTATGTCTTTTGTTTTGATGACACGTTAAAGAAAATAGACTTTTAGTTCTGGTAGGCAGAATCTATAAGCTTCTCTTGGTGTCAGCAGAGCCTTCCAGAGAGGTCTACCATGTCATATACCAGGTATTTGAGATTTGGTAAAGGACTCCTTTGCCCCTCAAGAAAGAGCTATTTGAATTTTTGTTGACTGTAAATTGTACTGTATGTACTTTATACAGTGGAACCTTTATGGATTAAGGATTCTTTATGTCGATTTTAATTCCACAGGACCTCTCCAACAAGATGTTTTACCTCTTTGACTTCAAGAAGAGACATGCTCCAACTTCAGCACCTTTACCCAAAGGTGTCATCTTGAAACCCTGCCTATACAAGAAGAGATAGCAAAGGTGTCATTGTGGAGCTCTGCCTATACAAGAAGATGTAGCAAGCATGTCATCTTGAAACCTTTGCCTGTACAAGAAGAGATAGCAAAGGTGTGGTCGTGGAAGAAGATAATTTGATAGCAAAGGTGTCATCTTGAAACCTTTGCCTATTTTGTACGAGAAGAGATAGCAAAGCTGTCATCGTGGTACCCTGCCTGTTCAAGATGAGACACCAAATGTGTTATCTTGGTACCCTGCCTGTATAGAAGAGGCACCAACGTGTTGTTTTGAAACCCTGCCTGTACAGTAAGAGATAGCAAAGGTGTCATCTTGGTACCGTGCCTGTACAAGAACAATTCCCGGTATTGCCGATGCGCAGAAAACTTCTGTGCACACTGAAGAGCCCTGTCACAGATGCACTATGGGATTCCTTGGTGCCATTGTCGCTTCCGGTTATCTCGCGCGCGTTGCAGTTCCCATACTATTCAATGGAGTTATTTGTGTGCTTTTTACGTTGATACTCCTTTTTTTCTTGGCTATAATTCAGCTTTAAAAGAGTTGAAAGTTCTAAATTTTACTGATTTGTGGTCACTAGAGTCATGGTTCACTACTGCAAGGCTTCAATGTGCTGGTCACATGAGGGAAAGCAAAGAAATCTTCAACAAACAATACCCCTGGATAAAGACAGAACGTGACCTGAGTGCATATGCAGCCAAAACTGTGGCAAGTTTGTCCCCAGAGCAGGGTTCGAAATTGGCGATGGTCCGCTGGCCATTGGCCACCCAAAATCACGTCGGACTAGCTGAAAATCATCAAATTCCGAAGTTACTAGTCCGTGTGGCCAGCCAAAATATTGCTCCAGTGTCGTTCCCACTTCCCAGCATACTGGCTGTGACAAGTGCTGAACGCAAATCGCTGCGTACTCCGTGTGCAGCGCGCGAACGGAGCTAGTCCGTCCGTTTGTGCATCCTGTAAAGGAGTCTGCGCCAAGACTACTACATGCACCACCCTGGCACGGTCTCATAATATATAGGCTGTTTTGTAGCTTCTCCCTGGAGAGGCTGCAGTGCCAGTGGTGCGTGTTGTAGTCTTGGCGCACGCAGACTTTTTCCACGACCTACAAGGGTTTGTGCCTGCAAACTAGCGGACGCCCATGGACCCTGGTGTTTACATCGATTGCCACGGTATCTGCATGTATACCGATTACCGGTAGTTGTATTGTGTGTCTGGCCAGCCACATGCACATGCTGCTACATGCATTTTGTCCAATGTCTGTTTCTTTTCTCTCTCTCTCTCTTCTTTACTTCTTCATCCGCTTATTCCCCTACCTCCCAAGTACGAACTGACTTTTTAGAGTGTTGTCTGTGTGATATTTACGATGTTATTGCATCATTTTTCTGCAATTAAGAGGTGAGTTTCTGTTCATGTGTTGCATACTTTGTTTGACGATGTGCAGGTGAAAAGTGTTCGAACTTTGTGTACCGTGGAAACTCGATATATAGTTGTAAATGTACAGTGACTAGACCTTCATTCGCCTTTGGAGATCTGATAATATATCTAAATACCTGAAAAACAAACTGATTTTTCCGGTCCCATTGAATTCATTTCCTTTGTTTTGTATTGTTTATTGACTACTGATATAAACATTAGGATTACAAAGAACAGATTGTCTCGGTCCCAAAGGAGCTCGTCATACCGAGTTTCCATTGTATTTCGCTTGCCGTTCGGTGCTGCAAACTTCCGCTAGGGCTTATTCTGTTCAATGGTTTCTAATATTATTACTAGTTTGGTACGATTTCTTTCTTTTGATGTCACTCTATTCATTCCCTTTATATTTCGAAGTATTTAAAAGTGATTATTTTAAAGGTCTGGCACTGTACATGCATTGTCGTAACGGCGATTTCTCCGCTTTGCTGCAGTATTTCGAAGGAAGTTTGATCCCAGCTGTGTGTGATCTTTTGTAGAGTTTGTGTTGTCGGGATGTTGTTTGCGTAGGTGCAGTTATCCCGAGTGATCATGTTGGTCATGTTTCTGAATGTTTATAGGACAAGGGCCGAATGATCTGAGTGATGGTGACGATAATTACTGATGCTGGTGTAAAAGACAGCTTGCTGAGCATACTTCTTCTTTCCCCTCCGGCCCATGAATGATGAAAAAAAAATACATACACCTCACAACAAGAACCACTTGCTAGATAGCAACCTTCGTAAAGTTAAATCTAAATGTTCATTAACAGCAAAGGGGAAAAACACGACAGTACACATGTTTGTAAATACAAGCGAAGAGATTGTGTATGCAGTCTCTGGTCTTACGAGAAACTTGACACCCCACCCCCTCTCCCCTTGTGGAAATTTCCACAAAACCAGGTGCCAGACCCCAGCTAGGTGCCAGACGAAAGAATGCGCGCACTGGAATAAACAGCGTGTAAATATAGCCTGGAAATATTGATCGAAGAACTAGCTCGTGAGTTGAGTTCAAGGAATCATCGCAAAGATCATGATTCTATAAGCAACACATGGTTCTATAGCCTTTCTTTTGACCCATAGTAGAAATATCGAACAGTCGATTACACTATAAATTATAATAGTGTGCTTAATTGAGTATTTTAAATGTTTACTGAACTGTAGAAAGGGATTGATTAATCACTCGATTAAAAAACTAAATCACAGAAATATATGAAAGTTCTCGTATGCCGAGACAAATTCACTACCCGGTTAGACAGCGGGAAGAGAATCTAACCTCCCTGGGTGTCAGGAAGTTTTCACGAACTCCAGGATCACCCCTTCCCCCTGCCAACTCCAACATGTTGCTCCCAAACGTGCATGGTAAATGCATGGCGTCTCGATGTCACCGTCAGGTACCCGAGGCTGCTTTGTTTTTGTCTTGGAATATTGATTCATTTCTTGTCATGACATGAGTGTAGTAATCTTTTTTGCATGACTATGTAAAAATTTATGATACTCAACTCGTCTTTTTGATGTTTTTCTTTCAGTCCAAAAGGAAGACAAGATCGTATCATGACGTTTCAATTGTTCAAAAGGTCTGCTTTTGATAACTCACAGACTATCAAATCACCCTTGCCTGTTCCCAGGCCCTAGCTCCACCCTCCCTGCTCCACCCAATCCTGCAATCTACACGCGCGCGCAAATTTTGCCATGTGGTTTTGCCAGCCAGCTGTCGGAATGTGCTTTGAAGTTACATGGCAGCCTGGCCTGGCTGGCATGAATGGGTGTCGAGTTTCAATCAACATAGTACTGTTGTTTTATTCTTTCACCTGATAGAAACACGGAAATCAGGAAGGTGTAGGGAAGAGGTTTTTGTTGTGTGTTGCAATATGTGTGTGTGTGTGTGTGTTTTCTCGTTGTTTTTTCTTCTTCTTTTTTCCAATGGGATCGAGGCCAAGGTGTGGAAAGATCAGAGTGAAATGAGTACAAGTACACAGTGAAAGGAGTCAGGTAGAGGGGAGATGGAATAACCAATTACCAGAAGCATTTGATATATTGAAGTACCATTATGTGAAAAAAAAAATAAGGAGAGTTACACCTATTTCAGTGCTCCTGACAAGGCGTAAAGGAGCGTGGTAATAGTCCTAAAAAATGAAACCCTGATTCTCTTTTTCTCAACCTCAGCTGTTTATCAACTTCACTCTCTTTTTTTTTTCCATTAAAACCTTGACATACTAGTGATTTTTTTTCAATTATTTATATTTTCTGATTTTTTTTTCTGTTCGGGCAAGTGTTTTACACTAATTTGCAAATCTGCTTGCCCGATTGGGCAAGTGATTAAAAAAAGTTGTGTAGCACCCTGGTTTATAATGGTGCCTCAAAAAGATGCTTAGCTTAAAACAAATCGACCATTAATTAGGCCTGTATTTGTCACTACTGAAACGTTTGTTTGGAGATAAAAAAAGAATGAATAATCGACCTGTTCTTCACTTCTTGTGAATGTCGTGTTGGTGTGATTACTGCGTGCGTGCGTTCGTAAATAAACATCAACATTTCCGAGGCCTGTAGGCTGTATGTCTTGCCCCTGACCCGGAAGACAATTTAACCTGTCACAAAACAGTTACAAAACGTAGTGATGATGAATGATGATAATGAAGTAATGATAATGAATATGATATATGATATAATAACTGAAATGTAGGCCTACTTGGGGCCCTCCCCAAATTGACATTAGTCATGCGATTAAAAAACAAGACGGACTAGTCAAAAATTTCTGTTGGCCAGTCAAAAATTTTGCGGACTAGCCAAAATTGAATCTAACTGGTCCGCGTGGCTAGTTAAAAAAAAAGTTATGCGCGACCCCTGCAGAGCTATCCTATAATGCATCTAAAATGCTGCTCTGCGCACGGCACCGAGGTATTGGCGATACCGAGAATTGCAAAGGTGTCATCTTTGTACTCTGTCTATACAAGAACAAATAGCAGAGGCAGAATATTGGTACCCTGCTTGTACAAGAAGAAACAGCAAATGTGTCACCTTGATACTCTTCCCTTTCAAGAAGACAAAGTAAATGTGTCATCATATGTGCTGTGGTGTCTTTTGTTTTCTTTATGAAGTTTTTGACTGCATAGCCACCTCCAAATGTGAGATGTCCTTTTCAAATTACAGCTTGCCAAAAGGAATACAAGGAAATGAAAACAAATTTTGAGCTATACAAATCACGGCTGTGTTTTGATCTTGTTATTTTTGCCTTTTCGTCTGCTTTCAACAATCAACTCAAGTATTTTAATGAATAATGGCAGTACCATAGTTGATCCCTGTTAAATACATGGACACAAAATAACTCAGACATTTAGTCCATGATGTAAGGTTCTTTTAGTGGATGCTTTAATGATCCGCTTGCAGGAGTGTTCTTGTAACAGAGGGCCTTCGTTACTTCTGTAAATGACGTAATGTGACTGACCTATTAATAGTAGTCTGGTATAGTCCGCATACATTTCAATTCCAAAGTGAAATACGCTCAGTCCAGCCTAGAACGTCTTCCTGTGTGGTGAATGACTTCTGCTATTAAAGGTGTGATCTTAACCCATTGAGGATGGGCTGATTTTGCTTCAACACGCATTTCCCATAGATCCCTGCCCGAGCAAATTCGGAATTCGTCTTCAACGGGTTAACGCTCTTGTTTTCTAGAACGTTATGTCCTACACATTCTGATGGCAACCGGGAAAAGACACATACTACAATAAAAAAAAAAAAACTCTTTATCTTAAGGTTACTGGAAGATACCATAGGCATATGAACAAATGACAGCAGGTCGACTACCATGGAGTCACACTGTCCTGGAAATTACACAAGATGGCATAACGAATATGAAAATTTTCAATTTTCAAGATTAACTTTCCCATTGCTAAATGAATAAACTGAATATTCATCCTGAGTATAGTTGAGTAGTTTCAATGCAAGTTTAGAAATACATGTGTATAAAGTTGCCTCAGGAAATACTCTGACACAAACATGCTATATGACTTCCACATCTTTCATCGGAGCTAAAGGACTGTCTGCAGTCCTACCTACAGGGTTCCATGTTAGTGAGATTTCATTATAACGGTAATATATTTTTGTTCCGGAGTATTTCATTTGTTGATGTTTATCTGAATTGTTTTCTATCTTGTGTCATTTATGACCCTGCTAGAGGTCCACCAAGATTATTGTGTTCTTGTCTACACAAGCTGAATACATGCTTCCTACAAGTCTTTTGTTTTTAGCATGCTTATTATCTGTTCATGTGTAGAAGTCAATGGAGAATTCTGACCTTATTTTTAAATTTGAATACAATGCAACATCTTTTGATAATTTTACTTGAAAAATAGATTCTAAAAAATGAAGCTTGTATTACTTCTTTATTTCTGTAATCATATTGAATACAGCTTACCATTTGGAGGAAAATACATTTTAAGAAATCATATTTTTTATCCACAGCGTGAAAAGTTTTATTTTATGCATATGAGCTAATATCGAGTATATTTGAAATACAGAATGATCTGTCAAAGGCATCATTGGAAGTTATCTGGAGTCTGTCTAAAAGTCCCGTTGAAATCGTAGAGGGGATTGAAACCCAAATATACATGTGGATTGGGTGAATGCAGCGATATTAGTAGAACACAGTAGTGAAAGAATGTGCAAAATCAGAGAAACTAATGAAAATATAAGAATGTTAAAAGTTTTGGTGCAGCCATCACTGCATCAAAAACTAGAAAAGTAAAAAATATGTTGGGAGTTTTTTTCATATTTTTACCATACACAAATATTTCAGCCTTCTCATCCAACAATGGCAGCACCAAAACTTTAAAAAGATCACAACTTTTTAGTGGGTTGTCCACTTTTTCTCAAACTTTCACTAATGTGTTCTATTAGTAGTGCTGTATTCCCTCAATTGACATAGTTAGTATGAATCTTGGTACTATATCATTGTCCTTTTAAGTCTGTGTTTATGAAGGAGAGAGAGAGAGAGAGAGATGCCCTTGATATCCCCCGCCAGATTACATACTATTCCATTGCCACACCAAGAGTAGAGTAGTAACCAGAGAGGCCTACCCTAACTCACTAACTAGCCCCAGATATCTTGGTATACACTGAACTTTTTATATATAAATACAATCATCCTTGTCTAAAGTCAAATCTGTTCGGACTGAAGAAATAGCTTCAACCTAAAGAAAATTGATTAATGAGGGATTAAAATCAATAGAATATAAAGAGGGACGGACTTGAAAAGACCTTGGATGTAGGCAATTATTCGACTTGGGTGAAGTCGACTTAAGCAAGGTTGACCATACAATATATCTATATCTATCTATCTATCTATATATATATATATAATAGCGAAAACTTTGAGCAAAGAAACCTTGTTTCACAATATGTATATATATATACCCAGATATATTATGTAAAAATGGTGCATTGTTCTGCTTTGACAAAATTCTGACATCCTGAAAGAAAACTGCCGATCCCAATGACTTCATTACTATGGGAGTTGCCTGCACTGAAACACACAGAATAATAACAATTCATAAAGACTCGTAATCCATGGGTAGAGGGTAAAATGGCGACTTTAATTGACACAATAAAATACACACAATTTGACAAATGACAAACATTAAATAAAGATGCCATAAACTATGACCTTTGTTATGAACAAGACTAATTGACGGCTTTGATCAGAATGTATTAGACATGATTTTATGTATTTTACATGTGTACAAGTATTTACAATGTGTACGATAAATACAGGATTTACATGTATATAGCAAAAGGAGACGACATGTAATTTCTAGATGCTATCAAAGAATATAAGAGAATGATGCGCATAAACCTAGGGCGTAGAAGTTGTCAAATTTTACTCAAGTACAGATAATATAGAAGCCACCTCAGAACAATTTGGAGTTTTATTATCATTCAAATCATTCAGCACAATTAATAATCGGTCAATTAATTTGTTGTAGGTCCATGATTAAATGAAGTGACTTCTACATGTCATATACGTATTTTTAATAAAGTGGTCAGACATATTTGCCTGCAGTCTGAGAGATGCCTGCTGATTGATTAAAGTGGAGACTGAGCTGCATCACAACATAAGAATAGTTTCCAGTTTTTCTGGTTACACAATAGCACCTCAATTTTCATACTCCTCATGATAATGTGTGTATGAGAATTTCCACATAATATAACCACACAAAATGATGTTTTTGCCAACATACTATAACCATACACAATGATGTTTTTGCCCTTAACCTCTTTAACAAAACTACTTGACAATTCAAAGGCAACTTGTGTCAAAAATGTATCTGTTGACCTTGACTTCAATGTGACATTTTCTTTAAACTTTGTCTTTTACATGTTGAAAATGGAAAACAGTTACATATCTCTTTCTGACCAACTGAATTTAAGAGTAGTTTTGAAAACAAAACGGTGTTTCAATATTTGACAACACACAAATTTCACATCAAATGCATTTTGAAGGGTATGAAAAAAGTAACTTTACTTTCTCTATTTTTTTGCAAGACGAAAGGCAAAGAGGGATGTAGATGTATTTGCATATCTCGTCAGTTTCTTATGTCACGAAGATGCAAGAAAGTCTGCAGAGACTGTTTGTACTCGTCAATCATTCAACTGATTTCCATGCCAATGCCATCAAGTTTTGATAGAAAAATATGCAAGAAATCAGAATTACTCATATTGCACACGTTTGTAGTAAGTACTAGCACGCCAGCAAAGTTTGTAAGCAAATAACACTACATGTATATGGCACTACTCCAGGCACTGTCAATAGATTACGCTAAAAGTCTTCTCAAGCTGTTCTGAATACTCAGACAAATTCTTAAAGACACATTTTGTACAAAGTGAACAGAGAGAGCAAGCTTGTTACAATAGGTCAGAGAACGCAGTTATTTCACAAAGTCAAGTACAAAATATGTGACTAGAAGAACTTTAAAGTACACACATTTTATTGAAACCAGATAGAATACACATTTGAGAAGAAGCTCCCACCAGGGGGACTGCTGGCATATATTCTCATTGTTAACACTTTTCATAGTTTCAATGACACATCAGCTGACAAAATATTCAAATATCAGCCCTTTGTAATAGACCATGTTTTGTCAAATTCCACGAGTACATGGATTTTACAAATCACATATGTGAATTACAAGGTTCACTCTGGACATTAGTCCCATACACATGTACAGTCCAACCTCTGCTATCCGGCCATGTTAGGACTGGCTGCCAGCCATACACCATCAGTGATGTAGCTGGATAAAGCGAAATATGCTCAAGCAGTGTCTATATCTGTAGTACACCAAAGATTTTTATCAAGGGACTGGGACTGAGCTAATAGAGACACAGAAAGAGTTCCTACTGTTTTTAGCTAAATGCACATAGCTCTTGCTAATTTGTGTCAAATTTGAAAACTCTGCTGAAAATAACCGCCAAGCAGTGCCGTATATAAAGAGAGTCTGGCCAACTCGGTTTATGGCTCATGAGTTTTGAAGCCTGTGATTGGTCAAAACGGGTCTCGTGATCTTTGTGGAGCCATGTCGTTACTTAAGTGCGCTCATACGCAGTGCTCATTGTTAACTACCCCTTATTTGGCTTGGTTATTTTGTTACGTCTGAGCGTACACGCTAACCCTGTAACGCGTAATACGCGCGGTAACGACATGGCTGAGTTGGCCAGACTCTCTTTATATACGGCACTGCCGCCAAGTATTTCTCTTTGACATCCCTTCATACATTGATTTGAGAGGCACAGATTACCGTAATACATATGAAAACATAACTTGATTGATTTACAAGTACAGTGCACTCCCGTTACAACGAACACGGTTATAACGAAATTTCGTTATAACGAAGTAAATCTTCTGGTCCCAAAATTATCACCATTAAAGTCTATGGTCCAAAATTCGTTTATAACGAACACGGTTATAGCGAAATTTCCGTTATAACGAAGTCTTTTCCGAGCGCCACAGACAAAGAAAAACAAAAGAAATGTGCTCCGTTATAACGAAATGCGAATTGCTTTCGAAAATACGTAGCGGAAAGAGCATTTATAGCGTCTCCGCATGGGTGAACGCTTCACACCACTGTGTGTTCGATCCTTGTGTCACGCACAGTTTCTGAGGGGAACTTGCGTTTATTATTGTAATACAGTTATCCCATCACATTTCACATAGCTTTCCAGTGTATGATGAGTATTCAGCAAACATATGATATATATACGTGGTTCCTTGTTTTCGTTATATATTGGATTTGTTCGGTTATAACGAAATTTCGTTATAACGAAAGAAAACTGCCGGTCCCGAGCATTTCGTTATAACGGGAGTGCACTGTACGTTCCATATCAGAGATTGTTCAATCAATAAAAAATCTACAGAGTCATAAAATAGTACGAGCATGATTCCTTCTGACAGACATGTGGTTTCAATTAAATTGGCATTTCTTATTCTTTTTTTTAGCCAAGATGCTTCTGCTGTTTTAAAGTGATATGGAACTCCCACAACTTGGCTAAGGGAACATGGTATTATTTTTCATTTTGCAACCAGGCTGATACTAAGTTAACATCAGGGCAATCAATACTATTCATGATGAGCACTTAAATATCTCACTGTGCTTCACAGTGTACATACAAAGTTCCGACATGGGAGTTATGAAAGATTCCATAAAACATATTCTATTTCACATTGTGTATATACATGATCATCATTCTACGAAAAGATGCATGTCAGAAGAAAAAAAAAGTATATACAAATTCAAAGAGAAGTATGAAAAATATTGTTTCATCTGATAAACTCTTATTTACACATAATTAATAATGAATTAAACATTCATGTATCAAAAAGATAATTAATTCAGAGCAGGCTCCTTTTCCTATGATCACAAGTGCAGTGTTATGCACAATATATATATGCTAGATAGCATTTGAGCACCCTGATCTACAAAATGATATAATCAAAACAAAGATATTGCTTCTCGCAATAATTACAGGCTTACTGTAGAGCACACACATGGCAAATAATTGTTCTGCTGTTTATAGAGTATATCTCACATACTCCTACAAGTGTATGAAGCACCACAAAATCACAGACAGACAAATGTACTTGTTCACATTGCTAGGCTGACATCAAAACATTTCACCTACAGATACACCCTTTTCAAATAATACTCATTAAATGCAAAAAATGAGGAAGAATTCTTGATTAATGGTGACATTTCCTAATTTTAGTAATAACTGCTCTACCCTGATCAGAATTCTAGAAAGACAGATTTCTTTAAAAAAAAAAATAAAATTAAAAGAAAGAGATCATTGCGCTGTTCATCTTCTAAAAGTGATGACAATATTCAGAAGTATTTAAATATAATTATAGAATTTCTAAGACTGTAAGATATGAGACTCTGAGAGTAAATGGATTATGCAAAGGCCAAGGCACCATAACTACAATACACTTTTTGATTTGTACAGGATCAATCTAAAATATCTTTCGTTCACATCTCTTGGACAGAGTAATAAAATTCAAAGGCATAGTTATTTGCAATTCCTGCCAGTTTTGATCTTAAAAAAAAAACCACCTTGAATATTAACATGTATCTCCCAGAAATACACCCCATGTTTTAATACCACAGCTCTCCATGAGCTTCATATACCATCATGCTTTTCTAAGGAATGCCCATAAATGAATGAAATCCTAGAGGGTAACAGTTTACTACACCAAGCTTACAGGCTCAATGTAGTATTGTGATGGAGAACTTCTAGGACTGGTAAATTGTGTTTTCATCAATAAGAATTAGATGAAAAAAAAAACAATCAGTGTTGACACAAAATACTCAGTCCAACATCACGCTAAGACCTGATCAGAAAACATGTGGCACTGTCAGAGGGTTACGTGTTGGATACTGCTGTGTTTTCGTACTCCAATTGTTTGGCGGATTCTGGCTTTTTCTTCCCTGATGGGGGAGGTGGTGCGGCCCGTGCCTGGAAGAAACCAAAGGAAACGTTTAAAGACTGATGTCAAGGCTGGAATACAAAGATTTTGAATCCAAATGAATAAAGGTTTTTTGAGTTTTGTTCTTGTTTTTGTTTTTTTGCTCTGGAGGCATTGTTACACTGTGCTTTCAATTTTTAAAAAATGTGAGTTGCAAGGTCCTACTACACAGCAGCTAGTGTTTCCTTGTGTTGTCAAATTAAAGCAAAAAGCAAAAAAAAAAAAAAAAATTGCACTGGACAGTGATGGTTTAATACTAAACAAAGACAAAATCTGTGAGTGACCAGACTTGCCATACTGGATACCTCCCCAGACAATATTGACCATTTCAGAAATGGTTTACGAGCAGAGTGATATTATTATCCTGATCATGACAGGAAACTCTTCAAAACTTCTGTATGTTTGAGTATTTATTGAGCCCTTAAACATTGCTGCATAGCTCAGTCAGTCAAGTTCAGCAATATTTGAAATTAAGCCATTTCAATTTTGAGAGGAGTCTTGAATGGATATGAAAACTGTCATTCAAAAAAGAAATTAATATTTTAACATGATGCGGTTCACATTGTGCTAATACAGAATGAATACTTGAGTAAATACATGTACTTGTATAATGACACCTCACAAGCAAGCAACATACTGTAAGTCTTGTTCTTCTACCTGGTTTTGACTTATATTTCTGAAATGGCATTGCTTTGGACTATTCGAGAGTATATCACTGCAGATAATTCCCATTAAAGCCCTCACTGATGTGAATTTACATACAATTCACTGTCATGTTAAGGGAAAAAGAGTCATGGACAGTTTGATAAAGTGCATTCTGCAGTAACATCATATAGCTTGCCACTGTGTGTGGGAATAACAACAGCAGATGGTGATGTCTCTTCCCTAATGCATGCAAACAAATTAACACAAGAAGGAATCAGTAATCTTCAAAAGAAAAGAAGGAGAAATAGATTCAGACTTGTTGTAAGACTATTTACCGGTTTGAAAGACCCTGTTGATGATATGGAGGACACAGGGCTAGCAGGCACAGACCTTGCCATCTCAACACTGGGAGACGGAATCATGTATCCATATTCACCTCTAGGAGAAGCTACAGATAACAAAGAGAAAAAAAAATGTATGTGTATAACACACAGGACTCTATACCTTGCAAAGATATGGACAAATAGGTAGAGTACATGATACACAATCTTATTGAAAAATGTTAAACCATGTGGCAAATGTATGCTCATTAAAAGTACCATAAGCACTACTATGTGGCAAAATATTTACCTTGAAGAAATGTCAACACAAAGATTAAAAGAAGCATTGCTAAATAAAGTACAATATCATTCCGTGAACATTATATTTAATTTTCCCTGCACCAAACACACACACACAAACACACACACACATACACGCATACACACTACGCAAGTTTTGCATATTGGATTTTAATCACTGCCAAAAAGTGAAAATCAAGGAGACCAAAGTCTTACAAAGTTCATTGACAGACGAAGGACGCGTCCTGTCCACCTCTTCGTAATCCGGGTCGTGAACCAGGTCTTGTTTGACGGTAATCGGGAGAGGCGGCGGCGAGTACTCCGGTGGGGAAAAGTCTGGCGGCGGGAAACTCGGTTCCGCACTCTCATAATCTGGTGATAACGTAAGACTTTCTCCCTACAAGATTGGTAGTGGTGGTTGGGGGGGGGGGGGGATCAAGAAGAAAATTATGTGGATTATTACAAATAACTTGAGCATTCTGTCAGCATGACATTCCATCAGCTTATACTGAAATGCTGCTTGAAACCAGCAAAAGAACAATGTGATGTCTAGACTGTAATTGCATCAACAAAATATAATAGTGGAATCGGAATGAGCCAGTCACTTCAACAAAGCAAATCAGAAAATATTGCATTCCACGAAAGGTGTGCTTAAACTCACAGAACAGGCGAAGTTTACACAATGCACTGGATGAAGGGCATAACAATGTATTTCCTTGATAGCATACAGAAAGTAGCAGTTTTACACTATCATCGGGAAGTTGTGACTGTCATAATTATGGAACCAGCCTTCATGACGTTGAGCAAGGCTGATCAACTCTTCTCCTTTTGTTTATGCATATCTAAATCTATCAGGGTGCTTCTTCATAGATGCCAGCTCTCACTGTTCCCAAGGCAAACTTCCTTGGGAGCGTTGTGAACATTTTGGCAGCTGGCCAAAATAACTGAAACTCTATATGAGGGTCCTGATGCACAGGGGGAGGCAATGCCTGCCACTGAAGATGATTTGTTTGGTTTAATTTTGTCACATGCCATAAACTGTAATTTCTACAGCGTCAATGCTCTCATATCTTAACCAAGATGGCACTTTGTATTAGAATAGCATAGAGCACTTTTGACCTCAACTTCACTTAAAATGTGTTCTCTACGTCTGATAGTGAAAGTGAAAAGCAGTGAAAATGAATGCACTGTGCAAACCGCCTCTCACTTTTTTTTTCTAAATTGGTTTGTGAAGAAAACATCAATTTACAATACTTCTAATCCATTTTTATCATGAATGAAGAGCTCTGACATATCTACTGCATGGCAGATTTGATGTAGTTCAAGTCTGGATTGAATATAGGCCCTATTTCTGCCTGGCATGTGAGGGGTGTTTTCCCAAACAATTCATAAATTAAGACTACAACCCTTAAAAATGACTGTTTTCTCTACTTCTGACAGTCAATGGTTTTCTTCTGATTTCTTTGTGCAGCAAGTTGTAATGAAAAAGAAATCACTATACTATAAAACAAAATAATTTCACAGAATGAAATTTTTCGTGAAATGGGACTGACAGTATTTTTCATGGCATGAAATTTTGTAAATTGTCACTGGCATTTAGCACTTAAAGTGTAGACAAGAACTTCCATGTGCATCTAAATTTGGCAAATCTTGGCTCTCGCGACATTTACAGAATTGAAATGCATGTGGACAGTGCTTGTTTACAGTATATGGCACTGTATTGGACATGACTCAGCATAAATTAATACAAATGATATCTATGACATTCAGTCATTTCCAACATCCTGATAAACTGCTGAAAGGACAGTCGTGACATGCAAACTTTAAATAACAGCTATCATAGTGGCCTCTGTATCTCCTGGCTTGTGACCTTTTCCGGTGGTGAAGTTACCATACATGTGATGACAGCATTGAGACCTACTGATTATAGGTTCGAACATTATCGTATCTCACCCAAGCATGTGTAAGCTTCTTTTGCAGTCTACCAGTGCACAGGCCATGCAAACATGCAACCATTCATGAAACATGTACATTGTAATTCAAGACAGTACAGAAGTACATTCACAGAAGGATTTTGAGGACACTTTTTTTTTTTTGAAGGGGGGGGGGGGCTGGGGCTAAGGGGTAAACTCCTAAAATTATTCAGCAAAAAGTGATACTATGTGATAGGTACTTTGACATAAGAGAAAGAATAAATCTTTCAGAGAGATATTTGGTACTGATTTGCATGGATAACGACAAGGAAGGAGATGAAAGGATTCACTTTTAAATGATTTAGACGAGTTGAAACTCAATTTTTCAATTATATCTTCAAAATCAATATATTTCATGTTTGTGGAGGTTTGTAACACCAACCATCATATCTTGGAGAGTTTTGTAGGGAGTCTTTTTGATGTGCTAAAAATGTCACTATGGGTAAACAATCAAATTTGCATCTTGCTCTGACACCTACTTTGGATAAAATGTAAGTTCTGTCCTAAGATTGCACATCTTGTGACCGAAGTAGGGGCAAAGGTATAGAAGCTCATCATTTCTTTTACATGGGGAGGAATATACATCCACGTATGCTATGACATGTAAAAGTTGCAACACTGTAAATAACAACAGATGTGTAGTAATGAGAATATGTGTAGTAATGAGAATATCTTTGGGATCATATGCATTGTGGGATATTTCACTTGGACACGTTGGAGGTAGGACTTAAAGAATTAGGGTAAGGGAGGGTAGGGTAAGGGAGGGTGGGGTAGGGGAGGATGGGGTAGGGGAGGGTGGGGTAGGGGAGGGTGGGTGGGGAGGGAGGGGGGAAGGGGAGAATGGGTCATTGAAAGAGTGCATGCGTGACGAATTCATGCATTGAAGCACCGTTCAACAGCAGGATGATACAAGGTCGTGGATAGATTTTTAGAATGTTTGCAGCTGTGTCTGAATCCGTGGATGCACATGTGTGCGTATGTATGCATGTCTGTGTGTGTGTGTGTGTGAGTGTGTGTGTGTGTGTGTGTGCACAAAAAGGGGAAAGAGTTGTTCCAGAAAAGTTTTGATAAACTGCAAACAGATCAGCATCCAAATGAACCTAAGTGAGAAACCAATAAGTTCTCGAGGAAAATGTGGATATTAATCTTTTGGGAATGTTTGAGACATAGAAACCTCTGTAAGGCATGTGTACACATGACTCTAACTTTATAATAGTAATTCACAGAGATAATGTGTGGCTTTCAAGACAAATTTCATTCACTGTTCTTTGCAAATTCATGCACTAGATGAAGGAAATGGAACTCTGGTGCCACCGGAGCCATGTAAGTCAATCTCAAGCCTTTCCCCATTCATCCTGTCATGAATGCAGCACAATGCACCTGAGAGTGGACGGGCAGGCAGGCAAGAAAGAGGAATGGACTAGCGTGCCTGCTTCCGGGAGAGTCTTGTGCTGTTCCCGGGGCTGGAGCTGAAGTTGGATGTGGGTGAGGTGCTGGTGGTGGCGTTGCTTATAGTGGTGGTCGTTGTGGAGGCAGTGGTGGAGGGGATAGGGATGACATTTGTTGTGCTGCTTGGTGTATCTTGTGTGGCGGGTGATGCCTTGACATTTAGAAGTGCACCAAGGCTTGATGAAGGGGCACTCTGTCGGTTCCTAGCAGGGGAGCAACTGCGGGACCTACCAGATTTCTCTCGATTGTGATCCTGAAGGGTGTTGGCCCGAAGTGAGAGGCTACGGGGTTTGGTGCCTTGAGGCGGGGCAAGGGAAGTGCTGCTGGAATCTTGGTCCTGCGAGTTATTAACGATTACAGAGGCACGATTCTGGGACCAGAAGGAGTTCAGATTTCGGAGATGGCGTTCCAAGGTTGGACTAATGACACGACTGGAGATACGCCTCGCATTGTTCCCACTCAAGGGATTAGGACAGCTGGCTTTGCGGTAATTTGGAGGATTCTGAGCCTTCTGCTTTTGTTGAAATATCAAGGAGGCTGTTGGACAACTTGTCTTTCGATCATGGTTACTCGGTCCTTCTTCATTCCACACGTTTTCTTGAGTGGGACAAGCATCATCCAGGGAGACGGCACGACGGTCCATGAGGGACAACGGTATGGTGTAGTCGGGCTTCAGGCTTGAGTTATCCTCTGTCTTGGCATTCCTCTGTTTGGAAACCTGTTTGTCATCTCTATTCCTAGCTACTTTTGCATACTGATTTGTAATTGACTGAGATTTTGTCTTGCTACTCTCATCTTCCTGGATTGCTGCCTGAGCATATGATGGTTTTTCAGCAGGGCTCGACTCTTGCTGGCTCTCCTTGTGGACAAGCTTGGTCTCTGCAGACATTCTTGGTGGTGAGGAAGTTTCTTCACCAGAGTTTTCTGAGCTTTTGGGGTGGGTAGATGCAACAGATGGTCCTTTGCACAGACTGTCTGTTCGTGGGTTGACAGGGGGTGCAATCCTGGTGCTGTACATCCCTTCCACAAGACTAAGATCTGGGATTGAGGTCGACCGCTTCTGCTCTAGTAAACTTTTGACCGTTTGGGATGGCCTGCCATTGTTGAAGCTTGCACTCAACTTTCTACCTTCTCTACCACTCAGAAAATTAGAGATGGCCTTTGTGCCATTGCTGTCATCCTCTGGAAGACCTAAACCACTATCATGACTACTTGAAGATCTGCCCTTTTTTTCTTCTTCTTTCTTGTCTGCAACACTGATCTGTGCCTTACTCGTCCTATTGACCTCATTAGTCAGGGCTTTCTTCAAGGACTTAATATCCTTGCTGTAGTTCTTATCAAGGTTGTTGAGCTCATCTTGATTAGGGTCATTGATTTCCTTGCGTCTATTCAAACAGGCAACACTTGGTTTTTCTTCTGGGGCTTGGCCCACGCACAAGACTACTGATTTTGACTTTCCTAGCTTGCTTAAAGATTCTCCATCTCTGCAGTTCTGTTTTGAGGAGCTCTTCTTTAAAATGCTGGTCAGCTTCAGTTCACTCATGAGATCATCAGGAAGAGTTTTGCAATCCCCATCAGAGAGCTGCCTGCTAAAGACTGGGTTTTGAACCGGGGACCTGCGTGTTGGCAAGACAGTCGGGGCCTGAGGTTTGCAGTAGCAGAGGCTATTGTCATTGCAATCCCAGCAGTTCTTGGAACGAGTCAGCGTGTGACTCTTGCCACTCTGTTTCCCCGGTGTGAGGAATGGCGTGAAGTTGCAGGACTGGTTCACATTGATGTTCAAGGAGGGATTCATAGAGCGATTGAGGGAATGTGCAGAGAAAGGGTGATTGTGGCGTGGAAGGTGGACGAGAGATGAAGATGCAGATGACGATGCAGATGACGAGGAAGATGAGGAGGAGGATGACGATGATGAGGAAGAAGAAGAAGAAGAAGAAGAAGAAGAGGTGGAAGAGGAGAAAGAAGAAGTGAGACAGTGAGCTTTGAGTGTGGTGTCATCTGTAGACTGGATGCGAAACCATTTGTTGTGAGTACCAAGTTCCTTAGGGCTCCTTCGAATATCAGGCGCATGGGATTTTTTTCGGTGAGGTTCTGGAGATGGCAGACGTTTTCGATTGGGTGCTGGAGAGTTTTGTGTCTGATGATGATGATGATGTGTAAACTGCGAGTTTGTGGAAGCCTTTTTACCCGCATGACGTGGCTGGACTGGATGTCTGACTTGGCCCGCATGGACATCAGCTCTACATAGAGTTGAGCTGCTGCAGCAGGTATTGTGGGATGAAGAGGCCCCCTTTTTGGGAGACCTCTTTGGGACTGGTCGCTTGCATCCCTTGGGTAATCTCCCAAGAGAATTTCTGCGAGTCTTTTGGGAGGGGCCTGGATGTCGGGGTGAAGAGCGGGGAGGGGAGCGGCGGGTCTGAGGAGGGGGACGGTTTGAGGATCGTGTCTTTGAAGAATTTTTCAAGTCTTCCTCTACAAAACCATTGTCATAGTGCATTGAGTGACCAGAGGGACAAACGTGGCCACCATGAGAACAGCAGTGCGAGTCATTGACTACTATTGAGGGAACTCGCTTGAATTGATAGGGACTGATTCTGGGTTTAGACTTGGACTTGTGCTTCAGCTGTGAGCAATAGGAGAAGAAAATGAACAGAATACAAATACTTGTGCAGTGCTTATACGTGAAATACACATAACACAAACAGACTTGTTGCTGAATATAAAACTAAATAGAACACATCGATGTTTGTGTTGTGTCTGCTGGTAATATCTTTGCATACTTTTTTTGTTAAAAAGTAAATACTGTCACTAGGAAAGCTTACCCTCCATTTTTGACGATATGTCTTTTGGATGAAGACAAACAAGATATAGCAACTTCATCTCCAATCATCATAATTCAACCAATGCAATACACACCTTCTGAAGCACAAATGCCTGACTGGTGTACATTAGTCCTATAAATGAATCAACATTTTCATGAACTTCTCAGAACTGATAAAAAAAATGAGTACAACGTAATTATCATTTTATCGGTCAGGTAAGCTGACAAAAGAGTTATCACGCCCAAAGATGTAACATGATCCGAATTGTAAAGTATATAATGGTTAGACCACAGAATTTCTATCTTTATTCATTCAAATGTTTTAGATTAAAATTCCATCACAAGAATCACATAGCAAATGTCAGTGACTACACTGCTAAAACACATTTCCATGATTGCCTTCTAATATCCTGAGGAACAGATTATCTCTGCCTTGTTGAGGAGTAAAAAATGTAGCACAATTTTAAGAGGCTCCAATCACCACATTTTCTTTTCACTGTAAATTTCTAACATAATTCATGATCACTTTTAATCAATAATCTCTGCATAAGTATATATTTCACTGCATCAAAGGAAACAGACAAATATTTGAAACTGTTCATGTAATACTGAAGAAACTCCTCATGCAAGACAGGTGTTATTTTGACTTTAGTACAATACTGATGCACTGCATAGTAGTATATTATGTTACGGAGATGATACAATTTAAAAACATACGTTATCACATCAGGTGCTTTTCATGTTGACAAGAAATCATTAACCTTTCAGGTTACGTCTAGCATGCCTAGTTTGTAGGAGCATTTCACATTGAAACAAAGGGGTAGGACACGGAGAGTTCACACTAATATTACTTGGTGAGTATTCCACACTTATCATAGTTAAGCGGAATCAGGAATGGGTTAATACAGAGTGTAAACAGGGTAAAATTTGTTCTATAACTTACATCGCTTGATCCCTGTCTAGAATCTGACACCAGCTCTTCCACCAGCAGGGAGGGGAAGACACCAATCCTTCCACAGAGCTCCCCCTCCCAGTACCCATCGTCCACCCCGTTCTCATCACGCCGCAGCAGTTTAAAGATCGTTCCCTCCTCGAATGACAGCTCCTCCTTGCAGCTCCCTGTATAGTCGTACAGTGCTCTCACCATGCAGACTGTCACAAAAATGTAATTGAACATAATTTGTGATGGCATCCATCAAGCATACTTGTTTCACTTCAAAGTTGTTGTTGTTGTTGTTGTTGTTGTTGTTGTTTTGTTTAAAGAAGCTACCTTTATGTCAACATCAACTTTGCCAATCATATAAAAAACAAGAACTTATCATTTTTTTTGGTATGGTCTTATTACTACTAATAGTAGCTCTAAAACATAACAGATATCACATTCATAGAGCTCATTTGGGAATACATCACTCATTTACTTGCAAACCAAGACAAAGTTTGATGGGCATAAGTCTGTAGTTTTGATGCTTGAAGAATGCATTGCAAAGGAAGAGACACCTACATCAATAAAAGTACGACTAGTAAATGATCTAAGCCACTTATGTATAAAATCCACCGTCCTCATAAATGACCCCTAAAACATACAATCACATATTGTATATTTGTAAAGCAATGAACATTAGCAATGAAAGAAAATTAGAAACACACACACACACACACACACACACACACACACACACACACACAAACAAACATACAATGATTAGTCTTACTTCCAGGCTCCCCAGAGTCTTCCTCGACACCCTGAGTCGCCATGACAGCCTGGACCTCGTAATCTACAGAGGACTGGGAGGAGCCGTGTCCAAGGACCCCGCCCTGCTGGCTGATGCTGCCATCTCCCCTGGGGGAGGAGCTGAAGGACAGCCGCAGCTTCTCAACCTCAATGTAGTTCTCTGGGACGTAGCCCACCTCGCCCCGCTGATTCCTGGCCTGGTGGCGAAGCAGAGAAGATTTCTAGCTGACTGTGGCATGCCGCATTCATACATCACACATTTATCAGTATATATTCTGCCCAAACTCACAAGACCATTCTTTTGCAACAACATCCCCAAGGAGAATGATTTCCTTAAATAAGTACAGTTTCAAATCACCTCATCCCCCTGGAGATACCACCTTCCAATTGAAATGATCACTTGGGGGAAATAAACCATGTGTGATTGCCATGCCGGGGAAAGTGGGAAGGCAAATGGGGGCAATGGAGACCAAAATCAACTTGGACTGAAGATATTAAGAAATATGGAGGACTTTGTAGCTCAGCTGCATCCCATTGAAAAGCTACAATGGAAGGTTGGCGTGAGCTCACTCATGTCACAGTGGCGTACTGTAAAAAGTGGACATTTTCGCGCATTTCGCGCAACCAGAAACTAGGGCAAAAACAAAAGCATGCAAATATTTTTGCTTTTTATATTAACCACTATGTAGTGTCTTGATTCTGCAGAATTAAAAACACACGAAATTCGGCTTACTCGGCAGAGCGAGAAAAATTACTTGCACAAAAATAACCCCTTTTACAGTATCTTAATGCCAACTGAAATGAACAAATAATTGTCATACTCTTGGCTCCATGTGTAAAAGTAGCAAAATACACTTCTACGAAAAGAAAATTCTATGCAAAAAGTACATTGACTGGAATGTTCCATGCGAGGCTAAACTGTATCATGCCTTCACTGAACCTAAAGGTCGCCGACCTACCTTGACCCATCCATCACCCTCTGATTCCTCGATTAGTTCCAAGACATCTTTCTCCCGGATGGTGAGTTCATCATCTCGCTGGGCCTGTAGATCACACGGTTGTCGACGCACAGTGAGAAACAAATCATGCCAGACTTTAACTCTCGATGAAAATTTGTAACCTTTTGCGTTGTCATTACATAGAGGCAAATGAATCAGAGATTACATCATAAGGGTGATTCATTAATCAGTTGATTTCTGTGCTGTATTTATCTTTCTCACATCTTTAGAACAAATAGACTACTTCTTCAGTATTCCTTGTGACATGTATATTGTTAACAAGAGACCCGCGGGTCTAGCGCTCACCTGAGTATCGCAAGTTCACCTTTCACGCAGTCACTAATCTAAATTATTCACAGCTCTACCAAAATTTGACCAGGCATTCTCAAGTAGAAGATGAAAATGTACAATAAGGGCCCAATTTTTTTAAGATTCCTTAATTTGGGGGGATTGGGGGCCCCCTGGGGCCCTCTGGGTGGGGCATGGTGCCCATTTTGATAAATTGAGATCCTGACCCCCTAGGGATGCTACCTGCCAAGTTTGACAAAAATCCATCATGAGGTTTTCAGGAAGAAGATGAAAATGTACAATTCAGGCCCCCATTTGGACCCTTCCAACCACCATCCCCCCCCCCCCCTACCCAAGAGGGGCACCCCTGGATCTCCTATGAACAAACTTGAAACTACAGTCATTAATGTACTCACTCATAGTATTATCTCAGCTCTATATATAACTTCTGATTCTAGAGAAGATTTATAAAGATTCCTTCATTTGGGGGATTTGGGACCCCTGGGGGCCCCCTGGGTGGGGCATGGTGCCCATTTTAACAAATTGAGATCCTAACCCCCTAGGGATGCTACCTGCCAAGTTTGGTGAAAATAGGTCATGGGGTTCTCAAGAAGAAGATAAAAATGTACAATTTAGGCCCCATTAGGACCCCTCCTCACCCCCTCCCTCCCCTGGGTCCCAAGGGGGGCACCCCTGATTCTGCCATGAACAAACTTGAAACTACAGTCATCAATGTACTAACTCATAGTATTAACTTAGCTCTATCACTTCTGGTTCTAGAGAAGAAGATTTTTGCGGATATTCCTTAATTTTGGGGGGTTTGGGCCCCCTGGGGGCCCCCTGGGTGGGGCATGGTGCCCATTTTCACAAATTGATTTCCTAACCCCCTAGGGATGCTACCTGCCAAGTTTGGTGAAAATGGGTCATGGGGTTCTCAAGAAGACGATGAAAATGTACAATTTAGGCCCCATTAGAACCCTTCCCCACCCCCCTCCCCTGGGTCCCAAGGGGGGCACCCCTGATTCTGCCATGAACAAACTTGAAACTACAGTCATCAATGTACTAACTCATAGTATTAACTTAGCTCTATCACTTCTGGTTCTAGAGAAGAAGATTTTTACAGATTCCTTAATTTTGGGGGGTTTGGGCCCCCCTGGGGGCCCCCTGGGTGGGGCATGGTGCCCATTTTAACAAATTGAGTTCCTAACCCCCTAGGGATGCTACCTGCCAAGTTTGATGAAAATCGGTCTTGGGGTTTTCAAGAAGAAGATGAAAATGTAAAAAGTTTACGCACGACGCACGACGGACGACGGACGACGGACGACGCACGACGCACGACGCACGACGCACGACGGACGCCGGACGAAGGGCGATCGCAATAGCTCACTTGAGCCTTTGGCTCAGGTGAGCTAATTACTTACAAAATTAGTCATTAAGGATCCTGAAGTATGTCAAATAGATATTGCCAATTTGATGGTAAATGCAGCATTGAAATTACAGCTTATGATACTGACCTGATCATTGCATGTTCTGATTTTGTGTTATGTAATATCATAGAATGGGTAGCGAGAATCCTGCGATCTCATTGGTCGAAAGCTATGTGTTGATGTTTACTGGCCGCACGCTGAGTCACAGTGGTAAACATGTTATTGCGCACTTGTAGCAAGAGTACGCGTACTTGTAATAAAGATTCGCGCACTAAGCAAGCGTTCGCGCACCCAGTACAAGACGCCTATTGGCTTAAACAACCATGCATCAGTATTTACTGATGCATGGCTGGCCGTGCGTCCAGTAATAACTGATGCATGGTATGTGTATGCCAAGCCAAAAGGAAATGCATCCAGTAATTTTGTCATCGGGTAACACGATAGAAAAATGGGTTTTTGGCAAGAAAATTACCCATTCTATAAATCAGATGACGCACATGTCTTTTCGTGCGTCAGTCGGAATATAGTGTGCATGCGGTAACTATGGAATTTAGTCTAAACCCATTCGGCTTCACCTTGTGGGTTAAGCATTCCATAGTTACCTTATGCACACAATTCCGACTGACGCACTCAGACCTGTGCGTCATTTGTATACTGATCTTTGTGATTGAAAGCCGAATAAATACGAATAACTAGAGAAGCACTCTGAGAGCGCAGACCTCCACCAAGCATGCAGCTCATTTCCACATCTTGTTCTTCCACAGAGATCAGTGATTTCCATCCATACGTATGCATGCTTAAAGTCGCCTGATTTTCCAATATAGAAGGCTTTTGTTACGTCATAAACTTCCAGCTGCATGGTGCACCTCGCCTTAACGGAAACTAGAGCACGCACTTTAGTGCGTGCATGCAAATTTCAAATACACGCAGCCTGAATTCCCAAGTTCATTGATCCTACCTGCCAAAATATCAAAAATTCTTCATAAATTCCCTAAAAATTCCTGGATCACTACATAAATTTAATCATCTGTCACTTGTGTCATTCTCGACCTTTCCTGTAAGTTTCTTCCGAATCCGTTTACTATTTTTTGAGTTATTTTGCACACGGACAAACAAACAAACAAACCAACAAACAAACCAATGGTAATGAAAACATAAACTCCTCACTTGGCAGACGTAGTAATTCTCCACTCCTGTATTCAGATATCTTAGTGTGACTTAACCTACAGAAAAGCTTTGTCCGAGAACTTACCGTATAATCAAAGATGGCTGTACACTTGACTTGGCCGCTGGAACCCTGGCTGGTCTGGTCCTCGTATGCCGGGACAAAGTCGTCCACCGAGTCAAAGCTTGTTATGCTGTCTGAATGCAACTCGCGCTGCTCGGACAGAGGAGACACAGAGGAACAATTACAGATGGAGTATTAACCCCTTGACAACCAAAACCCACCTTTCAGCACAGCAAAGATACTGGTAGTCATTGTGCTTGGTTTTAGTATTGCAGTAATCATATTTCTCAACATAGAGACATGGAAGTAACACAGGCATTACATTATTTACAATCCATGCACAGAATTGGGTTCTGATGAGTGGATTACAGGTAGCCTGATAATTTATCCATAAGCTGACACATTGGTGTCATTTGACAACTAGTCAATCAGAAAGATGGCAGTTATATCATGCTCACAATGTTACTATGTTAATTTATTGTTGAGCATGAAACTAAAACAAACCTTGACTGCAATGCATGTTTACTACTCTTGGTTCCTGAAATAAATCAATAAGCAACTCTGTGAACAGCTTAAGTCAAAAATTTCAGACTTACATAGATGCTATCCTGCCATCAAAATTCACCATTTCCAAAAAGCAACAACCTCCTATAAACTGATATGATATTGCTAGTCACCTTTCCCTGACACTCCCATATTTCTGAAAATTTTCTTTTTCATGTAGACTGTGGTACGTATCACAATATCAGAATGATTCATTTTTCTGTCCCTTGAGAAGTGATCCTCTCCCTCCTCCTTTGCATATGAAGGTTACGCCCCCCTCCCAAACATCCACTCACACAACCACAGGTACATTTCTTTTCCTAATGGTATGTATTTCATTTCCATTCAAATAGTGAGTATACTAATCTTTCTATACAAAATAGCAGTAGAAAGTATTTACATAATTCAGAGACAATGTAATCAAAAGTAATTCCTTCCTGTGCACCATATATATATATTTTTCATGCACTAGAAGTAAAAATTACAAGTTAATAATGAAAACACTGCGTATCTCATTTATTTTACTGATAATAACTGAAATGAAATGTAATCGTGCAGCAAACACAATGGAAACTTATTGCATACCGACCAAAGTACCCAATCTCACATACTAATACACACAAGCATATCTTACACACACATTCTCACACACACACATTCCCACATCTTACCACATGGGGGGCATGGCCCTGCTCCTCTACCACCTCATCATCCATGTTCTGTGAGGACTCGTAGTGTTGCTGCTCCTCCAGCCGGTGTTGCTGGTGTTGTAGGTTGTGTTGCTGCTGCAACTGTGTTTGTGCCTCGATCTCAGCCTCCTTCGCCATCGCCTCATAGGCACTGTTCAGCCACTCCTCCACGTCAACTGCGGCAAGTAACAAGGCGACAAAGATAAGCATCTCAAAAGCAGGCCATCTGAGATTTTCTGTTTTCCCCGCTGTCTCCAAAAATGTTTAGATTACCTTTAAAGTTTATGATACGCCTCATAGTCATAAACTTCCAAGGGGTCACAGTTTCAATTCTCACTTTGCTAATGGCGACACTAAATTACTTATGGCAAAAACAGAAGCAAACAAGAGACACGTACAGAAACAACAACTTCTGAACACTATCACTGGCTGGGATTTGATACACAGTTATGATCCCTCCAATTGACTCTTCAATTAACACTGGTCAGGGTCTGTTTAAATAAATTTGTAATAAATCATAAACTAGCCTTGCAAATTGGTATATGTCATGTTGAGAATTATGATACTTTGTTATTACCTTCACTCGATCCCTGGATACAAACTTTAGTGTATAATGATTAGTTTTGAAATCTTGCCTATCATCACAACTGGAGGTCTCGGCGGGTACAAACGAGCAAGCTGTCAAGTCTTACATCTATCACCGATTCTCAGCCACCTGCCTCCAGTCAGGGAGTGACAATTACACACATGACGCATAATGCATCACTGCACCCACGGTCTGCAGTGGCAGTCTGCAGAACGGTGTTTATATTCTTTTTTTTTCAATGGGTGTCATACTCTATGATGATAAGAATGAACAGATCGCCAACAGAACTCCTGACTATGCTTTATCTTTTTTAATGCATAATGTTATGAATGTAAAGCCCATAGAGACTTATGCTTGTATTATGTGCTATATAAAATGTTATTGTTATTATTATTATTATCATCATCATCATCATTGATCATCATCATCATTATTATTATTATTATCATTATTATTATTATCATTATTATCATCATACACTCACAGCGGAAGCAGTAGCTAAAATAACTGAAGGCAGGACAGACCGTAAAAAAAAACAACCAAAAAACATAGCCTCACTAGCAATTCTTCAATGGTATATTCTGCCATTCTACAAACTGTAAAACCAGAAAATTTTAGCATGTATGAAACTTTCATAAATTTTGTGAGGAGCCACTATATATATATATATATATATTTTTATTTTTTTTTTTTTTTCCATGGGTGACAGTTCTTTAAAGTTTTATGCCATGAAAAAGGACGTCGGTTCCAGTCCCATTCGTGAATGTTTTAAGTCGCGCATATTTCTGATTTTACAGCATGGAGACTATAATGCTGGAATAGACAGTTTTGTGTGGTAGGGATAGATTAACTCATTGAGGACGGTTTGATTTTGCTACAACACACATTTCTCACAGACACTTGGCCCGAGTATACTCGGGACTCGTCTTCAATGGGTTAAATGCTTACTGCCTGCATTCCTCATGACATCCAGCTTGGCCTCTGCTTTGAGTTTGTTGGTCTCGGCTATCCTCCGCTCCTCCCTCAGAGTGTCCAACTTCGTCTCCGGGTCTTTGTCCTGGGAGAAGCCGCTGTCTGAGGAATTATCGGATCCCTGATAGACATAAAGGCCAAATAAACATGTATACCAGATACAAGGTTCAAACATTCATAGCTGTGATGATGACATTTGGAAGGAGACTGCCTCCTCGATGCCAGACATGAGCAAGACGATTGCTGACTGTGCCTATTCTTTGTTTGGTGGACATGGTATTGATACAGCAGAGAGACAAGAAAATGACAAAGTTATAGCCGGTGTTCTATTTACTTCTGTCAAAGATGAAAACCAAGCATTCCAAAGAACTCGTAACTCGTAATCGTTCAGTATTCATCAACCATACATGCTGTTGAGATAATCAGCTGAAAGGGCAAATATGCTTGGATTTACTGACTGGGATGTAACTGTTACTCTTTTTGTCATTCTATTGACATATGAGTACATTCCTCTGTCTTGGCTAATCTATGCATCATCTCTTCTGAAAACATGAGGAATCATCAACAGCAGCATGCAATTCAATCATTTATCCATTCCTAACATACACAACTCAACTAAAGCTACAGCTACCTATGTATTCCTACCTTGGTATAAATTTATTGATCATCCACTGTATCTACCCATCCATCAATCCAGCTTTCAAGCTGGCACTTAGCAACATATTTATCTACCTCATTAATCTACCACTATATATCCGTTTATAAATCCGGTATCTTTCTACCCATCTATCTATCTATCTATCTATCCATCTATCTATCTATCTTTCAATTCATCTTCTGATCTATCTATCAACCTATCTATTCCTCTTTGTATCTACCTACATATCTGCCATCTATTATCTATCTATCTGTCTATCTATCTATCTATCTATCTATCTATCTATCTATCTATTTATCTACCTCCCTTTTAATCTATCAACCTATCTATTCCTCTTTGAATCTATCTATCTATCTATCTATCTATCCTATCTATCTACCTATTTATCTACCTCCCCATTAATCTATCAACCTATCTATTCCTCTTTGTACCTATCTATCTACCTACACATCTGCCATCTATTAATTACTCTATCTATCTATCTATCTATCTATCTATCTATCTATCTATCTATCTATCAGCAAACTCACCCTGAGTTGATTAACATAAGGCTGACATTCATCCATCCGTCTGGCTAGCGTCTCAATGCGGTTGGACTCTTTGGCAACCTGAGTGGCCCAGCGTCTAGCTTCCCTCTCCAGGTAAAGAGACTCAGTGCTGTCCATGACCAGTGATGCCACCTAGAAACATTGAAAAAAAAAATAAAAGCAACACCAAAATCATCAGGGCGCCTTCAAGGCAACATTCATCATGAGCATATATTCTATTATTGACTTGACTTGTAGGATGGTGATCTCGCTCAGTTGGTAGCACGTCTGCCTCCAGATCCAAAGGACCCAGGTTCAATTCCCGAGTCTAACTGAGCAATGCTGTTTGTAGTCATACTGTTCCCTCTAGTAAGAGGCAAGACACTGTGTCCCTTGGATAGGACATAAAATGGAGGTCCCGTGTATGAGAGAGTCACAACTCATGCATGTAAAAGACTCTACATTGTACTGCATTCATTCATTCATCGTAAAGAGCAGAGTGCATAAACTGGTGAAGTGGTCCCGCCTCACACCCAACTGGACCCCATGGAAGACCAGCTAGTGCCACTGAATATGGGCTTTCCAGCCATCTTCTCAGACTAAAAAGTGAGACAAAGTTAACAGGACACAGAGATTTTTTTTTCCCATGCTAAAAGTGCATGAGTGCAGTATTGTCTCTATTAGTGAAAGATGTTGGCATTATGCGCTTGTAGCCTTCTCCACAAATAAACATATGTGACAGTCTCAACAAACTTCTTTTTGTGGTCATAAACTGAACTTTTTAACACGTCTCCCCATCTTGAAAATCTCATGAAGTTGATGACCTCTATCTGAAAAGAATTGCAAGGTGATAATAAATCCCTCTTTTTTCAAAATAATGCCAATTAATTTCTTTGTGATCTGTAGCCTGTTTGATAGGTGTATGCCTTGTTTTCCCTACAGTGCACTGCAATGCCAACAATTATGCCCCTTTCACTGTCAGTGGTCAACATAAAAAGTGGCTTGGTGTTCACATCCAGTCGGATCCAGACATACTAAACGAGATAATGGTACTTTAGCATTCATCTCGTAACTTGTCAGATATATACAGTATATACAAATGATAGGTATCATAACAAAAGGAGGAAAACAAATCCATGAAGTTGTTTCGATTGAAAGTGTTTAATATTTTGAAATGGTGAAAAGATGTGTTTAGAAGTAATTTAGAAAACAAATGATGCTGAACAATATATGTGAGTGAAGCATATGACAACTAAGGATCACCAGACAGGGTTCTCTCTGTAGCTGGTGAATTGACATTCACATATAACCCAGAAAATGCAGTGGGTCACTGCTGTAGAATTATATAAGGTGAATATATCTCTGTATTTATAACATAACTCCCTCTACCCACCATGTAAAATAGCACATGTAGCCGAATCCTGTACCAGTGTTTGAGAGAAAGATGTATTAAAACAAAAATGCATTTTACCAATGTATGGTAAATTTACCACTGAAATGCACAAGCCTGACATACATCTGTAGTGTCTAATAAATACATGTTGTAGCCAGATGTTGTAGTGAAATGCACATGCCTGATAAAATGTCTAATATTAAGTACATGTTGTACTTTGCCCTATGGGCTCTCCACGTGCCTAGTGACACTGCTCCATAAACAAGAGTACACAAAGTCCAGCGGCATACCAATGTTGTCAGAGGGTACATATTGATTTACAGATAGAGGAGCCCGGACGTTGACAGTTTTATGAGTTCTACCAGATACCAGAACAGAGTGAATGAAGCTGTAAAAATTCTAATTGCTTGACCTTGAGATCCAAATCATACTACTAAAACATTATTTACAGATCTGCATAGACTGTTTCAAAGTCTAAATTTGTGTTGTTTTTCATGAGGGGTCTAAAATAATGCACTGCCCATGATTCAAGTAATATGACATCCATGACAGTAGTCTAAAAAATAATATGCCTGCTGTTTATGGCCCTCTCAGACTTCAGTTACCTCTATTTTTCTCATATTCCCCCATTCAGACACAAGCCAGTTTATACCAAAACTCGATAAAGAAACGGCGTATGTAGAATCATTGTATCATAGCTGACAGACCTTTCATATGATATTAAATCTCAATCTTTCTGGAAAACATCTTATGGACGTGCAGTTTCCCACTGTGCATGCTGTTATAGTCATGAGTGACAGCTATGGGGTCATCTTTCATGCGTGCTCCCATTAAGCCCCACCCAGTTATACCGTTCTATGGTCGCCATACGTTCAGACGCACACTGGACACGATGGAATGCTGATTCGTTATTGAGTTCTAGTTCAAAATGATGCTCTGACTGTCGTTTCATTACATGTGGTTTCGTTATACGTCGTTTCATTAGTCAGCGTTCAGGCGTATAAATTCATTGTATAGCTTTACCGTTTTGGTATAGGTACACCATTCTAGTATAAATTGTTTGCATCTGACCATCCTATCAGTGAGACATGGTACCCTGTGTCATACCTCAGACATTGAAGAGGTAAGTGATAGCTAGGTTAGACATGAAGCAAATCTATCATGTGACCATATTAACAATGACTTTCTCTTTTAAAGTTATGAAGATATAACATTGGGCTTCATACAACATGTGACTGCGAGTCAGACAAAGTCCTGCATCAACTTTAACAGAGACATTTCAAGTGGAATGTAAACAAACTCGTGACCCGATTACCACTCCCCCTACCACTTGCCTGCCAACTGCAATGATCAGTGATCACAAGGTGTACAAGGCTTGATTCTGATTGTTATCTACATCACAATTTACACTGGTCATCACAAACACGCCCGGAACTGTTCTCTACGCCACAACTCCATGTATCGTTTAATGGGCCCAGATAGCAAAGAAAGACAATTAAATGCCAGTATTAAGAGGTATCAACTCATTACTGAGAAGGGATACAGCTACACATCACACTGCAAGAGGCTTTGACTGGATTGCCTCTTGTCACTGATGTGTTGGCTCCACGGAGAATATTACAGTGTAATTACACACCACATAATTACTAAAACAGAATAAAGTCAGACAATTAGATTGGCACAAGATTCAACAAAATAGGAGTTAAAGGACAAGTTCACCTTCATAAACATAAGGTTTGAGAGAATGTAGCAATATTAGTAGAACACATCATTAAAAGTTTGAGGAAAATCAGACAATCCGTTCAAAAGTTATGAATTTTTGAAGTTTTTGTGCAGTAACCGCTGGATGAGAAGACTACTGCAGTGTATGAATAACTTAGATGTCACATGCGTACAACAATATAAGGAAAATATAAAGAGAATTTCACAAAATTCAATCTTTTGAAAAAAGTACACATTCCCCTGACTCATTACCGACAAATGTTATGGGTAATATCATTCCCCCTGACTTTAGAAAGAGGCAAGTTAAGTGCTCTTTTATTATGCGAAAAAAGTGAAAATATGTTGAATTTTCTTTTACATTTTCTTTATACTGTTGTACGCATATGACTCACAAGCTGTAGTAGTCTCCTCATCCAGCGGTTCAAACACAAAAATTTTAAAAATTCATAACTTTTGCATCGATTGTCCAATTTTCCTCAAACTTTCACTGATGTGTTCTACTAATATTGTTGCACTCTCTCAATCCTTATGTTTATGAAGGTGAACTTGTCCTTTAAGATAAGAAAGTAATAGAATTTTGAAGTCTCACGCATCTACACTGATGTGATGATGTTGTAAACTCACAACACTTGCTTTCGTATGTGTATGAAAATATCATAAAAATCATGCTTTTGGTCCATGATTTAACAAGTACATCCTTTTCCCTTAGGTTATCTCTTAGAGAGAAAAAAAAAACTGATGCACAGAATATAAATTTTGTCTTGTTGATATTTCTGTCACAAAATTACATTATTAGGAAAGATTGTTTGTGAGTCATTAGGAGACTTGTGCGACCATGACATCCTCACCTCATCCAAGTGGCATTATGTGTCTGCTGCTGCCATCACAGCTTAATGAAATAAGTGAAACTCTACAGTCAATAACTTCTTCATTTTGAAAAAAAAAATGGCATAAAGTGCTGAGGAGATCTGTCCAAAAAAAAAAACCCCACAAAAAACAACAACACTAACTTTGAAATGATCTCCCCAGAGAATGCTGAGGACAGTTCTTGAAGACTTTTTTTGAGATCTGTCTAAAATTTTGGAACCATCTTCCAAAGACTACTCAACAAATTTCAGAAACAGATAAATTCAAATTAAAAACTTATAACATGTATACGTATTCAACCTCTATAATTATCCATACATTACTTGCATTTCTCACTGTTGTTCAATTGCTCCTTGGTTCCTGTGTATCATGCCACGTGTAGTTAATTGGCTATGGCGAAGTGCCATAAGTGTCGAAAGCCAAACCTGCTCATGGCTATAGGCCGACAAATGACCACCGTTATTTGTCATTATTATCATTACTATCAATGTTACGGCTGATTTTTGTAACACCTGTACCATTTTGTTCATTTACTCAATTGATCATAGTGTGGACAGGTATCAATGGAAAACTTAACAATACATTACAACACAGGTAGACAACAATAGAAAAAGCCCGCAGACGTTTTCTCTTTTGTTCAAATGCAGCCAAATGAAATCAAATTTGTACAGATGTTAAAAAAAGAAGGGAAACTTTTGACCCTGTTGGAGTTTACCCCAGTTCAATAACCTTGCCTTTGCATAATATGCAATCAATTTGCATTTTGTTCCAGTAAAGTAACTGGAAATACAAACTGAAATGATGTGGTACCCTTTTGCAAGATTCTTAGGGCACATTCATCTGCAAATTGACATCGTTTTAAACAGAAGGTTAAAATCTGACAGACACCTTTAAGCTGTGGTTCACTAATGTCATGCATGTGACTGGCTAGAATGTGGTACACAAACAATCATATCAGATAAATTCAGTTGGCACTACACGACAAACCACAATGGAGAGAATTAATCAAGGTTACAGATATCTTGCCCTTATCGTGCGTCTATTCTTCTTTCAGTGATCCATTTGTAATTACTGAGCCAGTACCAATGTTTATCAAATTTTAAACTTCAGTTCAGCTGTTGACATACATCTTGAGCATGAAACCACAAGGAACATGCTCTTTAAAATTTCCTCACATAGCTGTCACACAGGTCTCAGGTTCAAGGAAAGTCCCTCAAAAAGACATGGAAAGTGAGAGAGAGAACATTAGAAAGGAAGAGGAGGGGGAGAGATAGACTTTTTATAAACTTTTTCTTTTTGTCATAATACAAGCATATAAAGAATTAAAGGGATGGTACAGTATTGGTGGAGATGAGAATTGGACTTTTAACTTCTTGCGAGATACCAAGAAAACACTCTATGAAAAAGTACAGAGCATACCATTTTAAGAGAAATTCAAAGTTTATTTGAAGAAAACAGGGTTTGGAATGACTGAAACATCCAAAAACAAAGTAAAACAAAGCGATCGTAATAAAGTGTGGGTCCCACACTTTATTAGAATCGTCTTTTTTAGATATCTCAGCCATTTCAAAATCAATTTTCATCAAATAAACATTGAATCCTCATAGAATTACATGCTCTTTCATATTTCATAAGAAGTTTCTCATTATCTCGCGAAAAAATGTTACAAACCTGAAATTAGGTCTCAACCAAAACTATATGATCCCTTTAAAAAGCATGAGTGCCTAGAATGTTTGAATACTGGTGACATTTCGTGGTTGGGAGTTCTGTAGGAAACCATGCTATGATAGACCGGGTCTTCATGTCAGGTACGATATCTTGAGTGTGGAACATTGCTTTTTAAATTGTTTCCTTCTTCTTTTTCTGTACATGTAGGAACTACCAAAAGCAATTTGCATTCTCCTAATAGAAACATCCTACGCTTGACTCGGCATGAGATATTTTAGATAATGTTCTCACATTTTGTGTGCTTACATAAACATATTTAATTACCAGTAGTCTTTAGGTACAAAACAAGTACCGTACAAGAAAAATGTCAGAATCATACAACTAATTTCAATATATATTCATGCCTTCAGTGTCCTTTGTTTTATTTCATCACATTCAGATGAATACATTTTCCTAAAACTGTTTTAATTCATTGAAAGTGTGTTCAGAGTGAGGGTTTTTTTTTTGGTTTTTTTTTATAGCTGTATTCTCCACCTCATGCCATATGCTTGCAAGCTTGCAAGGCCTGCAGAAGCCCTAGAGTTTTGATACACACAGGGAGAGTGGTCGCCTTCAACCCTCTGCATGCCACATTAATTACCCGTCCACAGTTCTGTGCGTGTGAAATCTGTGCACATTTGACTCACTGGCACTGGAGGGGTTAATGGGCATGCTACAGTGGGACACCACGCCACATTCACATTGATCATAATCAACAGAGTATATTCAAACAACAAGAAATGGTGAAAGTTTCATTGAAATTGGATATGGTTTCAGAAACCTATGAAGTTCCACATACAGACTAAGACTATTTTCGATCATATAATATGCAAATTAGCTGAGATAATAAAGTCATTACCCTCCAGTATGCATATCTATGTTTTTCACTTCTACTTTTGTGGGTTTTTTTTATTCTTTGTAATGCTACATACTCTGGGTTTATTATGATGTGTACATAGGGCCCTTGTTAGAACAGCTGGAAAACCGAAAAGGCTACCCTGCTTGAAGGAGAATCAGTAGATTATATAAAAAGAAATAGATACATACATAAATAACATATGATAAATTGCATCTTTTTCAAACTAGAGTTGTCATAACTGCAATGATAGCACTAGGGAGAGGGAGTGCATATATGCTTAGTTATCAACAAAGAATATGTAGTGTTTTTCTCTGACTACATAATCCCCCCACTCCGTCATCTATAACCACTGAAAAGGCTGTGACACGACAACATTACTGCCTTGTCTGATTTGCAAACCTGGCTGCAAATAATGTCACAGTTAAACTCTGTCAAAATTAACTTAAATATTAAGAGGAAGTTCATATGAACTCCAAGCATACATCGACAGAAAAAAAGGGGCATCTTTCCTATCGAAACCTGCCACTCAACTGGAGAGGATATTCTCGTTATAAAGTCTATATGCCAACATTGAATCCTGACTTCTTGTCACCCCCCTACACATTAAGCCTGATAATATCGTACACGTAGATCAAAGGGGCCTGCCTTTAAAGAATGACATTTGGAGGCTACACTTTCAGGAATTTGGAAATGTAGTGACAGAGGTCCTCAGAGAATTACATGTACGCTGCAAATAAAGCATTAAAAAGAATTCTTAAGATTTCTTTTCCTATGACAACATGAGGGTGTACTATAAAGCCAAAGTACTACTACAGTACCCTACAAGACTGCTGTCACAGTGTTTTGTGGACTGGATGAAATTCTTCATACTTTTGCCTCTCAGGTCCTTGTCAGAATTGTCATTTTTTTCCACGGAGTATTATTTATGTATGTCTGTTTGTATGTATGATGAATGAATGAATGAATGAATGGATGGATGGATGGATGGATGGATGGATGGATGGATGGACAGACGGACGGACGGACGGGTGGATGGATGGATGGATGGATGGATGGATGGATGGATGGATGGATGGATGAATGAATGAATGAATGAATGAATGAATGAATGAATGAATGAATGAATGGATGGATGGATGGATGGATGAATGAATGACTGACTGAATGACTGATGAATGAATGAATGAATGAATGAATGGATGGATGGATGGATGGATGGATGGATGGATGAATGAATGGATGGATAGATGGATGGATGAATGAATGACTGACTGAATGACTGATGAATGAATGAATGAATGAATGGATGGATGGATGGATGGATGGATGGATGGATGGATGGATGGATGGATGAATGAATGAATGGATGGATGGATGGACGAATGAATGAATGAATCAATCAATCAATTAATGAACAAAATAATGAACAAATGGACAAATGAACGACGCCATTGAATGAAGGAAAGGGTAAAGAAATGAAGAAGGTATGGGAAGGAGGAAGAAAGAATGGAAGGAATTAGAAGAATGCCAATGTGGGGATAAATACTTTCACAAATAAAGAAAACTGAGACAGTCTAGGCTCCTAAGCACTGAAATTGGGACAATGTCAATGAGTGTCATACACAATGGGTGTGAGCCGCATGCCATAGCATCACTCAATATTTCTTCCATTCAATTCCAAAACATGCTATTTAAGGGTCGTATGACTATTGTGTGATGCATCAGATTATTCTTTTGTCACATGCTTTGTGAGATGTTTTTATACTATAAACCTATCATTACATCTTTCAATTGCCACTGATATGTTTATTGTCAATATTAAGCATACACTAAATTTATTACAAAATATTTATCACAGCTTGGCAAAAAATGTGGGTCTCTTCTCTCAATACCAAAAGTTTGTTTGCTTGGACAATGAATTTTGAATGACCATTCTTGTGGTGACATTGCTAATATCAGAATTTATGCCAAAATCCTTAATATCTGATTACGGAAGGGGGTTACAGAAAAAGAAGTGTGCCTTCCCACCACACTCGACATGTATCTCCCACAAATCTCACCCTCGTGTGCAACAATGCATCCCCAAATTGCCACAAAATCTCTTTCTAGCTTCCTTCCCCATCGAATCAGTGAGCAGTTGTCTGCTTCCTGGCCCACTGGTCTACATGGCATGGTCACCGTGGCAACCGTGGCTGACCTACTTCTCCCAAGTCCAACCTATGTTCATATCCCCTTTATCTCTTAATTGGCATATTTGGCTTGGAAATTTTTCTGGAGGATTTTCCAGAACATTGACATTTGCTCTTAAACTTCACCTTCAAAGAGCTAACATATCCCGAGGAAGAATCCTGCTGCATTATCAAAATCTACCTCAAATTCTTCCTCCTTTCCTGTTTCTTGACGGGGAAGGGATCAATTTCCCAAACTGACGCTTGTGTTGAATCATGTGACCTGTGATTGGTGCTGTCTGTTTGGTTTTGAATTAGGGCATAATTCTTGGAAAAGAGACTTTGGGTGACACACACATACACACACACACACACACACACATACATACATACACAAACAAACAAAATAACCAAATCCAAAACCAAAACTAGAACAGCAATTGCTGAAAGATGAACAACATATTTCTTCCTCTCATTACACGATTGATTAACCCAGAGAATACTCTACATTGTATACACCATATATTTAGTGTGTCTAAATTTTCACAAGTGGGGACTTCCTGACAATTTCGCGAGTGGTTAAATTCGCAATTGTGGAGTACTGTACTGAATGGAGAAATGTATACATGCATGTCACATTCATATCGGGGTCAGAGTCAATATTTTCGTGTGTCTTTATATTCACAAATAGCACCTGACTTGCGAAATTCACACAAAAAAAACCAAAACAGTATGCATTACAGCACAATTACAGAGTGGCTCACATTACAGATATAATCAGGTGAAGACAAAGATGGAGAAACTAGAAATAGTGCACTGTTTGCTGGAAAATTATCATTTCTTTTCTCTGCAATTTATCACAACCACGTATGGAGGCTGTGTGTGCATATGAACATGGTCTTTTTTGGAAAGAAAGCACACTCAAATATGAAATGGTCCTACCTCATCATTTTCCACAGGATCATAGACATACTGGATGAGGTCTGTGAAGATGGCATTCTCATCCAAGAACTTTTGGTGGTGGTAGCATCTGGTCACCTGGAAGAAACAAAAACAAAATCACATGGAAACTAATGTCTATACAATAACACTCTGGTATTCATGCATTGATGATAAAAAAGGATTCTTTTTTTTTTGTATTACAAAGAGCCCACTTACATGTACAAACTGTACATTGAAAAACAATATAGTAAACAGTGATCTCATAATTGTATTGGCATATCATACTAAAAAGAGTGATCTTGTAACTGTATTGCATTATGAGCAAAAAAAGCAAAAGGGGAAAAAAAGATTTAGAGACAACGTTGCTTAATGTCAACAGAGCACACTGGTGGTACTCCCATCATTCAAGGCAGGTGTAGGGATGTTCAATCACAATTCTAGTTCTATCTCTTAGAAAGATGAATTTGAAAGTGTTTTTCCATACTTTGTCTATCAATGCACTTCTCAATATTGACATGTCAGAGTGGTGATGACAGAGAGGGCATGTCAGCAGGAGACAGACTTTTAAAAAGTCACAAGTCATTGATACTTTAAAGAGCAACCGTAAGAAAACATCACAACTCGATCAGAAACTATGTGTGAGAAATCATGACTTGTGCAATACATGGTTAGCGATTCAGTTGACAGCATTTCATGATGAATTGTGGGCTCTGCTTATTTGCCTTGCCAAGAGAGAATGAATAATGAAATTCATCAATCACAATTGTAAGTGGGCATAGCTTTTTTTTAACATAGGTTTGTTTTCTCTTGAATTCACCAGCACATATTCAGAGGAGAAACTCAACATTGTTGATAAATGCACTACAACTGAAAGTTTTGAAACCTCAATGAGTTGCAGATGTGAGTTACATTGCTCCTTGAGGAACCTGGTGTACATTTCCCCAACCACTCCAACAAAAACTTGCAGGAAAGATAGTAAATCTTTGCTCATATGTAGGGCATATCTCTAAGAACAAGAGGTTGGAGTTGGTCCTGATTCATTGGTACTACTCTCTCATAAAAATTGACCAAAACACTGTGATGACAGGTTTGTCGCAGCACAGATTGAATCAAGTTAGGTATACAGGAAGGCCTATACTGTATTTATTCAAATCTCTGGCCATGCTGTAGCATCCTTGGTGATAACTTGTGTGCAGCTGCGATGGCATTTCTGGATTTGTGTCACGGCATGACTGGTGTCTCTCCTTTCCATCGTATAATCTGGAATCAGTGCCAACGGTCTTCCAGAATAGCTTAAAGTATTCACGCCTGCCTCCATTCTACACTTCCCTGACTATTCCATCTCCTTCCTATCCCCATCCTGTCTGAGGATCATGGTGACCCATCTGTTGAGAGCCAAAAGGACGCTACCTTCCACCACAGACTTTTATGCATTTCAAACATCCTTCTGGCATTGAGCTGCTACTACTATCTTAGGACATGATTCAGGGCAATGGATGTAACAACCCATAAGTCATTAAAGACCACAGCCCTCAGTACTGTTGCATAGAATAAAGCAATTACGTCTGTGACTACTTCACAGTCCTGTTCTGTTTTCTTATCAGGAATTGTAGACTCACCAAAAATAAACATTAAATTTGGTGCACTTACAGAGCTCAGCTGTTATTGCACATGTGAAGAGAAGTCTTTAATACTTTACATAATTAAATCCTTTTTTTTTTCTTTGGAGAATCATGTTCAGTGATTCAGTAAAATGTAATTCCTTTCATCTAACTATGCCAATAGTTATGCACATGTATGTACAATAAATGCTTTTACACTGAAAACTGATTGCTTTCATCAATGAAGATACTAAATAACATAAAGATAAAAAACAGGTGCCTCCTTTTAACAAGGTTTCCATAACAGAAGTGCAGTTAAGATATAGGAAGTGCTGTTTCCTGACAATTTTTCGAGACAATGCTTCCTTTCAAACAGCCATTGTTGATAATCCATGACTCACACCATGAGCATGCGCACAACATGTTTGGTTCTTTTCTTTCTGAAAGACGAAGAATGACTTTTGTGACAATTCCTGCATTTCAAATCTTTGAAAATCTTTGTAGATTTTTTTTTTTTTTTTTTTTTTTTTGGGGGGGGGGGGGGGAAGGGGACCATGTGAGGTAGACAGTCGACCTATATCATGCTGACCTCTGACCCCCTCATATTATCACAAATAAGGACTTTTTGATTTGCTCATCCACGTGGTGGACTGTATGGTAATGATGTCATTTGAAGAAACTGCCAATGCCCCAGGCTACCTCGCGTATTCAATACCAGAATCAAGAATGTGTCTACGAGGGATTTCATCTTAACCCGTTGAGGATGAGTTCCGAGAATACTCGGGCAGGCGTCTATGGGAAATGCGTGTTGTAGCAAAATCAGTCCATGCTCAACGGGGTAACCTCAGTTCTAGGAGAGATGATGTCATGAGGTGTAAAAATCAGGCCGGCTTGGGGGGGTGTCAAGCCATGACATCATGATATTATGTTAAGTGAAAATATCAACTGAAAATCACTAAGGGTTCTAACTAGGTGGACGTAACGAGGGAACGGTAACCATTTGGAATCGCTAGAGCATGTGAACAGTGCTCTTGTCCACATATTACAAAAATCCCCAGTACTTGTGATTGTTAGCTGCATGAACCACACATCAATCCTTTTAGTCTATCCAATGATCATGAACAGCAAACTTGTTTAAGGGGTATCACATATCCTCACACCATCTCAAGTTAACTTGCTTAATATTTTTGATTTTTGATTCCTGACAAGAATCTTGTTTTTAAAACAATCAAATTTTAAGCCCGCAATATGTTTGTGTTTTTAACAATAACAATCAACAATCAATCTGTATTGTCAGAAATGCCGTGGGATATTTCATCCTTACACATCCAACAGAAAACAAGTCTACATTAATGTTTACAAAATGTATTTGACAGACAGAGCAGATGGCAGTAATTTCTAACAGTCAAACAAATGCACACTGGTAAACTGGTTGTCCTTGAATACTTCCCTAGTGTTTTTTTCTCTCTTTGTGAGTCCCAAATGTTTAGCACTCTATTATGAATATAACCTTGAAATTTTGGTGTGTCAGTTTCCTATGAAAGCACAGCCATCAATTTTCTAAAACTGTAAAGCAAGATATTTTTGCAGCATGAAATTTTCACAAATTGCCACTGGCATTATATAGTAGGCCTATCTCTCTCGCGAAATTCGTGAAATTAAAATGCACGCAAACATTTCTGGTTTTACATGTAGTTTGCAGCTTCAATGCATTGTTACAGTGACTGGCTGCAATTTTATCCCCCCCCCCCCCCACCAAAAAAAAAAAAAAAAAAAGAGAGAAGAAGAATAAGGGGAGGAAAAGACACTCAAAACTCTAGTCTGATGAATTCACTTGAACTTTGTACAAACCTCACCTCAACAACTTGAAACTACTTTGGCAGTTAGACACAACCACAAAATACAAATGCAGTTACGGGTATACACAACCACAAAATACATTGCAGTTATACACGACCACAAAATATATTGCAGATATGGTTTCACACACACAATGAAAACCTTTAGAATCACATTAACTATGAGAGAAGAGGAAATATGGTTTCTATTAAAGAGTTTCTGATGTTAGTATTCAACTCTACTACGAAACCTGCCATCACTCTTTCCGTATATCCTTGATGGTAATAAATAGTCAGGGTAAACTAAAGCCCTCTGAAGTGCAATGAACAGCTACACAAGAGTCTGTACTTTATTCCCGAGCAGTTGATTTTACTCTCTGAACCAAGCGTGGTGACTATGCTTTTAGTTTATTCCACGATGCATACATATACAACAGAGATATGAATTATGCGCACAGGGAATAATATTTGGACAGCTACTGAAGGTAGATATTATGGTACATGTATGTTGTAACTGACTTGTGGTATGAAGAATAAAGAGAATGAAGGAAAAATAAAGGAAGAGACATCTGTAAAGCTGAAATATGAGATCCTTTTGTGAAGTTCTCATCAATAAAGCTTGCATTTATGACATGCTATGCATCACTAACAAGAAGCATCTTGCGGTCAATGTTGATTTCTTGTTGAAATCTTTTTTTTTTCCACTGGGCTTTGACTGGTCAATGGGTACATTATCTCCTGCCCATGGCATATCTGACAGGGCATTCAGACGCAAAAAAATTATACTAGAACGGTATAGCTATATGATGAATTTATACGTCTGAATGCTGACTAACGAAACGACATATAACGAAACGACATATAGCAAAACGACAGTCAGAGCATCGTTTCCAACTAGAACTCGATAATGAATCAGCATTTCGTGTGCGTCTGAACGTATGGCGATCATAGAACAGTATAACTGGGCGGGGCTTAATGGGAGCGCATACGAAAGGTGACCCCACAGCTGGCACTCACGACTGTAACAGCATGTGCAGTGGGAAACTGCACATCTATACGACGTTTCCAGAATGGTCGAAATTAGTGTCTGAACGGTCTGTCGGCTATACGCTGATTCTTTATACGTCGTTTCGTTATCAAGTTTTGGTATAAAATGGCATGCGTCTGAAAAGGGGGTGAGAGATATTTTGTGTTCCGTCATCAAGCAGTGTGTTTACAATCCTTGTCAAACTGTTTGATATATTACGACACAGGCACGCACTGACAGATTTCATGCCACAATACATCAATGCAAAAAATGTTTAGTAGAAATGGTCATTATATATCATTATCTGTGAATGACTTGCTTTCACTGATTAGGCAGCCATATCTTGTGCATCCAATATCAATTTGATTTACTCATGTACCCCTGTTGTCACTGTACTTGTTGTAAGTTGTGCAGCAAATTGCTTGGTGGAATACACATAGTTTATACTCCCTACTACTACTATTACACTACTACTACAAGTGCTACTACTAGTGTTACTACTACTACTATTACTTCTACTACTACTACTACTACTACCACTACGAAAACTAAGAAAATAAAAATCAGCACACGAAGATTAGCATACATTGTAAAAGTCGGGAATGTATCTCTGTACCAGTCTTGATCCAAAAGAACAGTTTAAATCAAAATCACATGACTGAACCTTGCCACATTGGTGAAATGCTTTACATCCGTCTACGTGATGGTGGATTATGAGAACCCATGATCAAGAGCACTCCATCCAAGGAGACACAAGACAGACTGGACTATGACGCTTGCTCCCTGAGCTTCCCTCAGGCAAGCCACAAGCAGACACAGATTTCGTCTAAATGTCAGCCATCTCTACTGCACTTCAGAAGAGCATAGCCTTTGTTGGCACACTCTCTCTCTCCGGTAATACCCCACCATACTTGGCAGTCCCCATGATCTATCTATGTTGCTGAGAGAAGCACACATGGCCCAATATCTGCAAGAGTGATACTGCAAAAGTTTTCTACCTCAACCACCAACCTGAAACGTCGCCAACCAAAAGGAATTCTCCCCAACCCCGAAAGAGGGTGGAACCATCTTACAGTTGTCCCACATTGATTGAATTAGATTACTGCATGCATTGCTGACAGTGCCATTTCATCTTGAGAGTAGTGATAACTCTAATTTGGCCCTTCTCCCATAACTACAATTTCCGACAAACAGTGGAAAAGATAAGCATGAATGTTATCAAAGTATGTCAACATGGATTCAAGACAGCCAAATATGCCATAGGTACACTCTTATTCCAATTTCTGTGCCAGTACATTTCTCCATCAAAAATAGATCTTCCTTCTCTAGTTACAGACATCACCAATTCCACATCAAACCAGAGAGCTGTCTCCCTCCCATCCTCCATGATCACACTATGAGCTGCAAACTATGGACGAAGACATTGCGGGCTTCTTGTTCCAAGCAGTCTCTGTGTGCCTCTTACTCGCCAAAAAGTTGGAAATGGTTACCATGGCGACGGTGTACCTAGGGGAGGGCTTGGAGTACCCACCAGCCAGAAAGGCTCGTCAACAGATCAGACGATTAGCAGCTGTATGTTCTACAAACGAGCATCCGTGCCAAGTCACGTAAACATTGGTGACACGTTGGTGGGACTTGTAAGACTGCAAAAACAAGCTTTGTATCGAGAACACTAAAAGCAGAAACTGTAGGGCCTATAAAAAATGTTAGATACCGAGTACAGTATGATCTTGAGCATCCTGATATATGCCACTAAACACATATATATTACTTCACACCAGAGTGCTTCTTGCATGGAGAATTGACAGACGGTGATATACTGCTAGGAATTAGTTCCAAAATCGTTTCTTTCACCTGTAATCTGAACTGCACACGGGCTCAAACCCGTAACTCATTATGACAGTGATATTATTCTCCTATGGGAGGAGAAAGATACAGGGAGCCAGCAATCATACCGATATGATCATATCAAGATTACCACATTACCTGTTTCAAAGCAACTTGGAATAGCTCCCAACACTCTCTCCACTGCAGGGAGGATGACTAGTGAAACCATTCCATGGTTTGTTTTCATTTATCCCTTTCTGGACAGCCATTTCTAAATGCTTTTGACATTGCACACGAACATGTTACCTACAGGACTGAAAGGCGTAAAGGAGATGTGAATCAAGACCTTTCCAGAAGAACAAGCCGTAGACCACAAATTCACCAGCACCTATGCCTCCTGATTTATTTGTTTGTTTGTTTGTTTGTTTGTTTGTTTGTTCTTTAATGATGATGAGGGTGAGACATCCCTGGTGACCTGCTTACCCATTCTGCTTCGTCCGACACCTTCTGGAAGCGGGACTTTACGTAGGTACTGGTCTCAATTTCGGTGGTGCTGAAGACTCTGAAGTAGTTTCGTAATCTGTCGTAGAAGTCACCATCCAGAGCCTGCAATGCAAACACACAGAGACAGTTTGAGACATGGATCAGAATTCATTGATACCTTGTCTACAGTTTCTCAGACATTGATCTATCGGCAAAGCTGACTAGAACCACTTTTTTTTTTGGGGGGGGGGGGGGGAATATGAGGAGGAGAAGCATATCTCATGAATAATAGATCAAAAATAAAAATAACAAAATAACATTGATACTACATTCGCTACATAACAAGATATATATTTCTGAAGATATTATTAAAATCATCACATACATCTCAACTGCTTTCATTATTTTCCTGCAGATTAAATCTCAAAATTCTAAAGGTGATAAAAATGGATATATTGCTTTTGGCATTTAAAATCTTCATATGCTGATATGTCAAACACATCCAGCAGGGGAGCAGTGCTGAAGATTAACAGACACTCTTCAAGTGGTTGGTATTGGGCACAACGAGTCATATGAAGCACCACTGGGAGTAACTGGGGATGTTTTGTACCTTATAATCTTAGTTATATCTTAATTACCTTATATCATAACTACATCTTATTTCTGACATATTACATCTTAAATTTCTCAAAGATTAATACAAAGTCTTATGGGTCACATTCATTTCATGCAATCTTGGCAGAACTATGGCACAACTTGTCTGACTACAATAACTGCAGCAGGGAATAATTTTCCTGGTATCGCATCACAATTTGCTATGCATTTTTACGCCACTGCTACACAAACTAACTTTTGTGTAGCAGTTTTCTTCCATAGAAAGGTACAGGATATCATTTGAAATATTGTTCATCAGCTGAAATTACTAATCAAATTTGAGCTCAAAAATTGTTCCCTGTGCAGATAGGTATAATGTGTTTAAAAAAGCTGTGAAAAACTGTCTACTTAGAAAGGCTTTTGCTGCTTAAAGGGATGGTACAGTATTGGTGGAGATGAGAATTGGGCTTTTAACTTTTTGCGAGATACCAAGAAAACACTTATGATATAGTACAAAGCATACCATTTTAAGAGGAATTCAAAGTTTATTTGATGAAAATCGGGTTTGGAATGACTGAAACATCCAAAAACAAAGTAAAACAAAGCAATCTTAATAAAGTGTGGGTCCCACACTTTATTAGAATCGCTCTTTTTTTGGATATCTCAGCCATTTTCAAACCAATTTTCATCAAACAAACGTTGAATTCCTCATAAAATTACATGCTCTTTCATATTTCATAAGAGGTCTGTTATTATCTCACCAAAAATGTTAGAAACCTGAAACTAGGTCTCAACCAAAACTATATGATCCCTTTAAGATGAGAATTCAATGTGAATCTGTATCCACCCACTTGTTATTAAGTGATATGTACTATCTTAATATGGTTGTATTAGTATCATTATCATTATCAGAGCGATGCAGAATCTATTCAAGTCGCATATTTAGACAGCGGTTTCACAATGAGCATAATATAATCTGGCTGTTTATTCATAGTGTAATTTGTGCCACAAAGAGACAATGAATCACTGTAGTGTTAATGGGACTTTTGTTCAACTTTATTATAACAAAAGTAATAGTCACTCAGTGTGTACATTGCAGTTTCAAGTGCTAGTTTACAGTATCTAATGAAATTCATAGGATTCCTGCTTTCGTCCTGGAAATGGTCTACATTATACAAAAGGGTAGTACTTGAATGAAGTGGTGAAACATTAACTAAATTTTTCTAGGTTTCAGTCTCATGGTTCCTCCAAGACTTGCTTACAGTATCTAAACAAGCATTTTGCCAGTATTGACTCTTTCCTTTAATTGTGTAAATGGAGCCCACAGGGAAAGCTTTTTCTTTCGCTTATTAAAGGCATAATTTACCATTTGCAGAAGTAACAAAAACCCAGGATCAGTGCTCAAAAATATTTCTAAAATGTGAGCTGGGATAGAAATAACCACTGTAAAAATTTTAATCCACATAATCAATGTTAAGTACTGTTAAATACACAAAATGTGAATAATAGTTATGATAAAAATGTTTCCAGACTAAACTGTCTATAGTTATGGTTTAATGAGAAAAATACTGATAACTCCTTATATTTTAGGCTTCATTGCATTTAAAATTCTATATGGTAGGATGTTTTGTGATACAACAGACCTACACATTTATATGCATGAAATGTGATATCTTGAACATTTTAAAAATCACTGCTCCCAAATGTAAACTGGACCCTTAAGTGGCTCTTTCTTTGTGAGTTCATTGATAGATTCTATTCTACACAAATCTGCAGCAAGCCATTCACTTATTGAGATGGTATTAGTGATTAATACAAATGTTCACATATATGCGTGAATATTTGGCTATTTTGTAAAATGTTTATTCATCCACTCAAGATTTGTGTTGGATCTTTTTTTGAAGAGACAAAAGTGTATCAGATTAGCTTTTTTTAGTCCAAGGAAAATGGTACAGCTTTGAGACATGCAATGGGCATAATGTTAATGGAAATTTGTGAATATGAAAAATGCATATCGTTGGTGGGGTGACAAAACCTCGTATCTCAATATTTGGTGAAAATGAGTTTTCTTCATTATATTGAAGCTAGGAACCATTACTATGTAATTCCCAATCCTTACATGCCCATCTGCAAAAATAAGGTCACAAATGATAAATAAAGTTGGCTGTTTCCATTGACTTACATGTTATGGCAGCCATGTTTTTTAGCTCTCCTGAACATTTGACATTTTTGAGATACAAGGTTTTGTCACCCCACCAACGATATTAACTCTTTGATTGTTTGCTAAAACACAAAGAAATTCTATTATGATTTTGATTCATTTCAGTTTTGACACATGATGTCTAGGATTCAAACAAAGCTAATGGCATCAAGATATTCCTTCAAACAGAAAATCTAGGCAATGTTGAAAAATGTGTATATGTTAAAGTTTCTGTTCACTTTCATTTTCATTATTGCACATCACTAAAGCAATGAGTATGTAGTCAATCCCAACTAAATCAAAGGTCAAGTCCTGTTAAACTCTACCGCACATCTAAAACAAACGACTTTATTCAATTGAATACATTTTGTGAAAATTGAGGAAGAAACATTGTACAAAGAAGACATGAGAAGCTCTTGATTTCTACTGACTTTTACATTTCCTTTTTTTTTTGTTTTTTTGGAGTAGACACCTGCGTGTGACGCACTACTTGGCCACACAGTACAGTGATATTGTGATTACCATATTTTGAAAGCTGTTCAAGGAACTAAGTTGCTCCTCTCAGTGTTTAAATTTAAAATCATTAAGTCTGAAACTTGATGTCATTTGATAGATTACTTTATGATATCGGTAAAACATGGAATGAAAGAGAAAAAAGTTTTCACCAAGGCTAAATTACAATCTACATGTACTTAACCCATTGAGGATGAACTGATTTTGCTGTAACATGCATTTCCCATTGACACCTGCCCGAGTATACTCGGGACTAGTCTTCAGGACAAACTAAATTTGCTATAACACGCATTTCCCATAGACACCTGCCCGCGAGTATACTCAGGACTAGTCTTCAACAGGTTAAAGGTCCAGTTTACCTTTGGGAGTAGAGATTTCAAAAAATTTCAAGATATTACATTTGATGCGTATGTGTAGGTCTGTTGTATCATAAAACATCCTACCATACAAAATGTTTACAATAAAGCCTAAAATACGAGGAGATATCAGTGTTTTTCTTAATAAACCGTAACTGTAGACGGTTTAATCCAGAAACATTTTTATTATAACTATTGTTCACATTTTGTGTTTTTAACAACACTTAACATTGATTATACAGATTCAAATTTTGACAGTGGTTGTTTCTAGCTCTAACTTACATTTTAGAACTATTTTGAAGCACTAATGCTGGGTTTTTTTTTCATCTGCAAATGGCAGATTATTCCACCGACACACTCAAACAAAATTTAAACAAAAACCGGTTTAGTGTGAAGACTGACTTAAATTGACCTACAATACTACTAGATGCTTAAAATAAAAGAAGAGTAGAAGCAATCGGGTGGAACCATCACGTAATTGAAAAGAATGACTCAGTAGAGGGAGGTATAAGGCAAAAGAGGCAAACTCTGGGATAATAGCTGATCAAAAATATATATCATCTCTAAAATAGGGCCTTCCAGGGTACCAGGTTAACCAAAAATTTCACAGCTTCACCAAATGATTAAAAAACAAAACAAAACAAAACAGAAAGCATCATACACATCACAAAGACATGAACAAAAAACAACAACAAAGATAGTAGAAGCCTGGAAAGCTTCAGAAAACCAGAAATACAAAAATAAATCCCGTGACATACAGAACTATGAGGTGATAGAGCAGAGAAATTCTAAATGTATTGAATAATCATCAAACAAGACAAGACATTGATCCAGGCAAACATCTCTTTTGCATCAGCTATCATCTCCATCCGAAATATTGTAAATGATCAATATTTGATTTCATATTTTTGTACATCCCTCTTCCATTATACCATGATTCTCATAACAGTTTTATCAAGTTCACTGGAACAAATCCTGACCTTTTCCACACTGGGAGCTATCTACATGAGGATTATCATATGACTTGAAAAGGATTTGAATGCCACAGCAGGCCTCAAACTAATACCTGGGACAACTGCTCCTACAAAGCACTTCAGAATTGTAAATTTCATCAGATGACTACGAGCAGTTGTGAAAGTTGAAATCTGTGACCCATACGCCCTTTGTACATATCAAGTGGAGAGTGTTCACAAGTCATTGAAAGTTTTGATGAGCAATCACGTAGTTCTCTGAATTTTCATTTATTGGTGTATGATATCTGATATCAAACAACATACATGTGACAAATTGACAATTGACAATTAGCAATGAAAATTAACGTAAGTATGACATCAACATCGTAAACAAGTCAATGTCTGTCTTTGTGTTAGATTCTAGCAGCAACGATGAATCACAAAGCTTGGCATGATTTCTATAAGTCATAAAGTTTAGTCACAATGAGCTACATTCCTGTTTGATGAGATCTTCAATCACACTGAGAAACAGGGCTCCCACTTTAATGCCCATCGTCGACAAAGACAGACTTACAGCAGAGCTATGGGTCTGATCATCGGTGATGGAGTGATACCAAAAATACACACTTATAATGCTAAGTTGAGGTTCGCTGCACTAATCATACACAAACCAGCAGTTAAAAATAACCATGCACCCTGCTAAGGAGGTTGGGAGGCTTGAAGGTAAAAGTAAAGAGTCTTCGATGGCCTATTGAAGGGAAACAGAATGAAGGAATATGACTATCCAAGGGAAATAGAATGAAGGAATATGACTATCCAAGGGAAATAGAATGAAGGAATATGACTAATATATGAGAAGTCCTACCTTTGTTTTTAGGGAAAGATAATCCATAATAAGCAGCACATATATGCCTGTATATTTATTAACTGTATTAACACTGTATTAAGGGCATTACAAATGTAATATATTATTGTTCTTCTTCTCCTTATTATTATTATTATTATCATTACTATTATTATTATTGTTATTGTTATTATCATTATTATTATTATTATTATTATTATTATTATCATTATTATTTCCATTATTATTATTATTAAATTTATACATTACATGTTTCTATATGTAATAACAGAACTGACAAATTAATAATTTTTCACACAGTGAAGTATTACCCTGACCCCATTGCTGGCATGGGCATTCTGTACTGTGTTCCTTCAGAAAACCTATGATATGGAGCATTGGCCCTTTGTCAGTATAGGGCCTACTGATTATCTATGCATGAGTAAAATCATGAATAATGTTTACACATGCTGCGTATAAGCCATATCTTGACATTACATGATTTTTCAAATGGTCAGAGATGTAATGTTCTTGCTTCAGTTTCCCTGACCTCTACTGAGAGCTACAAATTGTACAACAACAGAGGGTAATTTAAGTAATCTCATTGAAAGGCAAACAAAGAAGATGCAAAGTAATCACTTCCCCCAGCCACATGACCTGTAACCATGACAACAGGGAGACCGGTTTACAAAGATGGCGTGTGATTGGAAAATGACAGTTTTTCTTCTACTTCCTCAAAAAAAGAGGAAGTTAATAGGATTTAAAGAAGCTTCTTTCTTTGCCTGATTTACTTCAAGAAGAATGGGAAGAGGAAGACATTTGTAAAAAGAAGTTTCAGGTATACACATATTCTATGCAAAACTAAGGCCTGAAATTTTCCAGCTTGATGAAAAAGACATTGCTGCCTACTTGTCCATCTGTTTCTGGAGGATAAGTATTTTCTTGCAATGCAGTCATGCAAAAGTCCGGTCTCTCATGGGTATTTGGCTTTGGCTGCGCAACGGAAGTCTACAACATGTGGCTAGCTAAGACTTTGATATGATAATCCACTCAGGTGAGGGATGACACTTCCGTTTTGGTGACATACGCTCGAAATCAGCGTTCACTTGTCGCACAGTGAAGCTCACTTCAGATCACACGATATGTGTCATTCCACTGGAACGCACTGCCAGTTGTCCAACGCTGTGTACGCCAGACAAATTAATGAGATTATTCCAATTAAGAAAAAAAAGTGACAACTGATAAGACATGATACGCCTCTATACTTGAGCCACTAAATTGGTGTTAATTGGTTGCTACAACCCCTCATCGACAGGTTGATGGTTTCTTCTCTCACACGGGTCACGAATACCGCCTAGAGTCTCTGAGGTGTACACTTGTCAGTTTATTATTAACCATTCAATGAAATGTGCGCAGATGCTGTCTGCAAACCATGTGATATATTAACTTGCAATTTGAGTTGAAGAGCTCCTGACTGAAATCAAGTCTCCTTGAAGAAGAGGATAATAAAGCCCTTGGCAACCTGCTGCACCTGATGTGGAGGGGTAACGTGTCCCATTTTTATGGGAAGAGCTGAAATGGCTAAAATCTTATCATCCACCTATTTAAAGGCCAAGTCTTTTTTTCCTCCTGACATACCTATCGCCAATTTCTTCACTTCTCATCCATCAGTAATAACATGTCTATCATGAAACACCTCAACATGTCTGTTTTTCTGAGATTACTCACGGCATGGAATGAATAAACCTCTAAGATGTTCTGGAAAGCTGTCATTTCTCATTCCCGGCAGCTTCATTGAGATTCATGCTGTAAATAAGAAGAAGGTTACCAGTTTCCTGGCCTATTTATTGGATTAGAGGAGATTACTTATCAGATATATGGCCCCACAAGGGGCACAAGACTTCATATCTAATTCAGTATAAAGCATGCCTAGATCTAGGCTCATTTACAGCACAGACAGCTTGGAAGATAGCACGAATGGATCAAAGCTCACCTCCATAACGTACGGTACGTCCGTTTCGAACAGCCGTTTTCGGTGCGCGTTGGCCGCAGCCACACACAGTAAGTACTCATTTCTCATGTGGGCCGACCGGCGGTCACACGTTTTCCGTCTGGACACCAGCTTGGCCGTCGTCTTCTCCAGGGACGATCGGGACTGAAAGAACTTTGTTGACCCTTTGTTCAATCTGCGAATCAGAAATGAAAAAGAGACGTCAACATTGCTAGAAATGTTGCATTTTCAGGAAAACTCAGTGTCATGATTTCTATTTTCACATGCAATCATTCACAGACAAATGCAACAACATCAACAATGTTTAGCATGCGCCATATACATCACAAATTGAGACTTGTCAGAAAATTTTGCAAGTGGTAGAATTCATGATCAAGAACCACTGTGATGAATGAGAAGTATCATATAAGTATTATTCCCTTTTTTATAGAAAAATAAGTAATGTCACAATTTGGAAATATATCCAGTGCATTTGTGTTACTAGAGGCATTATTCCAATGTGCTGTTAATTTTGTCGGCATACTGCTCCACTTGAATATGCAACATTGTTTGCTGCTTAGCCCATGTACGTATGGGGGTTGTAAACAGTAATTACCAACCTGCCAATATATCAAGTTGGCCACTGGCACAATATGTGCACAATGTTTTAATAGCAACAATGTCATTGTCACTGAAAGCAAATGTACAATGGATCTTTGTTGGGTAGTTTCACTTATTTCTGAACAAACAGTTATGTGAGAGAGAAAAAAAAAGAAGTCTGTTGACCGGTAAATCCCGAACACAGCATGCAGAGTAACTTCACAGTTCCAAGTTGAAATTCCGTTGAATATTGAACAGTAAAATGTTGTTTTGCCAAGCATGAGATTGCAAATGTGAGTTTTTTTGCATTGTCATGATCATGCTGTGTTACATACACTTGACGCTATCACTCAACATTCTCTGGTCTAATGCCTGAAGTCTTTCCAACATGGCACAGGGGTAATAGAGAGAAACAGAAAATTCCATGGCAAAAAAAAGGAAAAAAAGTATCGCTCCAATCAAGGAAATGTCCTGGATGGTGGCCCCTTGGAGTCCTGAAAGCTATCTAATCCAGTGACCCCTCAAAACCTTAATGATAATAATAATAATAATAAAAAGTTTGAAGGAGGCCTTGCAGGCTGGATTCAATCAAATAACCTGTCAGCTGAACAAGGTGGTACACTCTTTATTCAATTTAATTCACCTGAACTGGAAAAAAAAACCCACAGCAACTCAGTTTTCAGAAACATACAACCAGGCATCACACCAAAATTAGAATGCAATTTAGAACAGGAATTCCTGGCAAAAGTCTCTTTATATGAAAAGAAAATAAATGAGTAAGAAATACAGTGAAAAATCCTGGCATTAGAGGAAAAGGCCCAGGAAGTAGACTGAGCTTGTGCCTGTCACAATCCTATGACAGTGGTTGGGTGCTGATGTGGGTTCTTTGTGGGATGTAAGTCTGTATGCTGTTCGCCTAGGGAAACAGGGGTTATGTCTGATCAACACAAGTTGACAAATTCATGAAATTCTTCATCGAGCTTACGTCTTTTCGTCGATGCAGGGTAATTTGTTAATCAGTTGCAACAAGTTGATAAATATCCATATTTTAACAATGCCTATAGCACAGAGATTGATGGTAAATTCTGCATTTTAACACAATTGCTTGACAGAGTTGGAAAAAAACAACAAACCACTTTTCTTGCCAATGAAGATGTTACAAAAAATAAAATCATCCGTGTCAAAATACACTGAGATCTCTATGACAGCATGGCACCTCCACAAAAATCATATGTTGCTTGCTTTGATTTAGAGAGACCATATTAATTTTAGACAGTGTGAACATGGATAGTAAGGTGACAGATTCACAATCAGAATAAACTTAACATCCACTTCCAAGAATCAAACATCTGGTGCGCGGAGTAAACATCTAGAAAGAGAATCCGAAGAACTGTAAAGTCATCCAGAAAGTCTCTTCAACAAATAATGCACAAATCATATCCTACATTGTACATCTTTTTCAAAAAACAAACAAACAAACACACAAAACAGATGGTTTTGGAGTAGAGATCATGCCACCATCAAGTGTGGCGAATGGTTGATATTTTACATGCAAGCCCTGAACAATGACACACCTTGCCCAGCGTACATAAACAGGATGGGAACATTCTCTGAACAGACCTGATGCTTATCTGCAGCGGGGCTGTTGTCTTAGTAATGAACAGGCGAATTTTTAGATATCCTCGTGACACATCCACACACCAAAGTGGATGAAAACTCCCACACTGTATTCCCTTGTCTGCACTGTTATTTGGGTTGCACATTTTGATGGCTATCACACTCACATGGAACAGTCTGACCTGCTAAAAAAACTTGCCTACAATTTGCTTCAGCTCTTTACTTTCATTCATTGATAATTTCCCTCAAAATTTACACAGGAACCTAGCTTAAAAGGATGACAGGAAGTTGTAGCAGTTTTTGCCAAATCACTCCTACTCTTTGTACACACTGTCAGGACAATTGGGTACAGAAAACAGTTTTTTTCACCCAGAACTGAACTGGATGACTCATAGCTAAACTATACCTTGCTAAAAAATGTGTAGTCAATCAACAAGGTTTTGCAGTGTTCAAGGATGTTTGTGCACAACCTGTCTAGAGATACATGTGTCTAAATAAACAATATTTTCCTCTTCACCACACAGTAGTACAAGTTGTGTAGACTTGTCTGACTGACATCAAACAATATGTGCTATCCCACCCACAGTTTCTAACAGTATATCACCAAAGTGACTGAGAGAAAAAAAATCATTACTATGGTTAACAGCATACATATCTGTTATGAAGTTAATTAATAAGTAGTGCAAAAATGGTGGGAAACATGACAAAATCAACAAGTAGAATCTTATATTTGGTCTACAATCCCCTAACCAGGTCTGTCTTACTTGACAAGCATGAATGATTAAACATGGTTGAGGTGAGGGTGATCTTACCACACATTATTTGCAACAATGACCTCCCATGTCTGCTACAATTGGACAAACTCCAAAACAAATGGCATGGGACTAGCTCCCCTGCCATCATTCCCTAGATGACAAGTCTAATGAACTCTCACAGATGAAAATAACCATGAATGATGTCACTACTGTAGTCCTTGATTGCCAGGTTTTTTGTCTGTTCTTTGTGATAATCTTTCACAGCCAAGTACAGAAACTTTGCTGCCTTAGGAGCTCACAATTTTATGTTCATACACCAGTGTATATTTGTTGTAATATATGTCCAGTGTATCAAGAATTTCCATTGTGGATCATAAAGTAAATCAGCAGTTGATCAGTAGTAACAGAACAGTAACATCAGGGTGACGGTAACTTTGATACTTAAATCACATGAACAAATATTTCCAACACACTGTAACACAAACCCTTTAATGTTCAAATCTAGGTCCTCCCTGCTTCCTTAACGTAAAGAGGAAGGGGGACGGGAGGTGACTGGTTGAGGCGCAAACCTTCCCTTCACTAATCTTACCCCTGGTTCTGTGCATGGGACTTTGCTAATGCTCAGGTCAACAACATTCTTATCAAGTTCACAAACCCTCTCTCCCTCTATTCCCCTTCCTCTCTTGTCCTGTCTTTTTTACTATTCTTTTTTAAAATCCTACTACATATAAGTCCCATTCACACCATCCAAAATTAACATTGCTTGCAGCCAAGTGATCTTTTCTTTTCTTTTTTTCTTGAGGGGTCATATGTGAATGTTGGCAAATAAAATAGATTTTTGCAATATGATCCCAAATTGATAATGCATATGAATCCCCTGAGCTCTCTCTCCTCTCTGTGCTGATCTCTGTGTACAGGCTTTCTACATCCCAACTGGCAATGATCAAACTCAGGATGGAAGTGGAAGATGATGTTTGGGACTGATAAAAGTTCTTCTTTTCAACAATCTTTTTCATTTTCATAAGGAGCAGTAATGCAACTACCTACAAAGGCCTATTCAGATAACTTATGTGAAATGTTATCTATTTGCATTGAATTTTTGCATCCATATTGGTAGAATTGATTGCAGGAATATTTTGAGTGTTCCATGGGAAGACTTTGAGTGTGACATAGAGTGTATGTTTTTCGCAGCTTGGTACCTATATAGACTCTCAGTATGAGACAAATTTCATATGACACTAGGGTTCTCTATATCTGGGACCTGGAGGAAAATGAAGTCTGGATGTCAAGGTAACCGGGTCACATGATGGTGACTCACTCCCTGAGAAACTTTGGAGAATCCACACTAATACCCCTTTCAGTAGCTCCTCTGGCTTGGGCCAGGCCAGGCCCCAGCTACATAAGTTGTAAAATTTTGAATTTATGAATGGGTCGGGCCAAAGTAGCCCGCGCCAGGAGCGGGCTATTTTGGCCCCGCTGAAGCTAGCACCAGGGTGGGCCAGGCTCGGGCCTGGTACCCATCGAAGAGTTTATGAACGACAGCAGCGCCAGGCTTGGGCCAAAATTCCTTGCACAGTCAAGGGTTACGTTTACCTGGCCAAGCCCTACGCTGGAGCGCGTGTTCAGTTACCATGGTAGTTATCCCATACATGGCCAAGTTCGTGAATGGGTCATTGTAAAAGTAGCGCAGCTCTGCTATAGTAACTGAACGCAATTTTTACTGCTTGGCACAGGCAAAATTAGCTCGGGCCAGGAGCTGGCCAAAAATGCATGAGTTACTGAAAGGGGTATGAGAAATTCCCCATGAAATTTACTTAGGTGGGTCTGGTCAAGACTTATTCAACATACAATGAAGGCCTCCATTACTTCATGAGTATATTAAGTAGCATGGATCCCAATGCTTTTGAACTCTTTCTCAGTATGTGTTCATGCTTCTCATTCACAAGTGGTACTGTTGATTCAAATCTGAAAATATGGCCATTATGGAGATTAAAAACTACTTTGATTCAGGTGAGAAAGCAATTAATAATAATATTAAACAAATTATATATAATTCATGAGAAAAGAATGCATAACATCCTAGTGGCCTTCTGTGGTCTGGATGTTATCATTCTAAAGTCCTTGTACATAAGGCTATATCTATTCCCTTCTGGTGATATCTTATACATTCCAGACATACCAGTATGTTGGCATGAACATAGAGAAGTCATGTATCTGATCACACGACACACCATGTGACTCAAACCATGCTTTCTGTAACCACTCTCAGAGGAAAGGCTGATATAGAATAAACAATTAAGCTCATTGTGAGGCAAGGTACATTAATCTAATAAGTTTTGCCCTTTAATCCCTTAATGACGAGTTCCGAGTATACTCGGGCAGGTGTCTATAGGAAATGCGTGTTGTAGCAAAGTCAGCTCATCCTAAGTGGGTTAAGAATGTCCCCATGTCCCTCTTTTTCATGGAATGTCCTCTTGTGAAGGTCTCCTTCCCCCCCCCCTCCCGCCCCTTTTTCCTTCTCCAGTTCCCCCTCCTTCTCCCCAATCAATCCCCTTCCTCCCCCAATATAGCCCCTTTCCTCTCCCCCAATCTAACCCCTTCCTCTCAATTCCTATTTCAAATACCATCACTAGAAATGTGTTTCCCTATCCCGCATTACTCATACACCAATACGGACTGCGGAACCAGGATAGAGGTTACCCTTTATCACCATATGAAAATTAAGAAAATTAAGAAGATTTAAAAAAAATACATGGGATGAGTATTCTATGGATGGATGATATTGTGCTATTAAAAAAAAAAATTGAATTACATTTCTTTTATTTTTCTTTAATTTTTGGGGTAGTTTTTTTACCCTGCAATCTTAACCATGGTTGAGAACATAATAAGCCATATCAGTATAATTTTTCTAAGATTTAAAATTTATCCTTGGCTTCAGCAATAATGAAGCAGGCTAGTGGTCAAATAAACTGGCGTTTAGTGACTGGGTGACTGATGATGTTGACACCAAAGCATATTTACAGAAGGCATGGGATGCAATCTACGACCCAGAGTTGCTGTCAGGATGACAAACTTGGCTATGTACTCAAAGGGAAACCTCTATGAGTGACTATGGAAACTGCAGGTCTTACTGTTTGTTTGTGTCCTTTTACTTGATATTTTTACGACTACCACTTTAATTGGAAACATCAAAGATTTGGGCTATCTTCAAATACTGCAAGTGCATTTCCTTTCGCATACTATACGAAGCAGAGAACATTAAACATAGTCTAATCATATTTTCTTTCACCTATGAATCTGAGAATGTTAAACACAGTCTAATCCTACATGACCACTTTCTGGTATTGCCGTGACAGAATATTCTTAATATTGACGAGAAAGTAGTGATGTTACCATTCATCTTTAAATACCATATTTCTTGTAGGCTTGTTTGCAAAATACATATCTGTAATTTGGCCTGTGCCAACAGAGTAGCTGATTTCCTGCAATGACACTGCTGACAAAATAAAAACCCATATTAAACTTTTGTAATCACTTTATGATAGTCATCAAAATTATGCCATATCAGAAAAAAAAATACATTATACTACTGCCAAAATCTAAACATGTAGATATCAAGAGTTCAAATGGTAGCATGATTCATGATAACCTTGATGTCATGCCCAAAACTTGACAAATGTATAAGCATATAAACATCAGAGTGGTCTCAATGAGAAAATAGGCAATATTTCCACTACACTGAAATGGAGACTGTACACGTACAGCATCTTGGCAAACTCCGAATGCCGCATTTGTGACGCAAACTGGGAATAAACTATATAAAAGTCACATTCACATAAACTGTTGTCACTTTGGCTGAATGGCCTCACTGGTTAGTGCTAGCGTGTGGCAGTGCAGGATGAGATATGTGGGGGAAAAGGAAATGAAATTGGCTGTGTGTCATGAAGATCACAGTTTAGTCATCAATTACAAAGGCAAACACATATTTTCAAAATATTTTGTCAGAAGAACTGTCATATTTACTGACAAAGGTTGTCTCAACAAGGAACTCAGGAGAGAGAGAGAGAGAGAGAGGAGAGAGAAAAAAAAGAAAAAAGAAAAAAAAAACTTTGGGCTGGTGAACAGAACAGCTTCCATCATGTCCGTTCACAGACTGCTGAATATTGCTAGTGAGTTAACAAAAAAAAAAAAAAAATGCATGAATGGATATTATACTTGTTGTAACTACTTGTGAAGAGATTAATAGCCCAGCAAATGGGATGAAACAATACTAATGAATATGAATGGACGCAATCAAAACAGAACAAAATTGTATACAATGCAAATAATGACCCCTGAAGTATGTCAGGATCAAAGTTTGCTTTGGAATATATACTGGTACATATACTAGTCACTATAACCATGACAGCATCGAGTGAATATCAGGCAGTTATCATTTATGGAGTGACTTTCAGTTTCATAACATATACAATGGTTACCCTCCATTAACAATGATACTTCAAGAGGATTCAAAAACTTTAGGAAGAATGAAACCCATAAGACAAAAGATACTGTCTGGATTGACCCATTCAATTGTCTACACAAAAATTCCTTCCTCCCCCTCCCCCCCCCCCAAAAAAAAAAAAAAAAATCCAGTAATTTGAGTTTTGATGAGGAGTGTAGCTAAGAATCTATACTGAGCCTCCCGTAAGAGCAATGCAGCAACATGGACAGACAAAAATGCGACAGTTTTGACTGTCCATCTGAGGTGCATTACACGCTACCTCATAGAAATACTATAAAATACACCGTTCTTAGAGCTGTTATTATCTCTTCCAATCAATATTAGGCCATTCAGTTGGAAAACAACAAAAATTCAGTGAGCATTCATTATTTGACCTTCATGTTAGTAAGACTACCTGCCCAGTGTTATATTCGTTACCCCCAAATTTTTCATTTTAGGAAGAATTCTAATGGATCGCTTTTTGAAGCAATTTTGGTGCAAAGTCACCTCTTATTAAAGTGTTCTAAAAGATGGTAATTGTATAGGGGGCAATGCACATCGGAAGCAGAAAATAGAGCGGCATCCCTGAAATGTACCCTTTCACTGTGGAAATGCCATGCTGCCAAACTGTGACGCACAGTGATTGTTCCTGGGCAAAAGTGCAACTTAAGGATGAAAAGAATCATTTTACAGACATCATCGTACCTGTTCTCCGCCTCAGCTGCTTTGGCCCTGGCATCCTGGGCAATCTTCTCGGCATCAGCGTAGTTCTTCCTCGCCTTGATGAGGTCTCTCACACTGGCCTGGACCTCCTCGTGCCATACACTGGCCAGGTCCCCACACTATCAGGCAAAAGGATATATACAGTGAAACCACATTATAAAGGGGTCGGATATCTAAGTCAACCGTCTTTTAACAAGGCAGTTTTTGCAGGTCAAAAGTCTTTGTATTTCTTTGTTTTTGTGCCTTGATTAAGTGAGAAACCTGATATAACAAGATAATTGCAGCCTTATCAAACATAAAATTGACTCAATGGTAGCTGAGGCACTCTCTCAAGACCCACAAACTGCAGAACATTTTGCATCACATTAATACATTTACAGTGTACATATGTATACAGTGCCCTGCCTCATACAATGCTTGTGTAACCTAAACATTCATAATACTAAAAAAAAAAAAAAAAAAAAAATTGAGATACTATGCAGGAACATAATATGCAGTTAAAATGTTGGAAAAAAAATTCTTGTTATACAGATTCCTAAGATCATTCTCCTGAAATGAAATGAAATGAGGTCAGCTAAAGGGAGTAGAGTCTTAAAAACTCTTTCATACATTCATATCAGGGTCAATTCCTACTGTGATTTTCCATCCCCAAAGCTTCCATTCAGAGCAAAGTCAATGCACACACTGTAGTGTCTACGGTCATCACTATCTTTAGAAAGAAAAAAAAAAAACAAATGCAGAAGGCAAATATTACAGTTTACACTCATCGTCACTCTCGACCAAAAAAAAATGTCCATGACATAACACTGATGTTACTTATTGAACGGATGGGGAGAAAACAGCGAGAATTTTCCACATTGTGACTAGGTGACTTTCCCATGTCAGCAAGGTACAGCGTCGGTGGACCTCCTTGCACCATGGCTATTTTTAGCATGAATGTGCGCTATGCTATTATCTCTCCCTCCCTCCCTCTCTCCTCCAACCCCCTTCTCTCTCCTCTCCCCCCTCCCCCTTTTCAAGCCATTGGTCTCTCTCTCTCTCTCTCTCTCTCCCTCTCTCTGATCCTCATGGATACATGGGATACAGTAATGACTGCATAATGTTTATAACAATCAATGACGCAGCAGCCGTAAATGGAAGACTGTACATGTACCCACAGACCCTATGTCGGAAAAAGGAAATTTCCATTGACCTTTGCTACCTGCATGGCTACAAGTGTGGGCTACTATTTGCTACATGTAGTTTTTCTTGCCTCCCATATTCATGCCCGTAATTCAAACACTTCAAATATCCACTTCATCTGCGGACACTGCTTTTTTTAATCATTTACCTTCTTCATGACTCAGGACTATATATGACTATTGCCTGCTATTCTCTCTCTCCATCTCTCTCTGTCTGTGCACAAATGTGTGCCTTTGGCAAATAGATCTATATCTGATTCTTTCTCTTTTGGAAAATTCCTAAACAATGATGGCATATCTCTGTATATTTCCTAATTCCATCTAACTACTGTAAAACATGATATATTCACAGCATGAATTTTTCACGAATTGGATGGAGCAGACGGCCTCTTTTTGCGGCATGAGATTTTGGCGAACTGCCACTGGCATTCAATGTATATAGTGCAGACAAGAACGTTCGCGTGCATTTTAATTTCGCAAATCTTGGCGCTCGCGAAATTCGCAAAATTAAAATGCACGCAAACATTCCTCATTTTACAGTATTTGTGTGAAGTTTTTTCATCCCTAATACAATTTCATCCAGTAATACTTATGAATGTACAACTGTATCTTTACATCTTTTATGAATAGTCATTAACACAAAGACTGACTTTTAAACTTCACAATATTTACCAATTTGAAATATGCCCATGGTTGAGTGTTTCTAGGGGTCATTGTAAATCACATAATCTCCTTTATGAAAAGCTCAATAGATATATTTTGTTCTTAAGCCTTGGAGTTCAACACCATTCTTGTTTGGTTTGAATGTATGTATATGTATGCATGTATGTTTGTAACTTCACATTCTGCTGGCAATATCATTGGAATGATGATTTATTACAATTTGACGGGCTATCACTGAATTATCTTCACTGAACGTGATGGTCAATAATGCCATTCAATCTTATTGTTTGAAAGCAGCAACGGACGAATGACCAATAATCATACAAAATATGTAGATAATGCTCTCTCATATCAATTGTACATGAAAAAAAAAGAAGAAGGAAAGACAGAGAGATGGGATTCAATCAAATGTGCGTAATAACTTCAATTTGTATGTATGCAAAGAAGAAAATTATACAGATTGATGCAAAGAGTTGTACCAAAAATAAAACCATCCCATACATATTGCATGCATGCACATATTAACTCTTAATTCACACACACAAATCCCCACGCAGCAAACAAATAGAAGCACACACAAAACCCTCGCAAAAAACAAACGAACAAATAGCCTACTTTGTGCTGTTCAATCACAAATCCAATGTTTAAGACATGCACACTACAACCTATTCGGAGTGACTTACTCTTTTCAGCTTGTTAGCTCTTGAATTCTTCTGTAGTTTGACGGAGTCAGTGATCTGGGTACTGATGGTTTCGGCAGCGGTCAGTCTCGCCCTCGCATTCTTCTCTGTTTCCTCTAATAAAGACTTCCATACTTCCCATACAGTCCTGAGAACAAAACACAATGTCAATATTTACAAACTCATCAATAAACAACATTAAAACATATCTGAAATGTAACTGTTATCACTTGAATGGTTTCAGGAACTCATAAGACTCTGGCAGCTTTTGGCTTTCATATTCTTCGTTATTTGATCTACTTTTGACCAGTGAGTCTACACAATTTAGAAATACAAAATCTGACAACTTGCATTTGACTTGAGAAGCATTGATATTGCTCCTTCATGGGTTACTTTAAAACAAACACATCAAGAATTCTTCCATGAAATCCCCCCTGAAAACATTTTCAAAGATAAAAGAACTACATGGCTTACTATGTGTTCCACTTCGGTTAGACAAAATCTGAATCAAAATCCTGCATCAAAATGTGTCGTATACATCACACAATATGGCATGGTCAATCATTAGACAACTATTCTATGTATACACATGCAGGAATCAACATAAGCAGTGGCCCGGGGCTACTGTAATACCAGATTTCCAAAAAGTATATCTCTTGGTGGACTGATTAGGCACTTAGAATTCAAAATGGACTTTTATGTTTCCTTTTATTTCGGGCCAGAATATTTTTTTTTTATTTCATTTCATTTTATTTTATTTATTTATTTATTTATTTATTTATTTAACATTATTATTATTATTTTTTTTTTTTTGGTGGGGGGGGTACCAAAATTTCTGTTTCAAAGATTCTAGTGACTCGAACTGGCCACCAGAGACACACACACACACAAAAGTGTACATGGTTGAGTGTCAGAAAGAATATAGAAATGTGTAGAAACAATGAAAATATGGAACAAAAAATAAAATCATTCCATCATGTGCTATTAAAAAGAACTAGTGGTGGTGAGTAAATGATTAAAACATTTGTGTTTGTGTTTCATCTTGTTGTAAATCCATGCATTCCATTTCACACTGTCATACCATCTACATTATACCCCACAAACAACTCAGACTACCATTTTTTTCCAGTATAGATAACCGTTGGTCTCTTGTGAATTTTTCCTTCTTTAAACTCGGCGATACCTACCCTGGATGCAACATGCATTGCATGTGAAATTATCATTGTCCTGTACCTACAGCTCTATTACTGATTACTACTTTAGACTATGATGATGAACTTCATAATAAAAAAAAAAAACATTTCCATCTCGATGTGAGGCAATCTGCATGAAAAGGATGTAGTTTCAACTCGTTCTCACATTGTACTTCACATGCCTCACAGGTTCATATTATTACATACATAGAGGGCACTCACTCCTCTTCAGGACCACTTTGCCACTTGAACATTCAACTGAAGTGAAACCGAAAAATGGCAAGCCTTTGGTTCCGTCAACTCTCAATAGGCCAATTAAAAGAAAATGGACTTAAAATTATTACAGATACCATTTAGGTAATGTGATCCTACAATAGCCTGTCACTTCTGCTAAAGAGTGTGTTAAAAGGAATTTGTGTCGAGGGGGAAGCTGCTCATAACGTGATGAAAAGAAATAAATTGAATTGGATAATGAAGAAATAAATGACAAGCCTTTAAGTCTGTTGACTCTCGATGGGGTAATAAAAAATGTGACTAAAAAATTTCAGATAATACTATCCTTTGATGGCCTATCAAATCTGCTACATGGTACTTTAAAAGGAATTCATATCAACGACAAGCTGTTTTAATGTGATTAAAACAAAAACTGAATAAGATAATGAAGAAAATCTGACAATATGAATATCCATGGATCACTTACACAATCTCAAGGAGCCATCAAAATAACCAGCTCATCAACTCAATACTTGCTATAATCAAATATTTGGTGTATATAAGATAGACTATAAATGTACAAAATTACTGCTTGTCTCAATATTTTGTTAGACAGAATCAATTGCTTCTCTAGTCTTGGAGAATGAGTACCAAAAACAATGGCTAGATTTTGAGTTAAGTCACAATAGGCATTTTTATTAAAAAGTGAAAGAAATTAACTTCTCCTGCAATAAAGATGGTTGTTATCATAAATTGATGTGTGAATAATCATGTCCTTTGATGTCAAACTGAATGGCATGTTTAATAGATGACTTATCAACATTTAAATGGTAATTTGCTCATTCTTGAAAAATCTTGCTTCATGTGTTCCTTGTATACTTAAATGAATTTGACAAGTCACATTTAATATCTTATACTCACACAATCTTGTTTAAATTGCCTGGCATGTAACCTATTCCAAACAATCTAAAACTGGCATCGCAATGGTTGAAATAAGTAAGGTTGCAAATTATATTAACATTGTCACTCTCCTAAATCTTGAATTAATGACAATGAATATCACATTTTACAAACATTTTTATTTTCATTGTATATTTTCGAGTGAACACAAGGATTAGCATACATGTATAGATGTCAACTTAATATTTTTTCTTTATTTTCTCAAATTAAATGCAAATGAAATTTAAATGTGACACTTTAGATTATTGTTGAAAGATGTGGAGCAGATAAACACTCGTACAGACTTAATAAGGGCAAAAAATGTATAAAGTACAGTTTTACCATTATCCAATGCTTTTAGTTTTATGATTCTTGAAGTTGGCATTGCATTTCAACAAAACAATGTGCTGTACAACATCCTTACCTTTGGACAAATGAATCTATGAATAAACCTGCACTCTCAAAATTAACGGCTCTACCTGATCTACTCAAATGGTGAGTTGTGAATGATACATGGTAGCTTTAATACTTGACTGATCTCTTTAAAAATCAATCCAAACAAAAAGAAGAAACATTTCATGCAGACAGCAGATTTTAAAATGTCACACACACACACACACACACACACAAATCAAGAATGTGTAATATGTAAACATAAAGAGGTTGTGCAGATTATTTCACAGGCACAAAATCTAAACACACAGAAAATATTTATCAACAAGAAAAAAAATGTGGTTTAACTGGTACCTATCATTTCAAAATGTATGTGGTGACAAGTTTCATTCTTGTTTTCATATCAATTATGCATACAATATACATCGTAAAACAAAAACAAAGACCATCAATTTCACATTGGAGGCAATTTATGTTATCGCTGCTTCGGCTAAGAACACCCATCCACCCAAGGGGTAAAAAGATGAACCCACTGATGGTAAGGGGGTGCACGTGTGGTGGTTTTATCGTAAAATGTGGATTTTCATATAACTAGTGAGAGTGTCGTCAAGCGTTAACAAATGCTGTATACCAGTTTGCACTGATGTCTAAAGCTTTGGCATTCACCGAGGGATTCATTCTTACAAGCAACCTGCAAAGAAGAGAGGCATGGTTATTTGCAGCGAAGGTATGACACAGGATACAATGAAAACATTCATCAGGAACAGATGAATCCTTATGATGTAAAAAGTTGAAACACAATCACAAGTCACTGTCAAAAGAACACTGTTAGCTTATCAACAGAAAACACAGAGAATAATTTCTTGCAAAATCAAACTGAGAGACTGAAAATAACATTTTGCACATTGGTCCCTTTCTGATGTTGACCGTTTATAACATATCACTTCCTCGTGTGGACTGTAGGTGTCTGAATTTTTCAATGATATGAAGAGAATAGTGCATGTGTATAATGTTAAAGTTAGTTATGAATTTGAATTAAGGGAGAAGTGATGAGTGGGGAGGGCAGAGTGGATTCAACAATAGGAACGTGTCATGGTTTACTTGACTCTGAACACACGGGGGAGGTCTGAAGAAGATTTCATCAGTCTCCTATCACATTTCATTATCATTTCTTCATCTAAATTGCCCGCAGCATCCCTTTAAGGGCACTGTGTGAGGTTTAATATCCAACATAGGAAGAAAAAGTATGACTGTTTCAAAAGGAATGTTAGAGTATCAGTGCCTCCAAACCTCTGTAGGGCAAAGAAGTCGTCATCATGCAGGCATACGTAAAGGACACATAGGCGGAACCTAGCTGAGATGATAGACATGGTGCCTCAGCGTGATATGGATTATATGATATGGACGGGGTTACTATCTTTGGAGTATTTTGAGCCAAATCTGGAAACAAAAAATAAAAATGATGTCATTTTGACCATTGATCTAAAGAAGACTTACTCCTTCCCTCCAGTTCCTCACACTGTACTATCCTTAGCCATTGAGTCTTTCCTCAGCTCCTTTTATCACTTTACTCTTTTCAATAGTCCAGTACTATCTGGGGATAAGCAACTTGCTGCTGTTTTTGCTTGCATTTTTAACCCCATACTGAATGAAGCATACTGTATTGAATATTCATAAGACAGCCATACTGAATGACAGCTGATGATGGTTATCATTATTTTATATGCCATACAACTTATAATTATATTAATTCTATATGCCATATAATTTATACATCTTTTTTTCATACAAAGTTCTACCCTAATTTACAACTCAACCTTGATGGACAGTCAGTGGAACAAGCCAAAGCCCACTTTCCTTTCATGCCATGAGGAATAAGAAAAAGAAATTGGTAGGTCTAGAGGGCACAGGGGCCTCAGCCCAGCAAATGGTGGAGCTGATGCAAACGTTTTAGGAAAGGTTCCTGTGAAGGGAAAACACAACTCTGATATTTCCTTGATTTGACCCAATATTTAGTTTCCTACACAATCTGGCTGACCAATTTTATAAGTGGAGTAGGTTATTCTCTTCTTCTTCTTGTTTTGCCTTCAAATCAAATAATAATGATAATAATAATACAGGGGTACTTATAATGCGCCAATTCCACATAACTAACTAAATGCAAATTTCACAGCAAAATATCACAAAGGAATCTAAAGAATTCCACAAAATTATGGGTTGGAAAAGAATATGACAATTTGGATTTTAACTAATGAATTTATAGACATAAATAGTATAGTTAAAAACAATAATTTTTGGTTAAACATTCAATTGATACTTTCTTTAAAATAGGTCCGTTTTGCAGGAAATAGTAATTTCTGAGAATGACACTTGCTGATAAAATTGCATAATCTCTACACTAAGTGGAGAGGACTTTTGTTCAGATAAGCCCAGATAAGCACAGAACCTGCCCAAACGAATGGTGTGATTAGTTGTTCTGATCTACGTGTGCGTGTAGAAATGAATTACATGGTAATATCGCCTGACAGCACTCTCTTGATGCTGCTATGAGTAATGTTATCGACATATCATGCCAATGAGCACATTTTTGTTTTTTATTGCTTTGTGATGCAAACTAAACTTCCCAGTCATGGAGGGTGTGTACAGAGATGTCAAATTTGGAAGGTGTATAACATAGACAGCTGAGTTTGAGCATGTGTGTTTAATGACATGGTATATATACACATACAACATTGCCAACAGGAAGCAGCTGTGACTGCACAACTGCATTTAAAGACAAAGAATAAGCACTAGACCTGTACACAAATCATATTTTACCATGAAATACTGTCTACCTCAACAAGACTATACAAAATTGAGGTAAAAGAGAAAACTTTTGTACTGTAAAAGAGAAAATTTTTGCACCACTTAGTTTTCACCCTTGACTGAGTAAAAGATAAATTTTATGTGTTCTGGATTCTGCACAATAAACACATTGAATAACTAGTGTTACATTTCACACTGCATGCAAAATCATTTACATGTTTTTATTTTCATGCTAGTTTCTGGTCACATGAAAATTTCCACTTTTGCAGTATATGCAGAAAAAAAAAATGTGCTAAAACATGTCTTGTTTTTACAAACTTACTTAACTTTACTTGACAAGCTCATTTATTTGAGTCAAGCAAAATGGGCTGCTATGTTTAGTACATAATTCAGCAGCTGCAAAGAGGCCGAGCACTGGTGGGGGTTTTCAATCTTGTTATGCTTTGCTTAAATAACTTTATGGGTATAAAGTGTGCAATGCATTGTTGAAATCCGACTATACCTCAGCCCTAGCTTGCAGGAACTTCATACTTTCTACTTCCCTGCATTTTTTTTTTTTTCAAATTGAGACAGATCTTCAGTGTGCTGTATTTCATACTTTTTAAAACATTCAAGATTCCAGTTTCCAGTTTAAGAGGTAATTCTGTCAAAATTGTAAGCCATTTGCAGTTTTGCCTTGAAAATTTACTTTTGGAAGTAAACATTAAAGGACAAGTTCACTTTCATAGACATGTGGGTTGAGTGAATGCAGCTATATTAGTAGAACACATCAGCGAGAGTTTGAGGAAAATCGGACAATCCGTTCAAAAGTTATGAATTTTTGAAGTTTCTGCTCAGTCACGGCTGGATGGAAAGACTACTATAGCTTGTGATGTCACATGAGTACAACGATATAAAGAAAGAATAAAGAAAATTCAACATATTTCCATTTTTCTCGCATAACAAAAGAACACTTGACTTCTCTCTTTCAAAAGGCAGGGGGAATGATATTACCCTCAACATACATCAGTAGCAAGTCAAAGAAATGTGCACTTTATTCAAAAAGTAAAGTTTTGTGAAATTCTCTTTTCATTTTCCCTATATAGTTGTACGCATGTGAAATCACACACTGTAGTAGTCTTCTCTTCCAGCAGTGACTGCGCAGATACTTAAAATATTCGTAACTTTTGAACGGATTGTCCAATTTTCCTCAAACTTTCACTGATGTGTTCTACTGATATTGCTGCATTCTCTCAATCCTTATGTATATGAAGGTGGACTTGTCCTTTAAACTCTTCATTACAACTGCATGACACACAAACTTAAATGTGCAGTCATAGCTCTGGCAATGTGAAGTAATAGGATGTAACATGATTTGTACATCATTACAAATGTCCTATCAGACTGACCACTCTGCAGGTTAAAGTATTGACCTTTGCTGTGATGGGTGAAACACAAAGTTATAAGGATTCTCAGAAAGCAGCATGTTACTTTTCTTGTTATCGAGATGAGTAAACTTTGAGGTAGCCTAGAAACATGGGGAATATTAATGGTACCGGTAATGGTGATAGTGACAATTTATCAAAAATCAATAAAATTTGCAGCCAGATAACTGAATTACAGAATTCTGTACATTGGGTAGTGACCTGAGATTATTAAACAATCATAACCCCATTGCTGTATAAAATCATACAATTATCACACAAATAAGATTGAATAACACAGTTACCAAAATTTCAAAACAGATCATTTATTTTCAGACAGTAGCATAGGAACGTAAGGGAGCGCTGGGTCCTTTCTCTCACTTGTTTTGTCGGGGGAACGAAGATAATGGGAAATTTGTTCTGTCTGCACAGCACTAGCTCTTCACAACCACAGGAAATGAATATTGAGGTCTCAATGAGTGGGCTAATAAATGGCTAATTGGTCTAATCCCACTTGGTGTATTTCTCGTTTCATCTACTCAGCATAGCCGGGACTTAGAGATCTATGATTACGATAACGGATTGGGGACTGACGTCAAGGTTTTGGGTGTAGGGTAAGGGTTTCTGGGCTGGAGGAGGGTTTAAGTCCAGAAAAATGGACTCTCCTGGTATGATGCACTGGACATGAGAGTAAGTAGACCATGCACAGGATTCAATCAAATTGATAATAAGAAAAGAAATGGGGCTTTAGTGTGACTAAAGCTAAGCAAATTCATCAGTACTCATACATCTTTTAATTTCTCTTTGCTTTTTTGTAAATCAAGTACTTAAAACAATGATCCCTTTGTTTAGACTCCATTGCATCTGGTTACCTGACACATCAGCCGGTGGCAATGTTGTATTCAAATTATCTACTGACACATTTTGGGTGAGACTGGTCAGGTGATATCCCGGTTACTTGTGGACTCAAAGAGTTCAAGTACCTCCACTTGCTTTATCTGTATGAGAGATCAGACTTGGTGTTGTACTGAATAGCTCATAGCAAATCAACTCAAATTTACGATTAAGCGGTCAAAAGCGGTTTAGTCACAACAGTTTATCCTTGGAGTATCTCAGTCTATTATCAAATAATGATATCTTGCAAGAGAATGAAGGTTGAGATTTGAATTTTTCTTCAATTTCTCTCCCTCTAACAAATGAAACTTGTAGGATCGCAACTGCTGATCTGTGATTTAACAAACATGTCCGAAAAAAAAGGAACCACGGGACTCAAAAGCAGTCGATGACAGGTTCGAGTCCCGTGGTTCCTGTTTTTTCCGAGATGTTTGTTTTTAAATCACAGATCAGCAGTTACCATCCTACAAATTTCATTTGTTAGAGGGAGACAAATTGAAGAAAAATTCAAATCTCAATGATATCTTGATTTGGCAATTATTCATCGAGAAAATCTACCTCAAAATTTTAAAACTCTGGTTTTGAAATGTGGATTCTTAGTTTTCATTATTGCTGCTGGTGTTTGTTCTTGTTTTTCTTTTTTAATCAGAAAAAAAAAATGTTTGACAAGAAGAAATCAAATCTCTACAATAAGTTGTTTGCTGAATCCATGGTTGACAAAGTACTTTTTCAGAGGACAGACAGAGAGAGACAACCTCCATGTACAGGAAACCCAGACTGACAGATAGTCCAGTCAAAATACGACAAAAAGTGGGTTAACCCACAACTAATTGCAACAGAAACGATTCCACTTGCATTTGACCCGGAAGAGCTATTAAAATAACGTATTAAAAGTTCCCTAAAATTCGAGTGGTGGATCAGTGTCTAATTTGCATAAAAATTCAAAATGGCCGCCATACAACCTGTTTATGCCTATATCTCGGGATACGTAACCAATAGAAAGTAAATTCCGGTTTCTAAACTTATGTTTTTTAGGTCAAGGAATACAATTATGTTATCTGTAGCAACTTTCAAGCATCCCTTTATATATTTTTTGCATATATTTGCATATAATTATATGCAAAATGGCCGCCATATCGCCTGTGCAAGCCCGTATCTTCGTATACCATTAATGAAGTACACTCAGGAATAAGTCGCTATATATCTGGACATAAAACCCACAAAAAAAAAAATATATATATATATATATATTCTGGTGTCTAAACCTATGGTTTTTTTTTAGGTCAGGGAATACAATTATGATATTAGCAGTAACTTTCAAGCTTCCCTTTATACATTTTTTTGCATAAATTTGCATTTAATAAATGCAAAATTGCCGCCATAATTCCTCTACAGGCTTATATCTCTATCTGTAAAAGGTTCCCAGTGGTGGTGTCTATGGTCTTAATTTTACTGCTGAAAGTCACTGTTGTAGAAAACGTTCCAATCAGGAATAATTACCTATATTTCACTAAAAATGTGCATATATTTATACATAAATCTATTCAAATTAAGAGTAGCTTATATCCGTAAGCTACTCTACAAAAGTTTCATCAGTTTGGACATTTGTTTAGAGAATGTTCTTGTCATATATTATCAGGGTACCATGTCACTCACTCACTTTCTGAATAAAAGACCCAGGGGTCTAGCCCTCACTGAGTATCTCAAGTTCACCTTCCATCCATTCTTACAGACTATTACTTGGGAGAGAGGAAATTGGAAGACTTTGGGAACCTCTAGGGCCATATCTACAAGCCTTTAGGGACCTCCATGGTCCATCAGGAGGCATGATGTTCATATTCATGACACTAGCAATAAATGCACCCACAGTACTAAGTTTGTTGAAAATTTGACCATATGTTTTCAAAAAGAGGATTAAAAATCAAAAGTGGCCCCCAATATATATATACATATATTTATATATATATATATATATATATATATATATATATATATATATATATATATATATAATAGATGACGAAGTATGGTGGTAATGCACTTCAGTTCAACAGTGCTATTTATTCAGACCAAATTTTCGACGGACACATTCGTCTTCCTCAGGATCGACAATGACAATTGTGAAGAAAGACGAATGTTTTCGTCGAAAATTTGGTCTGACTAAATAGCACTGTTGGACTGAAATGCATTACCACCCTAATTCGTCATCTTTTCTGTACTGGTACCAACACATGGATTACAAGTATATATATATATATATATATATATATATATATATATATATACAATGTGTAATATTTCGAAAACAAGTTAAACTGCGAAAGTAAACTTAAATCTATATGCAATCTCCAAGATATTCCACTTTGTACATTATACCTAGCTCTGTTACACTTGGTTCTACTTTTGTGCGTGTGTGTGCGTGTGTGTGTGAGGGTGTGTGTGTGTGAGGGGAGTTTTTTTTATAATAGATTCCTTAATTTCGGGGTTCTGCGACCTTTTGGACATGGTGTCTATTTGAACACCTTGAAAGTTTATCATCCTTGGGATGCTACTTGCCTAGTTTGTTGAAAATCTGTCATACATGGGTTTTTTAAAGAGAACCTGGAAATGGTTTTTGAAAATGTATGCATGACCGACGACCGGACAGTAGAATATAAATGATGGCTATTTGCAATATTAGCTTGAACCTTTTTTGCTGTCTTGAACCTTTGGCTAAGATGAGTTTAAAATCTAATGGATCAAAGTCACTTGATTTCAAGAAAACTTTCTTTCGTTTCCTGTACATTATTTTCATTTCCTAGCTTGTGATAATACAGATACTAAGGTATGTAATGTGATCTCTCAAAATAGAGATCAATGATAAAAGTGAAAAACGAGTATACAAAACTATAGCTTAAACTCACAGTGTTTTATGTGTTCACCACAAATTCTGGACTAGGATGGTGTGAAATTGCAGTTGATTAATTTAAAGCAAACAGGATCTCGGCTCCATTTCATACTGAAGCGTGGTAAGTCTCACGTTTGTTGTAAACTGTGTCGATGTCTTTCGAGAATGCTTCTTATTCGTAGTCACCAATTAGAACAGCATAATCTCACTCCTCACATATTTTAGAAATACAACATTACAAGTGTCTGTTATACTATAATGGCCCGCATCTGACACTGGTATGGGTTGTGTGCAGTCAAATCTGCTTGCCCTGCAACTATACACTGCCAGTTGCTAACATCCTGTCTTGCAGTTGCATCAGACTTTCTTCAGGAGTTCCTTAATAGCTGCAGCTTTGTCTATAGTGATCAGAACATATTTGATTTTTGATTAAACATCTTCCTCAAATCGTCCCAATTCCAATGATTGTATGTCATTTCCCTTCCACTGTTTAACTTGAAGAAAAGCTGCTACCGAGGTGGAGGGAAGGGACCTTTTGGAAGGGTTAGGAACAGAAAATCATGTTATGTATTTTCTTTTTTATCTGACTTAAGACTGCTTTTTCGCCAGCAAAATTGAATTCAGCCTTCATCACGCTGCTCGCATTTCTAAAAAACAACAACTGTGTGTTGGTGAAAATGTTATTAGTGCGAAGCCTCAATGCAATAGGAAACATTTCTTTTAATAAAGCTGCAGATACAACACGAAAAATGGTAAAAGTAAGACTTATAAGAATTTATATGTGTTGTATGAGCTTGAAGCCAATGAGAAGGATGCTGTTTGTATTGATCGACTGATGAATCCAGAGTACTAGTAATAGAAATGTTAAAGGGACATTCCAGACGATTTTCATAATTTCACATCATGTAGTACATAAATCGACAACTCCATGTATAGATTTGTGGAATTTATTGTGGTTCTTGATCAGAGAAACAATACTTTGAAAGACCTTAAATAAATTACACTGAACAAGGATGATGACATTGGAGGTTCACATATTTCAGAAATGTAGCAGTGTAATTCCATTACAATACCACTTGCTTGCGAGTTCACCTGTGTATAATCTATGCATGCCTTCTTCTTTTGTTCTGCTTCCTTGAGCCCCAATTAAAGCATTCTTATGGTGACTCTGCCATGTCATCATCCTTGTTCATTTCAATTTGTTCTAAATTTTGAAAATATTCTTATTCTTCAACCCAGTTATCATAAATTCTGAAACTCTGTCCTCTGTATAACTAATTTATAGTTTTTCAAATGTAAAAATCTGAAAGTCATCCGGAGGTCTCCTTTATAAGGCATTTCCTTTTTTTCTTTTTCTTTGTATCTGGCTGTAAATCACAATGTTTTACATTTTCAGTGAGTCACTGGGTGAAACCGTGCAAAAATATGACAAAATCCACTTTCATACAAATTATCACGGTCATATGCTTCTCATTGATAAACATGCCTTTACCAAAAGTTTTGCAACAAAGGACACAAGTATCAACTAAACATGGATGTAAATCATCGCGGGTAAGAAAAAAGATGTTTGAAAAAAAACCCTGCTGAATGATTAAAGACCAATTTTTGTGTACCGTAAGCACACTTTGAAAGCTATATGAGATATGTCCAAACTCATGAAAATTTTGTAGAGTAGCTTATGGATAATCATGAACTTGATGATATGCCCCCCCCCCCCCTTTGGCAAAAAAAAAGAGAGAAGAAATAAAGAATTGCAACATAGACACGAGTAATAAGCAGTAAACATGAGGGCAAATTACAAAACATAATACATTAAATATCATGCAATCATGAAATATTTTAACGATTCCTACTACATAATTTCAGACTTTAATGTTTGTGTACCTATTGAGCACACTTTGGAAGATAAGTTGAATTTACAGTTAAATAAAGGTATGTTCTATTCGATGCTACTTACAGTTGTTTTCTGTTTTGAGGCTGTATCTCAAGAAAATGTGAGTACAATGTAATACAATACTTTTGATAAATGCAAGAATATACACACTAGGAGTAGGATAATCATCAAGGTTTTAAATGGTATTATAACAATTTTCCCTTGATATCTTGGATGAGACATTACAATACAATTAACGTTCTGCAGCTTGTATTCGTATATCTGAAATCGTATTCACGGTAGTAATTTGAATAGATTTATGTATAAATATATGCAATTTTTTAGTGAAATATAGGTAACTATTCCTGAGTGGAACGTATTCTACATCAGTGATTCTCAGCAGTAAAATCAAGACCACAGACACCATCACTAGGTACCTTTTACAGATAGAAATATAAGCCTGTAGTGGCACTACGGCGGTCATTTTGCATTTAATTGAATGCAAATATATGCAAAAACTGTATAAAGGGAAGTTTGAAAGTTACTGCTTATATCATAATTGTATTCCCTGACCTAAAAAAATCTATAGGTTTAGACACCAGAATCTATTTTCTGCGGGTTTTTTTCTAGATATATAGCGACTTATTCCTGAGTGTACTACATTAATGATATACGAAGATACGGGCTTGCGCAGGCAATATGGCGGCCATTTTGCATGTAATTATATGCAAATATATGCAAAAACTATATAAAAGGATGTTTGAAAGTTGCTATACATAACATAATTGTATTCCTTGACCTAAAAAACATAGGATTAGACACCGGAATTTACTTTCTGTGGTTTATATATCCCCATGCAGATATAGGCATAAATAGGTTGTATGGCGGCCATTTTGAATTTATGCAAATTAGACACTGATCCACCACTCGAATTTTAGGGAACTTTTAATATGTTATTTTGATAGCTCTTTCGGGTCAAATGCAAGTGGAATCGTTTCTGTTGCAATTAGTTGTGGGTCATTTCATATTTTGACTGGACTAAGAGGAAGCCATTAGCCCCCTCTGGGCCAGCCATGCCACTCTTTAATGAGTCTCAGGTGTACACTTTGGTCTACCACTGAAGTACCAGATAACTTTAGTAGTCATCTTTGATTGGCAATCTCAAGTCCAATCAATTCCATTAGAGATGTTGTTTAATAGACAGAGAGGCAAATTTCCATACAAATGGCATGGTTTATACATTTTTATGACTCCTCTGATTTTCAACCATAACGAAAATTCTCTATACCCTTCTACACTGTCAGGTGTTGGTTTTCAGTTTGTTAAAAATCCCATGGAAAAACTTCAGATACAATACAGAATTTTCAGAGCAAGTGAGAGAGCTGAAAAGCTTTCAATTTTATGATGTAATCTATGACCTCACCTTGTCTTTTTTTTCATGATATATTTGTAGAATAGTTGGCATCCATAAATGTTTATCAAAACTTGTGATATGATTTTGTGAAATAGATGACAGAGAAGTGTGCAGAACTTGTGACATGATTTTGAAAAATAGATGACACAAAAGTGTACAGAACTTGTAATAATGTTCTGCATCAATCAGGGGTGCTATTCACTCTTTGTTCATTTTCACATCATCTCATGGCACAAATTTATCAGCAATGATAACAAAAAGTGTGTAGAGAATGTTATCTATGTTTTGTGTAAAAACATTCCAGGGCGATAAGCAGAGTTTTCAGTGCCCTAAACTCTGGGTCTCCCATCATTTTCTTTTGGAAAAAGAGATTCTAAAACAAGAAGTGTCTCATGACCACGACAGGATGTCATTTGAGCCCTGCGCCTGGCCTAAAAATAAAGTCAGCACCAAACGAGAGTTCATCTGCATACCACAAAGAGACAGTTCACTTCAAAGAAAGAAAAAAATAAATTGATGATGCTTGAATGCATGTGTTGCTCTCCGATGATTCACTCCATGTTTTCGTTCACAATAGGGCTTTTTACACTTGCAAATTTTTGCTTAGTCCCGTACCAACGGTGGGGCTAAGGGGGGGGGGGGGGGGGGGGGGGGTCTTAGCCCCACCGTTGGTACCGGACTTTCCTTAGCCCACTTTCTGTTTACACTTGTTTTTGCGAAAGTGGGCTAGCCCCACCGATAATCCCGTAATATCTGGCCGTGCAAAATAGCAGGGTTAGCACCGCAATTGCGGTGCTAACCCCGCAATTGCGGTGACAAGCAAACGAGTGTAAACAGAACGAAAAAATAATCCGGGGCTACGAAGTCCGACCCCCCCACTGACCGATCAGAAACGAGGTAATCAAGTGCTGCTGGTGCGTGCGTGTACTTGTACAGTGCACAGCGTAATCATGAATATTCATGTGGTTTCGAAAGTACGGGGCTAAGAAATATGCGTGTAAAAAGGTCAGTTTTCTCCTTATCTAGCCCAGGACAAGAGCTTAGTACGGGATTTATTGGCGAGTGTAGAAAGCTGAAAAAATTGGTACGGGACTAACGATAGTCCTGGGTCAGAGAAAGTACGGGGTTAAGAAACACAAGTGTAAAAAGGGCTATAGTGGAACTGGCCTACCCTTCCCCTCTGCGTAGAAAACTTGATCTAAGTCCTGTATACACCATGTATCCAGCGAGTCTAATTTTTTGCGAATAAGGACTTCCTGACAACTTTGCGTGTGGTTAAATTCCTGATCGTGGAGTACTGCACTGGACAGAGAAATGTATGGCTGCACGTTGCATTCATGTTGTGGTCAGAGTTGATATTTTCATATGTTGCTTTTTGTGAATGACACCTGCAAAATTTGAAAAATTAAAAACCATGCAAAATATATGGCCTATGCAGTATCTGGTATATTAATGCACATCATAGTATAAGTAAGACTACCTGTACGGTAATGTAATGTCAGTGATTGATATTCCACCTTCTAATCCCTCCCCCCCCCCCCAATGTATCATTGTTTTAATGATACCAATGGCAGAACAAATATTTTTTAATCAGATGTTTACAACCTAAATTCACAGTCATTACATGTGATGTTACATCTTAGCTAATCCTGTCGAAATACACACAACACGAGCCTGCGGGACGGACGGAGTGCGGTTTTGCAGTAAATCCAGTCACTCTTCGCAGATCACGAGAGATAGGGTATTATAACCATCTCTTCCTCTCCTTTGTCACTGAGCCAAGAGAAGGGATATTCCCCCACATCAGCTGTCACAGAACTGAGAGTCACCGAGCCCCGTCCCATCCCCTACTCCAGTGATTCAAGTGCTGTTCTTGGCTACAACTCCCAAGCTGCCGCTAGCAGCGGAACTGTCCCGCAATGCCAGGTAGACGACATATTCCTTGAGATCGTCTGGATCTCGGCCTTACCAGGTCTCTTCCTTAACCACCCTCAATTCTCAGTCACATGGCTGGAGACTCACATTCAGTCTCAACTCATAACACATTTACTAAAGCAATATGTTTTTTCTCTCATTTTTGAAATAAAATAGCATGCAAAAGGTATGTAGCATCTCCCATCAGTCAGCACTTCCGTGTCAAATAACCTGATCAGCAGTTCAGTCAATGGTAGAAATATCGTAATGACTAGTTATTACAGTTACACATATGTGACCACATAAGAGATCATAGTTTTGATGAAAAGATACAGAATAGGAACAAAATCGCACATGAACCACAAAATCATGACCACATTGCTGTTGAGGTTATCAACCACAACTCAAAATGAATCATACCTACTTCAAGAGGAAACCTGTTTTACACTTATATTTTCTCTGTTGAAATCCTGTGATGAAATTTAACTGTGAATATGGTGTCATTTTTAAACCCTATATAATCAGAATAGAAACTACATCAGGTGTCCCCATCAACCTCTGGTATATCAATGTGTCATACGTCAATGTATGGTGTAAAAAACAACAACCCAAAAATCACATTTATACTCTATCATGGTGTACATCACATAATTTATCATTATGCTAGCATCAGAAAAGGCTCAAACTTTGCCCAATAAAGCCATGGTTATGGGCAGACACTCCCACTGTTTTTGTTGTTGTTGTTTGGTTGTTTGTTTTACTGAGACAAATGTCAGAGCTAGAGCCTGCCAGATAGCCCCATCACATCTCTCACACATGGCTGCCAAGACCCTCACCTGTTGTGCTGCTCTTCTTCTGTTTCTTCTGACGGAGGAGGGAAGTCTCTTTTCTGGAGAAACTGAGATGCCAATTTGGTAAGACTCTGCACATGTGGGGGGTAAAAAAGAGACAAAAAGTATAACAAGTTTGTCAAATGCAAAGTTTCTTTTGAATTCTATAACATGAATGATGCCTTGCTGCCATCTTCCACTGATATATTGTATACAATTTTGAGTATCATTAATCATTTTGTCACCGTTTCCCCTCACGCACAGAAATCTTACTTCAGTCAACTCATTTGAAATCGAGGAGGGCACTGACTCGGGGACTTTGAAATGTGTTCATGCCTTCCTCATTCCTTCCTCTATTGTTCAAGTAAAATGCATCATTTTCACTCCAGTGGTTTTCAAGAATGCATATTATGCACAGACACCTATCCTGCTTATTCATACATTTAAATTACATCAGGATACGGCCTTGTTTGGTGAGAAAAAAAAATGAAAAGGTTATGAAATGTCTCATTCTTTCATTTTCTCTGTGTAACTAAAAAGGGAAATATTAATCATTGACACTGAAGTGACTATCTAGAATACATGTATTCAAAACCAAGTCAACATCTGTACTGTGAAATGGAGCCAGTTAGAGATGTCTTTTTTTTCTTCTTCCATATTAACATTACAAACATTGCCAGAATGACTGGTGAAATTATTGTTATGACAGGCTTGTTTGTTGTAAGTATTATAATTAGAGTACTTTTACACAAACCATCCTTGTCAATCCGCAGCAAAGTTAGAAATATATCCAAACTGCACACTCAGATTTTTACACTACCACAGCCATGAAAGTTCATTGGGGTATATTGATTCTATCATAATGGTAGAATTCTGCTGTATGTGAATTAGTTTTATGTAGGGCAATCACTTCAACGGCAATAGATCATGTAAAAGTATCATGTAAAAGTATCATGAAAATATGAATCAACAGTATTTTGATTTCACAACAGGAAAAATATGACACAGTTGAATCTAACTTCACAGAGGAGAAACCTACACTGCTAATATTGCAAGTCAGGTAATACTGAGCACTCTGATATATTGTACTTGACTTTTTATGCGTGTACATCTCATTCATATACTGAGTAGTGACAGGACAGTAGACTGTCATGTAGAAGGTCACACTATGTTGCATTATAGTCAAGCACCATTTCAACTGGAGTGCTGGTAGAAGCTATTAACAAAATGCTTTTAACGATCTTCTCAATGTATCATGCCTAACAAGACCCCTGACTTAAAATACTAGACGCTGCTGTGAGACAAATACTGCAAACCAGTAGAGTTCAGTCCAATCATGTGAAAGGGACTGGTTAATATACAAATAATCTGAAATCTACACGACCAGCACGACAGCTTTTTATTTTGATCATCATGTAAACTCAATAAATTGTAACACAGTAAAGGCATACCGGTACTAGGTGTACACAGGACTCCCAGGGGGAGAGGCTTTTTACAGTACACGTACACACTCCAGTAAAGACACATGAGATCACGGTTACTACCACGGTCGTCAGGCTACTGACTAGCTTCCCGGCTGTGACTATTACTACCTCCATACAATACAGTCTTATCCTAGCCTATAGATAAAACTCGAGTGTTCCTCTTTTGAAAATACCTGTGCTCAACCATATGTGCACACTTTGGGCTACTATTTGATTTACAGTTTGGGATGCAGTTCTTTCATCAAATTGTGAACCAAACAATGAGTGTTTCTACAGTGGATGTACTGCACCGCATAGATATTTTCCCCAAAGGCCAAACATGTAATAGTGTGTGTGTGTGGGGGGGGGGGGGGGGGGGAGGGGGAGGGAGAGAAGTGTACTGTAAATCAATTGCAACAAATCAATATGGTACTCTTTTGATGTGACATGGAACATGTGAGGAATGACAGGAATGAATTATGTAGGACTTGCGAATCAACTACATACTGTACTGTATTAAAGGTTGTGGTACTGTTTAAAAACCACTGGGAGCTCGAGTTATCACATTTGATGCATATGTGTAGGTCTCATTGTATCACAAAATATCCTACCATATGAAAATTTCACAATAAAATATAATGAAATATCGCTGTTTTTCCCAATAAACCATACATTGTAACTGTAGACAGTTTATTTTAGAAGAATTTTATTGTAACTAATGTTCTTTTTTGGATCATTTACAATATTTATCATATTGATTAACACTTTATTACACTGATTTTTCTATCCTCACTAGCTCACATTTTAGAACTATTTTGAAGCACTAAAGCTGGATGTTTGTTTCATCTGCACATGGTAATATAATACCTTTAAAACAGTCCAGGCAGCTCAACGGGACTAGCCTTTTTTTCTCTCCATAAGTGTATCAATATGGCTTTGATGAAATCTAATCTTTATACCCGTGTTGCATTTCCTTTGATGAATTTGCTTTAAATAAAGGAATAATTTCCCTAACTTGAATGCAGACTTTAACCTGTTAAGGACAGACTGATTTTGCTATAACATGCATTTCCCATTGACACCTGCCCGAGTATACTATGGACTAGTCTTCAAAGGCACAGGGTTAATAAGTTAATCCCTGTAGTTGTGGAAATATTATGATCAATATCTTTTCAATCTTCCTGAGTGTTTCTTAAAATTTCCACTTTTCCTTTAACTATGACATTATATCAAAGCAAGGCAACATAAGATCTTTCTGAGAAACAAAAATAATTGATTTGATGTAAACTGTGGAGTAATAAGCACAGTTTATCATTACATGAAACCAAGGAGGTACTAGCTTGCCTAGTACCTCCTTGATAAAAACAATGGCAGAAGATTAATCAAATAAGCATAGTATCTGCCTCTAATTTCACCTTTATCCTTTGCCCTTGATTAACTTCCCTGCTGCAATATTTTTTACATACATCCTGTACTTGTATTTACTTTATAAAAAAAAATTGTTAAGTACTAATCAAACACATGTCACATTTTATCTTCAGCACCTATAGAGAGGTCAAAGGCGTGATTTTAAGCTAAGCTTCAGGCTCAAGACATTAAACCAAGTGTGAAAATGGGCTTAAGCAGGTGAGCTTGAAGGAAAAACGTTCTTCCATTCTAATCAAATTTTATAGAGTTAAGATCAAGAGTGGAATGAACCTGTATCATCATGCATTTAGCATCTATAAATTCTGCGTAATAGTTGTATTATTGGGGGAGCTTTGGCATCACGTAATTAAGGCCCTTAATTAACACCTTCCACTGTTTAACCTAATACACCATCTGTTCTTTGATGCATGAGAACTTACGTCATAAAAGATTAATTGGATTTTCTGTTTCAACATAATAATATAAAACATGCTATACACTTGCAAGTGTATATGGCCTGTACATTGTAGTTGAACCCATTCTGGGTCTACGACATGTAGCTCTTTACTTAGATCTTCCTATCTTGCAGTGGCAGTTAGCTATTGACCAATGCTCCATGGTTGGAAATGGTGAGCCTTCCAACATTGTCTCCAGGACAATGTTGTTTCAAACATTGTCTTGAAGACAACATTGTTTTAAAGGCAATTGTCCAACAATTGTCTTTAAGACAATTTAACCTTCGTATTACATCTCAAAGACGGGCTCTTACAGAACTGTTGTAATTTCGGCATTGTTACAAATTGTGTATTTTTTTTTTTATTATAAAGATGTTGTACTAGCTGTAGGAAGTAAATTTCCCTAATTCTCACCTCTAATGTCTGAAAACACACAAATTACAAATATTTAGCATTTACATTAAAAATAATATGAATTCAAGAAGATATGATAAACAAGAGGAAATGTGTTCTCACATTAAAAGTGAAAAAAAAAGGAACAATGTTTGCAGCACAGTGGGGCAAGCATAGCAATGTATGACATAAATATGGATTTATGTCATTTAAAATTTGGCTCCACCTTACAAACTTAAGATCAGGTTGGGGATAGACCAGGGCATCTTAAATGAGATTACCGGTACTCCCCTTAATCTTATTGTATTCATACAATGGCTGTTGCAGGAAGAAGAAGAAACAGCAAAGGTCAGGCAACCTTGAATAAGACTACACCCCCTTAAGTGGGTGTTTTGATCCCCCGTGACGTAGAGTGGTTTCTTTTGGACTACACACACAAACAGGCAAGACAGGATATTTGTACTAAGTCACTTACCGGACCTTCAGTGAGATCACCCTTCCTTCCACACAAACACTCTGTCGCACACTTTACATTTTACCTCATTTCTACGTTCAAGGGGGACCAGAGTTTAATCTTGTTGCAAGTAAACTGAATTGCACATTAAGCATTTTTTTATCAGTGTCTCACCATTCAATTATTTGATACTCCTCAATTTTGTTGACTTAATATTATGAAACTGGAAACAGACACAAGACACCTTTAAATTCCTGATATCTGTTAATGTCCATTTGGCATGTAACTTTTGAAGAAACATTACCCCCACCACCACCATAACCCAAATAAATAAACAAATAAAAAAATATGTAAAGCATATTTCCCCTCAGCACTTATTGCCTGTTTCCAAATCCTGTTCTGATAATGGATCAAGAGAAAACGCACGACTGGAAGTATGACTCAATTCTGACGTTACCTCTGACGTATGTCTAGTAAAGTGCGTATTATCCATCCTGTCAGTCTGTTCAGTCTTACTGTAACATAGACTCATGTACTTTTATGCACCTGGCTTAAACGGTTCTGACTTAGATAGAGCTCTTCAATGACATAGACTAGGACTGTGAAACTCAAATCAATCAGAAATCTTAAAACAATTCCCCAAATCTCATCTTTAGCCTTCAGCAAAGCTACAATTGTTTGTACCATTTTGAACACTTTGAATCCAAACTGAACAAAATCAAACAAGTTACACATTTTCAATAAGCACACAAAATGACAATGTGAAGACAGGTATGAATGGCCGATTAAAAAAAAAAAAAAGTCAGCTCTATGGATAGGTTCCAACTAGTCCATACCCAGTGCTTGTGTGCCAGCAATAATAAGAAAAAAATCACTGTCCATTATAAAGATGTCAAAGCTCACAGTCTTTGAGGGAAACCAGTCTTTTCCCCAATCAATTAACTGCTCAAACTCAAACTGACAAATAGGGCAGCCATTATTTCAGCTAGGCAGCCAGAGCAATGTATGCATTCAATGTGATAGTTCTAAAAGAATTAATATCTCACTCTTTCAGTTTCTATCCAATCTAAATAGAAGCTTGGATAAATGGCCAACAGGATGGCATATCACACGATATGTTGACATTCATGCAGTAATGACTTTCCTGTCTTCTATCTGATTTGAACCAGTCAGTAGCTACATGTGACAGTGCATTCATTTAGAAAAGTTCCTCAGTAGTTTGAGGAACTCCTTTAAAGAGTCCACATGATGCTACATAATTGCAGGCCGGGGCAGCTATTTGTCAGAGAGCAATGACAGGCTAGAGTGAACAGTCTTGTCAAATAGTCCCTTCAAAGGAGGGGGACATCCCTGGATTAGCATGCCACTTAATATCTCTGGAGGCATTCCTTTGTCTCACTACACAATCAGTCACCAAACCACAAAGCTCTTCCTACTACATGGACAACTACTCTCTGTACACACATCCATGCATGTCCATACAAGCAGAGAGGTCCCACCTCCCTGATACAAGCCACATCCGAGCACTGTTCAATGGCATGGCAATACTTTCTGAACTCCAGTTACAGCTATAAGGCCTATTTGTACATTCCCACTTCACTCTTCATGTATTTCATCATTAAGATCTATTTTACTGTTTTTCATAGTTCTTTTTGTAATACCACATCTATCATTTGAACTTTGTAGACCATTCAACCATTATACTGGTTAAAAGAAACAGAATAGTAGTACTAGGACCACTTTGTTCTGTCAGGCAGAATGATTAAGAACAACTTGAAAAATCTGCAACTCCTGTTGAAAATATGACCAACAGAAAGAAGTTGATTATGAGTGCTTTTTAAAGTCAACATCAAGAATATCCGATGATGGACTTGATTCTGCCAGCAGATGATCCACCTTCAGTAATCAATCCAGTTCCTTTACTACATCACACACCGGTTTCCTTCCACAAGGTATAAGAGAGAAGCTAGAATACCTGTGCACAGTAGGCCCCTTCAATCACACACCCCTGAACTCCTATTCTTTTCTGCTTCTCACACGATGCTCTCAGTCTACTGGTAGCAATACAACAACTGACTGGAATTAGTTGCGTGCTTTCAAAACATAATAATCAAAAGCTTCCTGATATGTAATGTGACTCACACCCAGCCAAAAATTGTGCAACTTTTCCACCAGCATAATATTCCGCCATATATTTCTGGAGTGCAACAGCCTGCCCCACACACATCATTGGCCCCTACAACCTTGACCACTGTGGTATGCCTGGGCTGGGGTAACTTGTGGGTAGAAGCCACTGTGCGGTCAGAGGATGCCCAAGGCAAAACCAGCCACTATCAGCCATGTTTAGGTACACCAATACAGCGACTGTTACATTTTGCAGCCCGACATTGCAATCGCCATTTACTGGCCATATGCATGGCTTACAATTTAATATGTTGTAAACAGGACAATCCTTGTAGTACTATGTACAGCACACCTGTTACCTATTTCTGAGTAGCCCTTCTCTAACATGGTCTTGATAAAATTGTGATAGACCAATTAGAAGGCATCCTAATTGATTACTTTACACTTGAAATGAAGCTAGTAAAAATCAGTGTAAACAGACTTAAAGCTATATCATATCAACAATGACACCAAAAAAAAAAAAAAAAAAGGATATGAAACATACCTGTGCGTATACTCTCTCAATTGCAGCCCGCTGTTTGGAAAACTCCCTGGGTAGAGGAAATCAAGAACAATGGGTCAGTAAAAATGTCCATGCATGCTTTGTGAAAGTGACACATGTGCACATCCTCTTCTACTATGAAATACTCGGACAAAAGTGTCTTACATATATTCATATACCCTTCCACCAAAACACATCTAATGTACTCTGAGCACACCCCCCCCCCCCCTTTTAGAGTTCCCCTGTCCAAGAAGACCTCAGGAGGACATCTGTAGGATATGCCAGACGAAAACAAACATTTTTTTTTTTACTAACTTAGCAGGGGGTAAGAGAGACACCTGGTCATCTAGTGTGAGGTAAGCATACATTTCTATGGAAACCTATATTTTGTATTGCAAAATTTGCCGCACTGTTCAAATATCATTGTAAAAGTGTGAAATTGATCCAAAAACATATTCTTATAAATTCAGTTTCCCTTAATTTTGGACACCCAGATGAGTGTTACATTATGAACAAGGAAAAGTAGAAATTACGCGGTGCGTAAAATATGTCCCCGCCGGAAGTAGCATTTAGTAGCAAAATGTACAATATCGGTAAAAAATCAAGGTCAAAGGTCAAAGAAGTCAAAGGTCAAAATTCTGTGTAGAAGTTTTGAAGCCCTCACCTAGTGCCATCACAAAAAGCAAACGGAATCGAAATCGGGTTAGAAATGGCGAAGGAGTAGCATTTTGTAGCCAATGTACAATATAGGTCAAAAATCAAGGTCAAAGGTCAAAGAAGTCAAAGGTCAAAATTCTGTGTAGAAGTGTTAGCCCTCACCTAGTGCCATCACATAAAGAAAACGGAAATGAAATTGGGTTAGAAATGGCAAAGGAGTAGCATTTTGTAGCAAAATGTACAATGCAGGTCAAAAATCAAGGTCAAAGGTCAAAGAAGTCAAAGGTCAAAATTCTGTGTAGAAGTTTTGAAGCCCTCACCTAGTGCCATCACATAAAGCAAACGGAATCGAAATCGGGTTAGAAATGGCGAAGGAGTAGCATTTTGTAGCAAAATGTACAATATAGGTCAAAAATCAAGGTCAAAGGTCAAAGAAGTCAAAGGTCAAAATTCTGTGTAGAAGTTTTGAAGCCCTCACCTAGTGCCATCACATAAAGCAAACGGAATCGAAATCGGGTTAGAAATGGCGAAGCAGTAGCATTTTGTAGCCAATGTACAATATAGGTAAAAAATCAAGGTCAAAGGTCAAAGAAGTCAAAGGTCAAAATTCTGTGTAGAAGTTTTGAAGCCCTCACCTAGTGCCATCACAAAAAGCAAACGGAATCGAAATCGGGTTAGAAATGGCGAAGGAGTAGCATTTTGTAGCCAATGTACAATATAGGTCAAAAATCAAGGTCAAAGGTCAAAGAAGTCAAAGGTCAAAATTCTGTGTAGAAGTGTTAGCCCTCACCTAGTGCCATCACATAAAGAAAACGGAAATGAAATTGGGTTAGAAATGGCAAAGGAGTAGCATTTTGTAGCAAAATGTACAATGCAGGTCAAAAATCAAGGTCAAAGGTCAAAGTCAAAGGTCAAAATTCTGTGTAGAAGTTTTGAAGCCCTCACCTAGTGCCATCACATAAAGCAAACGGAATCGAAATCGGGTTAGAAATGGCGAAGGAGTAGCATTTTGTAGCAAAATGTACAATATAGGTCAAAAATCAAGGTCAAAGGTCAAAGAAGTCAAAGGTCAAAATTCTGTGTAGAAGTTTTGAAGCCCTCACCTAGTGCCATCACATAAAGCAAACGGAATCGAAATCGGGTTAGAAATGGCGAAGCAGTAGCATTTTGTAGCCAATGTACAATATAGGTAAAAAATCAAGGTCAAAGGTCAAAGAAGTCAAAGGTCAAAATTCTGTGTAGAAGTTTTGAAGCCCTCACCTAGTGCCATCACATAAAGCAAACGGAATCGAAATCGGGTTAGAAATGGCGAAGGAGTAGCATTTTGTAGCCAATGTACAATATAGGTCAAAAATCAAGGTCAAAGGTCAAAGAAGTCAAGGGTCAAAATTCTGTGTAGAAGTTTTGAAGCCCTCACCTAGTGCCATCACATAAAGCAAACGAAATCGAAATCGGGTTAGAAATGGCGAAGGAGTAGCATTTTGAAGCAAAATGTACAATATAGGTCAAAGGTCAAGGTCAAAGGTCACAACTGAAATTCTGTGTAGAAGTTTCAAAGCTCCCATGTAGTGCTATCATATAAAGCAAACAGAATCAAAATTGGCTCATAAATGACAGAGAAGTAGCAAATTGAACATTTTGATCACACACGGACGCACAGACAGACGGACGGACAGACACACGGACACACACACGTACGGAGCCCGTTTCATAGTCCCCTGCTCGAACTCGTTCGGCGGGGACAATTAAACAATCTGGAATCTATGTATGGAAAAAAACTTGCACCAAGCAAGGTTCGACCTCCCTTGCCAAAATCTGACTGCATGCAAAAGCTGTGGCTGGCAGTCGAATTTTGGATAGCGTTGTGGTCAAATTTTGGGTGGCTTGATTGGCATCTAGGTGTTCCTTGCTATGGCAACCATAAACAATCAAGAAAATAAAAAAGGATACAGTTTTAATATAGAATTTCTCACCTCACATCATCCAGTATATCCGTGTCTGCCTGGTGTTTGCTTTGTAATTTTGTCCATTGTTCATGTTGTACATTTTTAAGGTCCTGTCCAATTTTCGCCTGTGTGATAAATAACACGTTAGTAAAAAAAAGAGAGGGTAGTATGAGATTGCAACAACGCAAAGATGAACTTAACAATAACATTTAGATTAAATATTCATTACTGAATGAATGTGCGTAGAGTTCAAGCAAAGTTTTAAAAATAGACGGGTCAGGTCAACTCCTCTAGGTCTGGGGTGGTATTCTGAAAATCTTAGAACCTACGTTTCTTCCTAAGTTTTTTCCTAAGTCAGAAAGTTAGGAAGTGCCTCGGAAAGACAGAATTGGTATTCTGCAATTTCTTCCTAGGAACTTCTTCATGCAAATTAGGCCATCCTTATACATCCGCCCACGTCCTTACGAAATGCTGTATCATAAGGAACCGACCAATGACCATCGCATATTATAATGACGTAGGGTTAAATACAAGTGTGCGCAGCATGTCCCCTTTCTCATGCCCATTTCGCGCATCAAAGTACATCTTTACTGTTGCGCGCAGTGAATGACAAGCGCCTATAACGATGTTTTGCAGCTTGCTATTAACAACGTAGTTAGGACACATTTGCATCTCTTATCCTCATTTGCATGGTCTACATATATCTTCCTAAGTTTCTTCCTACGTTTAGGAAGGTTAGAAAGACACTTAGGAAGAAACTTAGGAAGATTTTCAGAATACCACTTAGGAAAAAATCCTGATTTAGGAAGAAATCTCTTCCTACTAATCCGTTTAGGAAGTATTTCAGAATACCACCCCTGCCCTGGAGACTGACGATACGACATATTCAAGGGATTGTATAGTTTTGGTTGAGACCTATCTTCAGGTTTCTAACATTTTTTAGTGAGATAATGAGAAACCTTTTATAAAATATGAAAGCACATGTATTCAACATTTGATGAAAACTGGTTTTGAAATGGCTGAGATATCCAAAACAGAGCGATCCTGATAAAAGGTGGGACCTACCTTTTACTATGATCGCTTTGGTTTTTTTTTCTTTTGGATGTCTCGGCAATTCCAAAACCGATTTTCATCAAACAAACTTTGAATTCCTCTTACCAGTCTTAGAATGGTAGAGTCTATGGCCTGTAAATTACTGTTTCATGTTAAACATTACCATACAATGTAAGTGACTTCTTGCTTGGTATCTAGCAAAAAGTTAAAAGCCCAATTCTCATCTCAACCAATACTATACCAGCCCTTTAATGATATTAGGGTCTAAAACATGTGATTGGAAGTCTAGATATTCTATTTAAATTTCAAGACTTTGCTTTGCCTTCCTTCCCTCAGAAAGGAAAGGTGGTACAAATAATGCATGTTTATCTTCGTATACTGGTATGTGCACTGTGGTAAAACATGATGCGTTTTCCACCGGGCACGGCCACGGCCCGGGCCCGTGGCCTGGCTTACCTTTCTTGGCGGAGGTTGCATACTGGAATGGCAGGCAAACAAACAAGCAAACTAAAAATCCAGCTGTAATGCGGCTGATGCCGGACGCTTAGAAGAGGTATATTGCCGCTTGTTGTCACATACCCAAGCCGAAATTGACCATTTGTTGTGTGGTTTCAAGTGGTACCTTCCCCGATCGCTTGGCGGCCGCTTGCTACTGCTTCGCTGGCTTCTCTCGGGCAGGTACGCGAGGTACATGTACGTGTGGCTCGCTCGGTAGGCGTTGCATCCCAGTGACTACATACAAGAATGTGTGCATAAGATCCACTGGCGCAAATGGTCGAGAAGCTTGTGGGCTAGATAGCTCGCAGCTAGCTCGACGATGAAGCCGGTGGTGGTTTGTCAGCTGTCAGAAGATACAACTGCGCAGTAGATATCGTGCGGCAGCAAAGAGATTGCGGCAGTCATCTAACGGCGAGCGAGCTAACGAGAAGAGTACAGCATTGTCATCTGACGCAGTTTCCATTGCGCTTTAGTATCTGTTGCTGACAAGTACCTCCCCGCACCTGTGATTTGAAGCGACAAGAACATGAGAGCCAAAAATCGGAAAAACAGTCGAATACAGATGCTAGAATTGAGAAGAACAAATATCTGCAGGTTTCACTGACTTATCATATTTGTGCACCACCGAAATTCATCATTAAGAAGTTTCGTTAGTTAAGAAATTAAATTCATTCTCTTGAAAATGGAATTTTAAGATGACAAAACACTAAAGATAAAATACTTTTTGTCCAATACAATTTTGAATAATTTCCAAAAATTTGAGTGGACCAAAATCTAGAAATGCTTATACCCTCGAAAGTTTAGGGATTAATCTTTCTTTTGAGACAGAAAAAATTCCGAGCCACTAAAATTGCACAAGTGTGACATAGTATACAGGTATATATACAGGAAGATATGAACATTCCCTTATACCGGTATCGATTTGCCGACGGTAAAGTATTTGAGCAACCTGTGATTTTCCATTTGACATAATTTTTAGAGAAGGAAAAAAAAAACCCTAACAAATAATGTGGGTGGGATGTATGCATACTGGTGCAATACTCGGGATTTGACTTTTCGGAGAAAATACCACAGTTACCACTGTTCAAAGAGGGATTTTGTTTGGTTTAAGAAGAGAGGAAGAGCGGGAAGCGCTTAAAGATAAACATAGTGTGCAACATTATCACAGAACCACATGCTTTATCATAGGAATATTGGAGGGTGTATGATTATAATAAGAGAACATCGGTATTATGTTTAATGATTCTTTGATTTTATTACGATTTCTCGCAGACTATAATAAATGGGGAACTCCATGGAAGTCATGTTGGTCGTTTCAATTTACTGTAAAACTGAGAGCTATTATATTTTGAGAAAATCGATCATTCCATTGCAGAGCCCGGCTGTTCCATTGTTTAATGACTTGAAAATTCTGGATTTTGGTTTGATATAGGTCCACAAAACTGATTGAGCCATTACTTGTTCCGATTACATTCATGGTTATCAATCATCGGTGGCACATAAACAAACTATGCAGTATACTCATGCAGATTTGTATAATCAGAAGCAAATCAAGTATAGTGGAATGAACCGATGCAGTCATTGCCATCAAGATAACAGTCCCTGCCGATGCAGTCATATTAAACAAAGCACACCTTGATAACTTTTGAACAAATTTAAGAAAAAAAAATATTTTGATCACTGTATAGGAATCCCTTAAATAATGGAGATCGTTGCATAGGGTGTTTAAGAAGCTTTAATCTCCTATATAAGTTGAACAGTTGATAGTATTTAATGTAACATTAACGTCTCATCTTTGTTTTTGATGAAAATAAGTGACGGTATCATAATCAGTTTGTGCGCTCGTTTATTAGTGACAAATAGGGCCTAAGGTGCAAATACCATATGACCCTCATTAGCAGTTCTTGTTTTCAAAGGATCCTGCATGATCAACATGCATAATTATATGCATTATTTTTAGTGATGTTATTTTCCTCTATATTCATTTATCATAATACATGATTTCATTCATAACATTCATTCATGTGGCATGCATTCTGCCACAGTTTCCATGTTGGAATGTTTCAACAGAAGCATGTTTCATCAAACAACTTAAAAAAAAAAATAACGTTATTTAGAAAAGTAACAGCTAGATATCTATAATGTATAATTTCTCTTTACAGCCTCCCGTATATGTCAAAGGACCGGGCCTTTGAACCTACGATTTAGGTCATATCAAGTTATGATAAACAAAAACTATTGTTTTTTTGGGAAAGTGCATGGTAATCGTCCTCTTAAGAAAACGGCTCCATTGAATTTCGTGGTGCAACACGGGCAGACGGCTGACAGATAAATAAGGTATATAAAAGAAATAAATGACAAAAGTTCAGAAGGGGCACGTCCGGGAGTCGAACCCGGGACCTCTCGCACCCGAAGCGAGAATCATACCACTAGACCAACGTGCCTCAACGCTTTCCCGGCGCCTAATGTTTGATATGAACCGTAAAGGCATAATGTACGGTAGCCGTAAACTCAAAACACAAGATTAAACAAACCTGAAGTTAGCGAACAGTCTTATGGTGTTGCTCAAAGCTCCATAAGCTCTGTGATGGGTTGTTCTGTGGTTGTACCGTATGCACAGTATTACAGTACATATATACACATACATTCACATCTGAATAATACTGTGTCTACCCCATCCCACCCTCCAAAAAAAAAAAAAAAAAAAAATGGAAACTAAAGTTCAATTTGCCATTGTGTGGTCATCTCACTATTCAAGGGCAATTTTGCACAATGTCTCACAATTTGTGCAGTTCTATATAGGCACTACAATGTACATGTGTTGTCCTTATGTATCGTTTTATGAATCCAACATTCAAAAACAAACAAAATAAAAGCATTGGAAGACAGTGCATTTGCCTTCATGGCTCCCAAACTGTGAAATGACTTACCATATTAGAAGTCTAGAAATCCCCAACTGTTGAAGTTTTAGAATCAACATTCAAGACATGATTTTTATTGTCAAGCATACATCAAAAGCTTTTGCAGGGCAGAGGAATATACCGTGCATGCAATGTACATAGGTTTCGCACTTTACAAATTGAAATCATCATTATTACAGGTACAGTTGAAACTTGTCATAACGATGTCCTTGTAACCAGATTTTTTGTTTTTTTTTGCTATATCAGATATTTTTTTTTTATCAGTTGTCAATAAATACACATACAAAATAAAGCCAAATTTTCTTGGGGACCAAACAAATTACCGATTGTTTGTTATACATGTGCTATATTGTACAATTATTTTCAGGTCTTTTATACATGTTTGCACTGTAGTGGTAAAAAATACAAATGGGATATTATATAGTATTCCCTTCAATTGTCTCCTCACTTGATAAAAAAACCCCAAAAACTGACATTTGTAGACTAGACCTGAATTCCTTGTACACACACACACACACACGCACACACACACACACACACACACACACACACACACACACACACACACACACACACACACAAACAGTTTGTGTGCAGGGCAGGGACAACTGTCCAAACCAGAATAAGTTCACACATAAAACAAACAAACAAACAAAGATTGGGGCACAACTTGCATGTCAGTACACACACATGTACCATTCACATAAAGTCATATTGTCCCCTTATCGCCCCTTTTGACTCCACAATTTACACTTTCTGGCCACTTTTTAAGCCTCCTCTAAAAAGACCCATGGATTGTAAAATACATAAATTAGAAAATGTATACACTGCACACACTATTCACAAATACAATGTATCTTCTTATGTACTACATTACATATCATTGAAGGCACATATTTCATCATAATATTCTTACACAAGATTATACATGTACACATTTTCGAAACTGAACTGAAGCATTACACAATATCCAGCACTCATTAGATGTTATCAACATGTAACAAAGCACATGTCTTGGCAAACATACATGTACTTCATTACATTTCTTTTATTAGAGTAGTATTGTATACCACTAGATATACAGTTGTACATGTACATGTACATTGAAATGAAACCAACTCGGTCAGATAGACTCTGATAACAATTCACTGCTATCACTGTGTGAAATATCCAAGTACAGTGTTTATCTTGCCATATGTTGCTGCTGCAAACCAGTGACTGTGTATTCACATAAAATGAATCTTTCGAGAATGACTATAAAAGCCATTATCTATACAACCCCACAGTCTGTCGCTACTACAATCAATGTTTTGCATAGCCTATAAGTATGATGGACATTTTTCTGACAAACAGAAATATTCTATAATGAAGTAGAATATTTTTGTTTTTGATTTTCATATTGATGGGCAAAATGACTTACAATGTACAATATATAAATATGGTTGAATATCAAGTTTGGCTGTAAAGTTCATGATTCAAATTACACTGTAGGCCTACACTCTCTTGTTATTATCAAGCATCAATACACAATTTGTAGCATCAGATCAAGGAGGTTCTTTCCACCATCCAATCGCTGCATAACATCATGCACAGTACAGTACAATCCCATTACAATGAACACGTCTAAAGCGAAATTTCAGATACAACAGAGTAAACATGAGGGCCCATGGCCCAAAAGTATCAGCTACATGTAGATATCTTTATACACTTTGAAGGAAAAAAAAAATGTCAATGTAATGAAAGAAATCTGCTGATCCTGAGGACTTAGTTATATTTTATCAGGAGTCGAGTGTCATAACTTTATGTAATACAAATTTCTGCATCTATCCTATGTAGGTCAGAGAGAGCCCACTCCACAAAACATCAAAAATATGTCCATTGTATTGATAAATCATCAAATATTGTCTAAGTTGAAGCCTATGATCTCAAGTCCAGACATGCACTGAAGCATGTACATGTAGATTCACCTCCTGCCAAGCTGAATGTAAGAAGTACAGCACATGTACCATTCTAAATATACGCCAAATATTGAAGACAGCACCTCAGTAGAAGTGCCACTTGAGAGAAATTTGTTTTTGTAATTGTCCCATTCCCATTGGGTAAAGGTCATCAGCAAATTCATATCAACCCTTCAAATGTGTGATCTGGCACGACTCATCAATTTTTTTCTTTCTTCTTCTTCTTTGTGAAGCCATCTAAATTACTTCTTCTTCTTCTTCTTTGCTTGAATTCCTCCAGTAAGTTGCAGCTGTACAATAAGCCAGTTCATACTTAGCTCATGGGCACGTTGGTACAAATGAACTTTCTTTTATCTCAGTTGGTTAGGCACTTTAATCGTTTTCAAAGAGACATTATGCGTACCAGTAAGCTTGCCCGACCTAACAATTCATGGAATTCGTGTTCAAACAATGCATGAACTTGCATAGACCTGCAGTGACCAGAATGGTTCGTCAATCAACCGTCGGGGAAGCATCCATTTCATTGTTTTGCGATGAATGCATTAAAAACTGTTTTAAATTCATATTGCCAAATACCAGGCTTGCTGTCAGGTGGATGTACTGGCAAGCAACATTTACAAGGATTGCATGAATAATCATTACATGTGTATGATCTCAGTGAATTTAAAAACCAACATGCCTCTTGGTACAAATGACCTTTTTCTGCTCATGCGCAAAGTGGAACTACGAAGTGGCTTATTGTACATTGTAGTACACTACCAAGTTGTTAGTTGGTCTGTCTGGAGTGTCTGTTTGGCTTAAAAACATGAAAAATGAGCAGGAAGACCATTTAAGTCTGACCTTATACACTGTATGTCAGTGCCAAGTCTGACCATAATACTACTTGTATTCCACGCAAAACACAAAACTACCGTTAATTTCAAAATACCATTACTTACAAGGTTTGTCGATTCTTTAGCAATATGCAGTGTCCCCACCCATCCACCCCTGCTATCTGGGAGAACTGCAGTTGACCCATACATGTACAGATCATCATCCTAAACAATCAATACCCAGTTAAACTAACAAAGTTCAATAATTCAGCAATAATTGAGAATCTAGACTTTACATGTAGAACATGTCTGCATTAATGACTGTCCATTGTGGCACATCACAACATCAAATTTCTACAAATGCCTCGCGAATCTAACGACCAAACAACGTTAGCTTCCTACGAAAAGCTGCAACAGGGATTTAGAGTCTAAAACTTTAACTGTTACTTCTTCAAGGTTCAAAGAGTCACAATCACAATCACATAGGTTCTATCCAATCTGATATTTGAACAGTCCTTCATGGCACCGAATGCCTCCTCTTGCACACATGGCTGGGTTGGAAGAAACTGGGACAGTGGGAGTGTGACTGCCAACTGCGCTGTTCATTTGCAGTTGTCTCGATGATCAGCAGGACCCAGGATAGACGTTTCGCGTTTCTAGCTGCACGATTTCACTGGAAAACGTCATTTTGATGTTACATTCATACAGACAAACCCACGACGCACAGTCCCTGATTACAAAGCTCTGCGGATTTCCTTCATCATAATGCGCCAAGTTTGCTGCCTGGACTGGACTGAACAGACTCAAGACGATTGACGATGAAGTTTGTTGTGTCGATGAATCGTTCCACGCAGTTGACCAAGCACGTTTCCGTCTTGTTCTCCAGCCGGTTCCCCAGGCGAAGGTCTGCCACACACTTCTCCCAGCACGTGTCGGTCAGTGCGTACACCAGCTGAGAGAATTTCTGTCGCTGCGACTCCAAATTGATGAACCTGGCAAGCTCAGGATCGACGCCTCCTGCTCCTTGTTGAGCGTTGAAGGCCATTTTGCAGAGGAGTGAATGTAAATTTCAAGGAGTATCAAACTTGTGAGGTAGTATTCTTTGAAAACGTTTCACTGAGTAAACTATCGTCCGCAAGCTAGCGCTTGATACAGCTTTATGCGGTGCGTGCAATCGCAACCCGCATACTCACTCACATACGGCATTTACATGTGAACGTGTAATCATGCGTGATTTCGTTTTCTTTCTGACTGAAGTTAGAGACCATTTTAGGAGGCTATGGTGGCGCAGCAATATGCAATATGCAGCCATATCGCAAATTCCCTCATCCCCTCCACTTGGACAATGAATTTGACCGTTGATCACAATTGAACAATATTGAAGTAGATGGATGAGTGAACAGGTATATAATGTACTACGGTGTGCCGGTAGATGTCCAATGAAATTAATCAATGTAGAAGAAACCAGACTGCAGAAGAAACTAAATTCATCTATGTTCTCTATGTGTCAATTTCACCCCGTGTATGACTTGTAACCCTGTTCACTTGACACATGTCAGACCAGAGTCATAAGGCAAAATAAGACGAGATGCTTGAAACATGAAAATTGAGACTAGTTCAGGTATCAAAACGTTAATGATTCAACGACTTTGAGGAAAGATAAAACTAAAAACTAAAAACTTTTGGCAGCATGATGTTCTTCTTTCAAAGTTTCTGGTTTTCGAAATTTATACAATATTTTGAATTTTGCTTAGTCTCTTCTAAATAAGACAAGATGCTTGAAACATGAAAATTAAGACTAGTTCAGGTATCAAAACGTTAATGATTCAACGACTTTGAGGCGAGATATTTTCATTAATAAAACTATAAACTTTTGGCAGCATGATGTTCTTCTTTTAAAGTTTCTGGCTTGTGAAATTTATATTCTGAATTTTGCTTAGTCTCTTCTCACTCTACTTCATCTTACTTTCTCACAAGTATGTCCATCTGATGGCTAGCTTTCCTGACCGTTCTTTTATTATTATTATTATTATTATTATTATTATTATTATTATTATCATTATCATTATTATTATTATTATTATTATTATTATTATTATTATTATTATTATCATTATCATTATCATTATTATTATTATTATTATTATTATTATTATCATGTTGTTTTCGTGGTAGGACCACTTATATTCCATGATGAATGCATACATTTATCAATGGAAGATCAGTCTACAGAAACCAAAATACAAATTGGACACTGATATTCAAGGTAGCCTAATTAGTTCTCAAGTTTAGTTTTCTTGACAAGTTCTTGTGTGCAAACAGATGAGCACACACATGTGTACATGTAGATTATGTATTTGCTAATTGGCAATCTTCACTCATGTAAAGTAATGTACAGTATAACAAATATATAAATTACAAACATGTATGACCTCCCATCCTACTCACATGTGTTCATGTTAGCAAGCTTCACTTCTGAGGCAAGATTAAAGGACAAGTTCACCTTCATATACATGTGGACTGAGTGAATGCAACAATATCAGTAGAACACATCAGTGAGTGGGGAAAATCGGACAATCCGTTCAAAAGTTATGAATTTTTGAAGTATCTGCGCAGTTACTGCTGGATGAGAAGACTACTACAGTGCATGATGTCATATGCGTACAACGGCATAGAGAAAATAAAAAGAGAATTTCACAAAATTTTACTTTTTGAAAAAAGTGTACATTTCCTCAACTTGTCACGGACGTATGTTAAGGGTAATATTATTCCCCTTGCCTTCTGAAAGAGGTAAGTCAAAAGACCTTTTATTAAGCGAGGAAAGTGAAAATATGTTGAATTTTCTTTATATTTTCTTTATATCGTTGTACTCATGTGACATCACAAGCTATAGTAGTCTTCTCATCCAGCCTTCAGTGAGCAGAAACTTCAAAAGTGCATAACTCTAGAACAGATTGTCTGATTTTCCTCAAACTTTCACTGTGTTTTACCAGGGAGGTGGGTATTGTCTCACCTCCCTGGTTTTACTAATAGTGCTGCATTCACTCAACCCACATGTCTGTAAAGGTGAACTTGTCCTTTAATTCAATGATTTAATTCAAAGAAATTGAATGTAACTTGTACAGGTGTAATGTCACACAGAACTGACTTTGTACAGTACATGTATTCAGACGAGTTTCCCACTTTGTGTACACGTGTATAGTGTACTAGAAATATTCCTAAATAAGATGACTTCCACTAAAATGCTTGTATTTGCCCAAAGCAATTTGTGGCACAGCACAATGCAATCTACATTCTGTGCATTAAGTGTCTCTCATGCACAATTAAAAATTGTCAAATTTAACCTATTACAGGTGAACATGTATGTATCGATTTCATGTTCACTGTCCAAAACACAGCCATTGGCAGAGCCCTTTACTTAGAAGAAATAAAATGAAATGAATGAATGAATGGATGATATGACCAACCAATTCTGATTGTTACTGTAGTTTTTTCTTCAAATGTAATCACCCTTGGATTGAAATGTCTGGTTCCCTGTCTTTGAACACACAAACACACACACACACACGCACACACTACACAAACACACACACACATACACACACAAACACACATACACAGGTCGTTGCAGTTGATAGCCTGTTGTATCACTCACTCTTCATCATCAAATCAATTTCAAAGCAGGCGGTGCTTGGCATGATGCTACATGTAATTCGTGTCAATTTTTACATCACATAATGCCAAAATTCTATGCATTGTATAGCATAAATGGTTCTACAATATTTAACCTTCTCACCATGTTTATGAATACTTTATCGTTACGCTTACCAAGAATGCCTCTCATTTTAAATTATAACTTAGAAATCATTACAACATTGTAGTCAACGAAGCCTGAACTGATTTGTATTACAGCAAATATCTTTTCCATACAGGCTGGCTGTGTATATTATGTGATAATTTCTGTTTTCTCCATTTTTTTCAAATTAAAAACTCCTGCTTCCACTTGCTGTTCAAAAGCTGAAGCTGCTATGACAAGTATCTCTTTATCATGCAGTCCTGTGTCACCTCATGTAGCACTAATGTAGCGAACGCATCATACCTACTCCAGCTTTCCAATCACACACGCACCCAAAAAAGAAAAAAACTAAAGGCTTCTCATATGCGTTCCCAGCACTGTGCCAAAGATCTTTTATTTCACATGCACATTTTGGTGGTAAAAGTTCCCATATGATCTTGCGGTCTGAATCACTCGCACGTCTATTCTGGTTCCGCCACTGTGGTCTTCTCTGAGACGTAGATGCCATCCAGGAATTTCCTGATGTCCTTGTTTTTCACCGTGGTGGACTGCTGGATGAGCGCAGCTACAATGGAAGAAAGAAATCGGGAAAGACTGCATGTCAGGTTCTGTTCACTACTACATGCCTTAAAACAAGTCATTCTAGTATGACATTAGAAAAGGGCATTGTAGATCTCAGTCTTTACCACACAATGTTTGGACTCCACAGCTAGAAATTTCATAAGAATGGGACCTTGTGCTTGATAACAGAACTCCATGTAGTTAAAAAGAAATATGCACTCAAACATAAGTCAGAAAAGCAAGTGCATGTCAGGTGTTAGCCAATCAGAAATGAGTATTCAGAGACTTATTGGATGTTTGGTTTTCTAACTTACGTTTTACCTCAAACATTTATGCAACAGGGCCAAGGCCAATTAGCGCCCTTCACATGACACCGTGAATGAATGTCATGCCAATAGAGGCTAGTGATGTCATGGCTGGGTCTAGAACTCCAAACCTGTTACTAACAAGTAAATCAATCTTTGACAAAATCAAAGCACCCATATGGTTCACAGAGAACATCAAGCCTTTGCCTACCTGACTGGGAGACCAGTTCGATGTCGTTGCCCTCGAGGATGATCTCGTCCTTCTGCTTGGTCGATGGGACGCAGGTGACGCCCTCCCTCATGGCCACCCGCCGGATGAACTTTTCTCCAAGGAAATTCCTGATCTCAACCAGGCTCCCACTATCCTGCACGTTGACGTTGATGGGGAAGTGAGCGTACACCGACCTCATCTTGTAGCGGTAGCCCTAAATCATGGTGGCAGGATGTAGAACAAGCAATATTATCTTCTCATGCGACAATGCACTTACTACCATTGTTTTTGTCCCTTTCACTAAAAGGACTGCTGTTAGCCCTCTACTGTCAGGTTTATTTAACAAATTCATTTCTGTTTTCATATACTTACACAATTGCATCAGATTTTTTTTTATTTTTTATTAATGGCTGAAATATTTCATTCCTACTATCTTTTTTTAAACCAAGCCAAACTTGACTGTCCTTGGAGAGTAAAATGTGCCATTAGCCCATATAATTTGAACTTCATGATTGCTACATAATTGCTACATGACTACTCAATGTCAAAATGTAACACAAACCTTATAACACTAATACTTTTGTTTTAATGCAACTGGAAGACAGTTGTATTGAATTTTTTTAAAACAAAAATCAAGGAAAATTGTGATTTTTATACGGGTTGTGCCCACAAATTGTTTGACCTAGAATTTGGCATGTGACACCCAAAACCGACTGCCACCATCATTCATAAATCTTATGGAAATTATAAGGGTGTTACTGCGCATGCGTATGAGTGGGATCTCATATTAACGAACAACGGAGATTACGAAAAATAATCCAAACTTTATCACACAGATCAGAGACCCAGGATGTCTGCAGATCAAGAGTTGGTTATTTTCTAAAGGCACTCACTAGCGTGACACCCTTGATCATGTTCTCGATGTGGGAGCACAGGGTGCGGACACAGGCAAGCTCCTTGCGGCTACCAAACCACTTGACCACCTGCAGCTTCTTGGCGCTCAGCTTGCGGATCTCGACACGCAGATGTTTGAAGGAGCGCGAGAGGGTCCCGCGGGGGCCCTTCACCGTCACCCTGCGGGCCTTCACCTCGATATCCACTGCAATGGGAAATTATCAATACAATGTACTGTTAGTTCAATTTTTTGGAAGATTTTGTGTTGGCAAGAAGAGGAACACAGCTTGAAGAAAATGACCATCATTCTTTTCTGATGCTCTTTTTCAATCACTGTTGTACATTTCTGATATCTTTAGGCTGTTTGTCTCTTTCAAAGTTAACCTAAAATGAAACGATTGCGATATTATGTAAAAGCTGTCTGCACACCAAAACTTCGAAATAAGTGTCCAGAAAAGTCCTTCCCGAAGGAATCTTACAGAAAAACAAATCTAGATGAAATACATGCAGATGACTTATTCAGAAGTTTATTTCAGTGAAGAAATTTCATAATATGCCATTAGCAATGTTTGTATCTGGTAAATAATCTTCAATTGTTAAGTTTGGACAAAGCTGTCAAGGGCAAAAACACAGTAAGTACAGTACACACAGAATAAATCATAGTGTGGCAATTTTTGTGTATATTGTAGGCTATACACATTTTGTGCACAAAAAACAAAACAAAAAAAAACTTGCATAAGGAAAAACTTAAACTTTTACAATATCTGCTGACATCTTGACCTAAGTACAATAACAGAGACAACATTAAAGATAGATTACATAATCATGTTATTCAAATGAATGGTGCTCACATGATAAGATCATTGTTTTACATCATAATTTAAAATGAAACAAGAAGTAGTTGATATTTGGCCAATAATCACCTTGCAACTCTGTAAAGATGATCTGAACAATTCTATATGAGCTCAACTCCTTCATATAAACTGAACATTAGTTTACATACATCTCCCAAATGGGCAACTTCTGCCGGACAGTTTGGCACTTCACAATTCCTACTGTTTAGAATCTTCATTTGTACTTGACATCATGGACTAACATGGTATTTAGGCAATGTGGACACTTTTGCTAGAATGACTTTTCTTAGAGGGTTCGTATAATTTTGGCCGAGACTTAACTTCAGGTTTTTATCACTTTTTGGTGAGATAGTGAAAAACCTCTTATGAAATATGAAAGAGCATGTAATTCCATGAGGATTTCAACGATTATTTGATGAAAATTGGTTTTGAAATAGCTGAGATATCCAAAACAGAGTGATCCTAATATAGTGTGGGACCCACCTTTTATTACGATCATCTTGTTTTACTTTGTTTTTCGATGTTTCAGCTATTCCAAACCCAATTTTCATCAGATAAACTTTTAATTCCTCTTAAAATGGTATGCTCTGTACTATTTCATAAGTGTTTTCTTGGTATCTCCCCCCAAAAAAGTTAAAGCCCAATTTTCATCTCCACGAATGTACCATCCCTTTAAGATTTGTCTTGACATTGAATAGTCTAAACCTGGACTTACCCCCTTCCGGGACTTCAACATTTCGACTGGCCAAAATAGTCTTCATGGCTAGATGAGAAAAAGATACATAAAGGACAACAGTTGTTACAATGTGCCAAGAGAAAGTACTCAGTTGACATCATATCTACAGAGACCTGCCTTGATCTTCAGCTGCCAAGCATTTCTGGCTGCTCCTGCAGTATGAGCAGCCCAAACTTCAGATGCGAATTTGATGAAAATGACTGAACACACTTTATCTTGTAACCATAAATTTGTCAAATTTGAGAGGGACCCTCTTGAAAGACAAAACCTACAGGGTTTCAACTTAAAAATTCAAGAGACAAAGCTGCTGATACACAATCAGTCATCAATGTTTGTAGACATTGTAAGCTAGCAAATGTCATTTTCAGTTTATCAATGCAAGGCTGAAACATTCTTCACAAGACAATAATCTACAAAAATTTCATTTTTTTGGGGAAAATTTCTAATGAACAAACATGGCCATGGCCTACAAGTCACTGGACATACCAATAACTGAAATGAAAAATATCACGCAAGGCTGAAACCGACACTTCCTGTCATCTGGTGTGACTCAAATTATTGTATTGTGAGTGATCTGACATGTTGGAAATTATTTTGTGCAGTTTTGGCATAGTGGATTCGTATAATGTCTAGATCTACATTCCAAAATAGAGTAGTTTCGTCAGGTGGAATTTGAAACATTTGCTTGAATAGGAAACTGCATTATAACAGGGTTTGGTGTGATAGCTGGTCTAGCACAAGTGTACTTTCGTATCCATGTCCATATCTTGATTCAACAAAACCAAACTGCACCAAAATCACATAAAATACTAGACCCTACATGGTTTTATTTCCAATCACTCACATAAATTCAAACTAAATCACTTCTCAGGAAGCATTGATATGGCCACTGAATTTCATGTCGATCAAAACAACTCACTCTTCACGAGCCTCGACAATTACCTTGTGTTGCAGCATACTGTAAAAATGGAAATTAGAATCTACATGTATTTCATTGTGTGGAAATTTCTATGCATATCCTGTGACCAAAAACTAGCATAAATATAGTTAACCAAGTGAATATTTTGCATGTTATATGTAGATCTATATACTATTAATGTTCTGATTCAGCTAGATTCAGCAGAATTAAAGATGTAACAATTGACTAACATGCAAAATGCAAAATTCATCTTCCCTGGCTAGACCTAATTATTAGGCAGTGTATACAACCACACGCGTGTGTCTTTACCATCCAGCCACACGAGTGTGGTTGTAGCAATGGCCCTACAGTTGCTGGATACAGCCACACTCGTGTGTAATGTACAACAATGTGTGTGTGGCCGGCCAGCCACATCAACAAGCGATCATGCACCACCGCAAAGCGATGAACATGAACCTGCCTCCTAGACTAATCCCATTTAATATTATCACACCATCTAGACAAATTTACTTTTTTTCATTTTTAACTTTATTCTCATTTTCTTGATTTGATGAGGTGAATTTAAAGTTACAATTGATTTTGGACTTTTTACTTTAACGATTGATCATACATTGTGTCGTTATTGAGACTTCGCCTTCTTCGTTCGTTCCGGTACTTGCAAATCGCGCATCCACGATCCAGCGTACATAGGCCGGCGCGCGGGTCCGGGTCCCTGCTGGGGCAGGCGGCACTTGAATTGCGCTGAGCGATCGCTAGCACACCACAAGCAGTTTAGCGTTGTCAATCCAAAGTCCCCCAATTTAGCGGCAGTTGTAACTTTGCTATTATTTAATTCTAAACCCATCATATCAACTAATCAAGCAAACACGAAGAGAATGGAGTGAAAAATATATTTGTAAAATAACAATATTAAAAGGTATGAAAATGAGGTTACTTTCATCACTTTGTGAGCAAGCTGATTGTGTGGCGTTGTGTTTGACAGGCACGCACGGCGATCATCTTCTCTGTGTACTGTGTGTGTATCCCTATCCTATGTACATGTACTATGTAGTATGTACATTACACACGAGTGTGGCTGTATCCAGCGACTCGGGCCATGGCTACAAGTTACAACCACACTCGTGTGGCTGGATGGTGGTAAAGACACACACGTGTGGTTGTATACACTGCCTAATTATTAATGAAAAATAAAAATATTACTCATGCAAAATCTCCACTTTTATCTACCATATCCAAAGTTAGCCAACTAATATATGCAATGCATACATTTCAAGCACGATATGTTCTATGGTGGTGCAAATTTCAAATGTGCAATGCAATTGTTACGGCAACTGGCAAGTTGAATAAGAGAAGCCGTTTGTGCGTGTGTGTGCGTGCCTCTCCCTCTCTTGTGTCTGTCTGTGTGTGTTCCGGTTCATGTGTGCTCAAAGAACTGCATTTCTCAACCGACTTCGAAATGTATCAAATCACTGTACATTGCTTTTTAGCTTATGGTTACTTGAAAGCTATGTCGCATAATATTAAATAGCTAACTTCAGTTTTAGATCGTGCAGCAGGCACATTTAGATTTCTACACATGTTCGTCGTTACAGAGAAAAACACTACGCGATTTCCCGGCAATGGGACTACATCATATACCTGCGAAATACATTTGATTTATTACAACATTTAGTTAAATTTCAGACTCATAATGAGTTAACAATGTTATGCCCTATATAACAGAAAGTACATAAACAACTTTGCATTCTTTCATCTCAAACTTTCTTTAACATCAGTTGATTTCTCAGATTCAAAGGGATTTCAGAGGCTTTTTCCCCTCACCTATTTTCGGGCCCGATATCGCGAAAGAAAGAGGAAGTGTTTCGACAGTTGCATTCTGGGATATACTAACAGTGTTGTGTCAACGCACTTTTTAGCCACTTGAGCTACTCAAATACTATTCTCAATTTGGGGGGGGGGGGGAAACTTGTGTGTATATGTAATATGATTTTGTTGCGCATTTATAGAAGCAGTGAGTATTTTTCCAGATCATTAAGCGGCAATAAACACGTAGGTGGTTGAAAGTTGCAACATGTACACTAGCCGCAGGTGACCAGCAGCTAGGTACAGCTCTGACTACTTGGCCCTTGACTTTTTATTCAAAATGTACTTCCAGCTCGCTATGGCGGATCCAGAGGAAGGCTCATCACCCGGCGCGCGCCCCTCTTTATTATTATTTTTTTTTGTTAAAACAAAAGAAATAAAAAAAAATGGGGGGGGGGGGGGACGCGTGCGCCCCCTTTAATTTTTGTAAAGGCGCTTCCACTTTACGGAATTCCTGGATTCGCCCCTGTACTGAGCTAGTCCTCTAGCTAGGACATGAGTCAGTTGGAAGGAGCACACGTACTACAGGGCCCCGTCTTATAAAGACATGCGATTGATTCAGATCAATCGCAACGTTACGATTGAATGCAAATCCATCTTATAAAAAAGTTATGATTGAAATTAAGACGGAGAACTGCAATCAATAATCACAAGTTGTGATTGATTGCAGCTTTCGAGAGATTTGTGATTGATTGATTTCTATCACAAGTTTTATAAGACAGGGCCCAGTTCTTCAGTTTCATTTTTATTAACGATCCTTCAAAAAAACCCCAAAGGGATGAACAAAAGCACAACTTATCTACCTGCAAAAAGATAAAAAGGAGCCCAAGCACCATCCCTGTTGTTCATGGATATTGATTTGCCAATACAGTAATCAAATGTATTTATAGTAGGCCTATTTTGGTTAGCATGCGGTTATCTCATTATTATTATTATTATTATTATTATTATTATCATTATTATTATTGTTATTATTATTATTATTATTATTATTATTATTATTATTATTATTATTATTATTATTATTATCATTATTATTATTGTTATTATTATTATTATTATTATCATTATTATTATTATTATTATTATTATTATTATTATTATTTCATGTAGGCCTACCACTACAGACTTAGCTAAGGAGCGGGGTGAGGTGAGCAGGTGCTGGGCCCAAAAGTCATCCAGAAGCCAGAGCATGCTAACACCATGTGTGAACGCGTGTATAATAGGCCTATACATTGAGAATAGTCAACATTATCAACAACGATAAAAACAGAATGATAAGAGTGATACCTTTTAAATAGCTGTAATTAGTACAACAATCTTAATATCAGTCAATGATAAAGAGTGGAGAGGGCATCGCTTAATCAAGCATCAATTTTCCAATTTATGAGATGATTTAGGTAAAGATTCGATAGTTCTAGCATGAGTTGAAATTTTGGATAGGCACCCCAATCTGAGGATTATAGTTTTTGCGAAATTGATCTTTGAGTCTCAGGAGAATTCTATTTTCAAATCCCGAGATTGAGATTAATAAGATTAAATTTTGATTTATCCAAATGAAAGAAAGGTTATCACTGTGATCTATGATATGGATGTACATGTTTCAGTCAAGGTGAGGAAAAGTCATCATTAACATAGGCCTACAATGCATATAAAGTTTATATGAATATGTATATTATGTTTGTGTGTGTGTTTGTATGCCATATTATGTATATATATATATATATATATATATATATATATATATATATATATATACATACATAAGATACTTGATATTTTACATCGAAATCACTTCTGATAATTCTACTCGAACAATTATTAACATAGGCAACCGTACCTTTAATTCCAAGCTCACCATAATCATACAAAAGGAGGTTTATTTAATTGGGCCTATAAGATAGATTGACAAAATTTCAAGAAAAGCTTTTCAATAAGTAGAATTATTTTCATAGGCCCAGATTTCCTGAATTTGCTTGAGAAGAGCATTGCCTTTGTCACTTGATCAAAGCGATTTTTTTTTCCTTGCTTGAATTTTCATTATAAGACAACAACAAATAAGTATCTATATTCAAAGACTACTTTAGTATTCTCATCTAGAGAAGTGAACTCATAGATATTTCTAATTTTGCCTTTTGAAAATACCATGATTTTGCCAGTTTTAGTATCTAGTATATTGACTGAGAGAACCCCGGAGAGAACCCATATGCACTCTGTACAATGTATATATACAGTTTGAACAGTCTGGAGATCGGCCTCACTTTGTGTCATAGGCCTAATCTGCACTATCTGCAAGAAGTTTGAAATAAACAACGACATCATCAAACTATCTTATTCTGTATTAAGTCAGAAAGGTTAAAGAAATCCTTTGTATTATTGACAAATTTCTGTTTCAAGATCATTCAAATAAAGAGAAAAGGAGGAGAGGTATGTAACAATCTCCCTGTGTTACCCCAACCTGTGCCCAGGTAATATTTCTGCAATAAATCGCTTGGATGTTTAACACAAGACTTTGCCTCTATATGTTAGAAATGATAGTAAGAATCATACCATTAATACTATTGCGATACCACACTTTGTTTCTGCTTATTGAATCGAAAGTCTTTAGGCTTAGTCGATAGAAGCACAATAGAGGTCAGGTGTGTTTTTTTAAACATATTTTAGATACATAAATATTGTATAGATATCAAGAATCATTTTAACGAGAACTGTGATCAATGGTTGAGTAGGTCTATAATGAAGCCAGCTTGATTTCCCCCCAAAAATGCCAAAGTCATATGTGGTTATTCTCTCATTTAGAAGTGTATTAACATACCACAGAGTATCACAGTTTACCATGCAGGTAAATAGGATCGAGATCTCTTAACACCATGCAAAATATCACATACAATAGGTTCTATACCATATGCAGTATTGATACATAATTATATTGAATGATTTAGTAAGGATTAGTGAAATGATAATAGATCGAACTAAAAAGAACTCTGAGAGCGCAGACCTCCGCCAAGCAACTACTTTCCACCGGTGATCTTGCTCTTCCCAATTCCCTAAATATTGATAATGATTACAAACATTAAGTTTATTGAATTGAATTGAATTGAATTGAATTGAATTTATTCATTTCATTTCCATTTACTTTGCATTGCATTGATGTTTACATATTGACACATATTTACAGTAATATATCAGCATTAATTAACAGATTATAAGGAACTTATACAAACGGAAATGGGGTGACCCAACTAAAAGCGTAGCTTGTAAAATTTGTAGGTCACCATGACGAGTAATATTCATAATTATGTACAGAGTAATTGAGAATATAACATATATACAGACTCCTGAAACATATTTACATAACTTATACATATTTACATCTTAAAGGTAGTAAACATGAATGAGAAAGAGAGGGAGAGAACGAGAGAACGAGAGAAATAGAGGAAATAAAGTGAGAACCAAAGGGGGAGAGAGGGAGAAGAAAAAGAAAAAAAGAAAGAGAAAAATAAACAATGGAATTAAAATGAATAGGAATTCCACATGAATAATATACCATGTAAAAATTATATAAGATTACCTAATAGGGTAAAAGTGTCCAGATATCTGGTATAGGATTATAAAAAACTATAGTTACATCGTAACATATTTACTCAGAAGACTAAGTTTTAATTTGTATTTGAATGTTTTGAGGCTTATGGTTTGTTGAAGAGAATAGGCTAAAGAATTCCAATATTTTGGTCCAGCGAATGCAAGTGTACTGTCTTTAAAGTTGGTTCTAATGGATGGCAGGTGGTAAGAAGAAGACTGCCGAGTGTAGTAATTGTGCACTTGTTCATTCATAACAAAAAGTGACGAAATATTCTGTGGGAATTCAGAATCCTTCGAGCTGTACATAATGGATCCTAGATTCATAAGATAAATATCCTGTACTTTTAGAAATTTATTTTCATAGAAGAGTTCATTAGTGTGAGAACGTGATGTTGCACCAGAAATAATTCTCACTGCCCGTTTTTGGAGTAAAGTAAGTATCTTCTCCAAAGACGAAAGTTGGAAGTTACCTTACACTTTACTCCTTGAAAGAAAAAAAAAAGTACTTTTGGCCTTCTAAGATTGGCAACAGGCGTATATACACTAAACTGATTATTGTCTACTTTCCAACTGAATCTTACCTGCATGGTGATACCACCAGGGAGGTTATGGGCTCCCACCGAAACAAGCTCTTTGGCTCCCACACCTCGTACCTCCCTGTGGTGATGTAAATGCGCATGCATTACGTACGCGTATTCGACACGTAGGCATTGAGGTTGTTCATCGATGGTGTTGATGGATGAAGAGGAACCAATGCCGATACGATTCAGCTGCTACTGAATTTGGTGAGTTACTTTTAGAAGTGTGTGACTTAGAAACAAAACTGATGAAATATATTCCTCTGAAATATCTCATTGCCCTTCATGATTATCTGTCACGTCTGTGATGATGGCTAGTAATTTATACAGTTTGTAACTGTTAGTCCCATACGTTCTAATGCACGTTTGTGAAACTGAATGTTGACAGGTGCAGGAGATAATTTAGATCTCGATCTCTAATCAATGTAGTGTGCAACCCAGATGTCTCTAGACGGTCACTTATTTTGGATTTTAAGATTGACATAAACTAAGAAGTTTACAAATTTTTATACTTTACTATTGACTGAGCTAGACTATTGACTGTGAATCGTGTGATAGACCGAGAAGACAAGATCAAGTAAAAGTTGAGTTCAATTGCTTGGCCATTTTCATAAACTCCACGAGTGATGTGTGGTACCCTTGCGTACACGTACCAAATGAAAATTCGCCATTTTTTTCAGCGCTGTACTCTGGGTTAACAAGAAATGTGTACTTTTTTTTTAGTACATATATTATGCACAAAAAATGTTTTCTTGTTTGTGATTGTAGTACCGTAAATGCAATAGTTAATGCATGCAAATAAATAACTTTTTATCTCATTTACATGTTCTGTTGTAATCTCCACTGTTTAATATCATTGTGCATGTTATTGTAAGTACTGATATTATTATATTGACTTTGAATGAGGTTAGAATTTAAATTTTGTTTATTATCCAAGACAGTGTCAGTTTCTTTCACAAGCTGACATGGAAGGAATATCAGTATTGGGATCCGATCGTCATCACCGCGTGCTGATGATGAGAAAATAGTCACCATGACAACATTGCATAGCTGTATGATCATGGACATGTGATGGGGCTATAACTCTGTACCCCAAGGTACCATCGTAACCCCAGTGCAGTTTACACAAACTCTAACACACTGAAATTTGTGACGTCTTTTCAAAAGGTCAGTGAATGAAGTGAAGCCTTTTGCAGCGTATGGCTGGATACGGTGACCAGAGTTTTAATCCAACGATGGACCAACAGGGTTTCTTCCAGACAGACTATGATCAACAGCAAGGCTATGATATGGGTGGTGGTCAGTCGCAGCCATACGGACAGAGGTAAGTCTTTGTAGCACTAAAGCAAATTGTCCAAGGTTCGACCTCCCATGCCAAAATTCGACCACTTGCAAAAGCATAGATTTTACATGTAGTAGAGGGTTGAATTTCGGATGGCGTTATTGTCGAATTATGGGCGGCTTGCTTTACTACTTGAGGACCTTACTTGGCACTATGCATTCTATCTAAGTAACATACAGTGTACATTTTCAACCATGGTACAATAAGCATTATGCAGATGCCTTTGAAAGTGTTTCCCATGAGATTGTCATACATGCTAGAGATACAGTGAATCTCGTGTAATTCTTTTAGCCACAAAAGTGAAGGGGCCCTTAAAGGGATCGTATAGTTTTGGTTGAGACCTAATTTCAGGTTTCTAACATTTTTTGGTGAGATAATGAGAAACCTCTTACGAAATAAGAAAGAGCATGTAATTTCATGAGGAATTCATCGTTTATTTGATGAAAATTGGTTTTGAAATGGCTGAGATATCCAAAACAGAGCGATTCTAATAAAGTGTGGGACCCACATTTTATTACGATCACTTTGTTTTACTTTGTTGTTGGATGTTTCAGTCATTCAAAACCCAATTTTCATCAAATGAAGTTTGAAATCCTCTTAAAAGGGTATGCTCTGTACTATTTCATAAGTGTTTTCTTGGTAGCTTGCAAAAAGTTAAAAGCCCAATTCTCATCTCCACCAATACTGTACTATCCCTTTAATAAGCATCATTCACAGATAGTGAACATGAATGTGTACATGCCTTTTAAGATAGTGCAATGGTTGCAAATATATGGAGAGTTGTATAGTTGTGTCTTCAAAAGCTACAATTCTGCAAAGATTACATACCGGTAAGGAAGTTATTGTTGTGAAACAGTATACTGCAAGAGATACCACATTTAGGCTCACATCACAGGAATCATGATTTACTTCCAACTTCTCTCAAATGTGTTTGCGGTATTAAATACTATAAAGGGAATAACATATTAAAATTGTCATACAAACTGCAAGGTGAGTGTTCCCTCCTCACAGTGCTCACATGTGTCTTTGTTTTGAATGATTTAGTGATGTCCAGTCAGGTAGAAGTTGTATATTTCTGTTTTCCATGCAGTGCGTATGGTGGTGGATATGACTACTCCCAGCAGGGTTATGGGGGCCAGCCACCGATGATGTCACCTCAAGTGCCCTACACAGGTCAAATCATGACCCCTGAACCCATCCCGCCATCGGGTGGCTATTCGGACAGCTTTGATGATGAACCTCCCCTTCTTGAAGGTACAAAGGAAACTTGGATTTAATTTTGAATTCCTAATTTGCTCTAATGCAGCCCAGGGTCATAATGTTGAAAGAAAGTATGGAAAACACACATGTACTGTACCTCACATTTGACATTTGACAAAACAGGATTTTATCACTGTTACTTGCCCACAGTGTGATGATGTTTCATATTTAGTGTCAGATGTTGATACAGACAGTGCATTTATTGGTGAATCTATCTTTGCCAACCTGCTTCACTGGAATTTGGTAACCATTTGTGTGCACATGTGCACACCTTGTAATATTTTGCATGCAATGGCATGGGTTTTAAAATGCCGTGGATAATTTATTTTTTTTTTCTACATTTTCTTTCACAAACAGAACTCGGCATCAATTTTGAACACATCTATCAGAAGGTGAGTGTACAGCAATAACTCACTTGCTTTGCATCATTTTTATGTGATTTTTCTTGTTTTGGAGAGTATGCAGTAACCATGCAGTGAATTATTCAACCATCATTCTGGTAACAAATGGTTTTTATGTGTCACAGTGCAGCATGATTATCTCATGGCACCGTAGTGAAAGTCATTGGAATCTAAAGGAATCTGCATTGTATTGTTTGAATAAGAACATTAGCTAGAGAAAAGACAATATCTTGCTTGCTTTAATCTTAGTGTCTCTTGATATTCGAATAAAATTTATGAACTTACCCTGGTAATTACAAGGAAGTTGTCATGATTGTGTTAAATAATTGCTGAGTTGTGTGTATGTGATCTGTGTCTACATTTATTCATTTGTTTTTTTGCACTGAGATGGAATTGAAGGGCAATTATTGACTTAAATCTTTTACTAGATATAAATTGTAGACTCTTAAGTTGAGTCAAAGTTTTAAAATTTCACCCTCTACAAAGTAACCTTTGTATTTGACAGTCATCAGCATTGTAACATTTAACACAGTGTTTCATAGAAGTTCAAGTGCTGTTATCGAAGGCAGCATCTGATTGAAGTTAGGAAGCCAATGCTTTTGATCCTGTTCTGAAACTTCACCATTCATGTAATGAACTTCAGAAATCTGAATCTGATTTAGTGTCACCAAAGTTATTGCTTGTAGTATGTTTCAGTCAAATTTATGATGGCTCGTCTGTTGAAAGTCAGGGCATGTGCAATACACTCCAAATCACCTTGATGTAGTAGAGTGACCTAGGACTCATCTTCTTCTTCTTTTTTTTCTTCTTCTTTGTCTCCCTGTTCTCCTCATCCTCCTCCTCCTCCTTCTTCTGTTCATCTTCTCCCTCTCCTTCTCATGAATATTAAATATAAGTAGTATTACCACTTCTACTGTATGTATTATAGCTATCATTATTATTATTAAATGTCATCATCATCGTCATGATTTTGTATCCGCAGACACTGTCTGTTCTCAACCCCATGAGGGCGACAGACCCTGCAGCAATCAATGATTGTGATCTGGCAGGGCCGCTAGTCTTTGCACTAGGCTTTGGAGGGACATTGCTACTGGTATGATGTATCTACGTTATTTTTTTCAAAATGATTTGAAGTAAATTCATGCTCTAATGTTTAACAGAATATATGAATGCACCTGCAATCTTGTTGATATCAGATATTATCTAGATATTTTGTTTTTAATTGTAGCAATTACACTAAATTTATGGACCCCACCATTCTGTGGGTACATATTCGTAATTCTCTGAACTAATGAAGAAATTCAAAGTTTTTTTGACAATTTATATTAAGTAATTGATAAATCTCTATATTCAGAAAATTTATTAATTGCAGTAAACTTTGCATAGGTCAGCAATGTGGAAGTCAAACACAATAAAAAAAAAAAGTTTTCCTTCTGTTAGCAATGTTGATATAGGCATAGTTGTGTGTGTGTATGTGTTTGTGTGTGTGTGCATTTTATTTGTCTTCTCTGTATTTGATTTGCCTCACTAGATAGACATGTCCAGTTTAACTGCACCTCTTTCTGTGATGCATGTTGATGTAGATGTAGTTTGCTGCTGTTGTTAATCTTTTTCTTGTTGTTGTTGTTTGTCTGAATTCTATTTTTTTACACCTCACCAGGCAGGAAAAGTCCAGTTTGGCTACATCTATGGCATCGGAGGGATCGGCTGCCTGGGAATATGGATGTTACTCAACCTGATGAGTCTGACAGGAGTCAGTGTTAGCTGCATCATCAGCGTCCTGGGCTACTGTCTCTTGCCCATGGTTTGTCTCAACTTCCTTGCCATCGTCATCAACCTACAGTGAGTAGTCTCATCATCACTCTCCTCTTCACACTCTTTGCTGGGTGCTGTTAGTAGGGGATGCTTGCCTTCTCTACAGAAGGGGACGTTGCATGTAATTATTAATGAAAGGAGCAATGTGTTCCACCAGATACTTGTTCCTGTAAAACTTCAATAAGCATCAACTTTTGCATTCCAAAATTAAATGAAAGAAAGATATTCTTAATTTGTAGAAGGAGACAAATTGAAGAAACTCACACCTGAACTTTCACCCCTCTGAATAATATCTTTCTTTCATTTGATATGCCTTGTCCGCCTTGGACTACTTAACAAAACAGTGTCAGAATTTCGGAGCTTGGGTATTTGTTCCATGTTCATCGTGTCACTGCCGGCAACCAGGGACAGCCTGGTGGTAGTGTCGCTGCCTGGAAAGCAGTAGATGACAGGTTGGAGTCCCACTGGTTCTATTTTTCCAACATGTTTCTTAATATACAGATCAGCAGTTGCAATCTTAACAAATTCAATATGTAGAGGGAGACAAATTGAAGAAACTCACACCTGAACTTTCACCCCTCTGAATAATACCTTTCTTTCAAGAAAGAATCTTCTTCTATAAAGCCAGAAAAGATTGACCTAAAGTTTAAGTATGTTTGTGATAACAGTTTTAAGCTTGTTCATGTCAGATCTAGGGGTGCCTCCAGTGGGGCCATTGTTTTGTTTTGTTTTTTCTGGGAGGGACCAAAGTGGATGCACATTTTCACATTTTCATCTTCTTTGTGAAAATATATGGTTAAAATTGTCACCAAACTTGGCAGGTGTTATTGCCAGGGTGATAGAATAAATATTTGTACAAAGGGGCACCCCCAAATTAGAAACTCCCTGAAAAGTCTTCTACAAAACCAGAAATGCTCACGAGTAAAAACATCGGTGAGTGTACTTTTAAGTTCGTTTTAAGGCAGACGTAGGGATGGCCCCTTTGAGGCTTGGACCAAATTACGGGCCATGTTTACATTTCAATAGAATATACAAATGAACACTATGCCCCCTGGAGGTCCCACAAAGCCCTCTAAGTTTGATACGTTCTTCTTTGGTAAGTGTCTGCAAGAATGCATGGAAGGTAACTTGAGATACTCAGGTGAGTGGGAGACCCAATTGGTGTCTTATGCTATGCAAAATCATCATGAAAATTGTGCTTTCAGGTAGTGATCTAACAACAGCAACCTTTGCACCCTTACAAGTCATCATTGTGTGTGGCACTGTAATGCATTGGTACAAAGGATACCAGATTATCCTCCTTGACTTTATTTTAAGAATGGAAATCGTTGTGTGCCTGGCAGAACGACACAAATGCATGCGATTAAGGAAGATGTGCCCGGGAAGATGCAAGTGATGGCGAGGCCAATAAGTAAAACACGTGCCTTCTCGTCGTTCTCCCAGCCACACCTTCCGTGATTCATGAGCATTTGTGTCCTTCTCTTGGGCACACGACAAAATGTTCAGATTTTGGAATATGCACCAAATGCTATTCATCACCCATTACCTCTCTTCTCTACACAGGGGTATATTTGGTACGATAGCATCGCTCCTGGCCATAGGCTGGTGTAGTTTCTCGGCATCGAACCTCTTTGTGACGGCATTAGCCATGGACTCCCAGCAGCTCCTGGTGGCCTACCCCTGTGCTCTCCTCTATGGCGTCTTCGCCCTCCTCTCCGTCTTCTAGGCATCCATCTCACCTTCAGCACTGCATGATGGGATTCTTGTCACTCCGTATGTGATATACTGTATACGCCATTTATTTAGCGAGTCTAAATTTTCTCGAATTGGAAATTCCCGACAATTTCGTGAGTGGTTAAATTCGCGATCGTGGAGTCCTGTCCTGAATGGAGAAATGTATACGCGTACGTCACATTCACAGCTTGATCAGAGCCAACATTTTCATGTGTCTTTGATTTCGTGAATAGCACCTGACTCGCGAAATTTGCGAAAATAAAAACCTCGCGAAATTTTCGGCATATACAGTACTTCATGAATCAGGACCTGTGAGAGTGGTTGAATTCGCGACCAAGCACCACACTGACAGACCAAGAAAGAAGCATTATTGTTTGTCAGATGAAATGCTAGGCATTTGCCCACTGCGGAGACAAATATACAACACGTACGTGACAACGGGAGACAATGTTTCCGTGAGTTGTAAATTTTGTGACTACAGTATCGGTAGACTCGCAAAATTTGCAGTAAGTAAAAAAAACACTGTGAGCTACACCACGTGTGCAGTATAACGGTACATGTATATCTTGTCTGCAGTGGATGCTCTGACGAAGAATCAGAAATGAAAAGAAGTGCGAGGACGTGACTAACAATTGATACTGAAGAAGGAATAGTGACCAAATAACATTAACACGAGGACTGACATCACATTATTATCTAAATGTAATTAACCCACTGGATTTAGGAATGAGGAATGCATGTAGGCGTGAAGAGTGGTTGGAACCAGTATTACAGCACGTTAGAAGTCATTGAAAATTGAAGTCAAGCAAATGGATTCAGAAGTTTGATCCTCGCAGGTTGATATTTTGAATAACCAGGTACATAAAGACTACAGTGAGCCCTGTGCAAGTCTTATACAGTCACCCTTGCCAAAGTCAAATCCAATTGGACCAGAGAAAATCCTTTGACTTACATGAAATTCAGCTTACATGATAGAATTAATGCATTTCTATCCATCCAGCTAGAATTTTTCTTTAACTTAGCCAATTTTTTTGACTTGTGCGAGATTGACTTAGGTGAGGTTGATTGTACAGTGGTACTGCAGGAGTAGGTTAAACTTCCACAATAGAGGACTCATTTGTAAGTCATATTTTAAGTGAAAGAATTAGGAGATTATCTGAACAATTGCAGGGCTGGGATCTAATAAAAAATTGATATGGATGATGACCATGGCTGTACATAACATCTGAGTATGTTAGGAGACAGAAAGAGAGATTGAGATGAAAATCTTGTGCTCCTTGATAGTTTCTTGTAGTCTTGGCACCTTCTAAAGGAAGAAAAAAATGCTTAACAATTTTACTAGACCAACTCATCAAAACTGTCACATATGACCCCACATTAGGAACTCTTTGTTTGTGCATGTGTAGTTATTTCTGAAAGCTAAGCTGATTTCAACTGACTTTGTCAGGAACTGTAGTGCGGGAAATTTTGTCAGTTTCAGAATTTACATTTTAATGTACGTACATGTGCTCTGTATTCAATCCGCATGGATTAACTCTGGCTTACTGATTCTTGGCAAAATGAGGAACCTTATGCAAACCCTGCCAAGCCTTTTTATCTCTATTTTTTTTTCTCCACTAAGTTGGTAATGGAGTTGTGTGTGCAGGTTGTTACAGATTTAGCTGCCATACAATTTCCAGATTTGTACAAACAGGTCCAGATGATACTTTGTTAACCCATGCTTACCCAAATAATATGACTAGTGTTCATACCAGCAAACAAATGCTAAGAAACTCACTGGTTAATTTCCATTGCAGCAACAGCAACAACAACAATGACACCAAAAGAAATAATTTGCTTGCATATGATTACTGATTTTTAAGATATAGTGAATATGCTCATATTAATGACCGTATCAGAGAATGAAATCACAGCAATCACGGTTATCGTGCCTATTTCCAACTGAGGACTTCCAGATGATACTAATAAGGGCAAACACTTACATTTTGGATTGTGGAATCGTGTCAGGTTATGATGTAATCTGAGGATTCAACATAGAAGATGTCTTGGGATGTTTCTGAAATTATATCTTGTTTGCATTTCTGTACTTTCTTACAGAGCTGTATTGGAGTTTATCAAAGAAAGAAAGTACAAACTATTAACTCATTGAGGACAGACTGGTTTTGTTATAACACATTTCCCATAGACACCTGCTCGAGTATTCTAGGGACTTGTGTTCAACGGGTTAATGTACATACCTTCAATGCTTTCTTTGTCAATTCCAAAGTATTTCTAGTGTAGACAGATATATTTAGTTTCAATTTCTTGTGAAACACATACTCGATCATATACTTTTATCACTCTTGGAAGGCTTCTTTTGTGTGATATTGTGGAAATGTGATTGTATATGCCAGTTTGTGACATGTTAACCCGTTGAGGACGGTTTGATTTTGCTAGAACATGCATTTCCCATAGACACCTGCCCGAGTATACTCGAGACTCGTCCTCAACGGGTTAACAACCAGGATTCCTGCATAATGCACATAATGGATATGCTTCAGTTCTGTACAAGATAAAATTACAATTGCTTTTAAGAATTAAGGATATACATTTGTACAAGTAATGAATACACAGTACCGACTGCATGCTGTAGGGATTAGAGCCAGCACTGGCTGTCGGTTGGAAGCTCGGTGATCTAGTGGACAAGACGCATGTCCGGTGATCAGTAGGTCGTAGGTTCATATCCTGCCCGAGTATGTATGTCCATGATTTTTTATCTTGGCTCCTGCTAAACAGTGATTAATTCAGTGCTTGTTTACATTGATGTAGAGCAATTTTTCAATCTGTTGCAATACAATTCTTTGATGTTTGTCATCATATATAAAATGGAACTAAATATTCTTTTCTGAATACAATGTATAGGACAATCCTTATCCAAAGATTTCTATATTTACTAAAGTAAATAGACAATATTTCTTCTTGTGTAACATGCTGATGGACTTTCTGATGATGGCAAAGTAAATAACAGTTGCCATGAAGTGTGTTTGTGGGATGATCTTTGTACATCCCAATGTATCAGTACAACTGTAGAAGCCAGTTTATGCTGTATACTGTCTAGATAGGCTGACTCGATTTCATTTGCAAAGTGAATGTTAAAAAAAGTGGCCATTATGTTTTCGTCATTTCAAAACAAGTAGATTTTTCTTTTGATGGAATTGTATGACTTAGCGCTATCCTGTTTGCTTCAACTGAAAGAGAAAATATATTGTATGTACAGTTCTCTGTCCTCCAGGCCATACAAATGTAAGAGATGTAGTGTACATGTATTATAAGTACTGAACATCCATTATGCTTGAATAAATGATGGAACTTTAAAAAAGAAAGATCAATAGGAATATATTTTTACTGATAGTGGTACTGGTAGTTTAAGGCATGAATGAATATTCACACACAGACACATCACACGCAGACACACACACATACACACACTCACACACACACACATACACACACACACACATACACACACACACACACACACACAAACACACACACACACACATGTATATATAAAGAGAGAGAGAGATTATGTTTCCATGTTTCACCTTTATTGTAAAAGTGGAAATTTTCGCATATTTCGCACAGCATATAATATATGTATTTTTGTGGATGATTTGTAATATTTTAAATCTTCAATTCACCTGAACTAACACATGCAAGATTCAATTTACCTATTTAGGCGTGAAAAATTACTCACGTGAAAATTTCCACTTTAACAGTACTTGGTTTGTGTTGTAAAGTATGTAATACTGAATTGTATTGCAGATAACGCGATAACTCGAGCGAGCGGTGAATAAAATACCGCATCCGGCTGGCAATAGCCAACCGAGTGGTGGCAGCACACCAAGTTACCAGTAGTACACGTACTTCGTTACAGGATCTCGCGTTATCATCATTTTTTTTCCATCTACTGCGGGATTATCAGTTTCGTATATAAGGGCGTGTGAACAGCAAGTATATATTGCAGTAATCGCAGTGTCAACCAACTAGATTTGAGCATTGGAGACATTGTCATGATAACTGCTATATGTTATGATAACTTGGGGGCATGTTAACAACGTGCTGAGAGGAAGCAGTCAATTATGTTTTTAAAAAATAGTTTCTTTTACGTGTCATTAGTGTAAATGCAATCAAATGGCTCCTATCTAAATTTTTTCTTCGCAAGTTTCAAGGAAGTCTTCGTAGCTTTTTGCGTTTTCTTGCGTGGTGTTTGTGTGTGTTTGTGTGTGTGTGTGTGTGTGTGTGTGGGTGGGTGGGTGGGGATGTTATTGACTAGAATGACTCCGACTCATTCCACAGAAAATGTTCAGAAACGCAGAGACTGGCTCTGGTACCTAGCCTCGAGGACGCTCCATCATAAATAAGAAACATGCCATTCCAATGATATACCGTCAGTACTTCATTTTCTCTTTTATGGGAGCTTTTGACAGAACATTAAAACTTGATGTCGTTGATTTGCTTTCAATGAGCATGATTTATCAGCACTCGGCCGTAGGCACCTCAAGATGACACAGATGGGCGCTTCGAGGACTTTCACTATTTTGGAGGAAGATTTGAAGTATGACGTTTCCAGTGCTCTTTAACATTTTGCTGCTTATCACACAGAAAAAAACTAAATATAGATCAGAAGAACAAAAATCATAATTTCTAACTTTTTGTTTCCTAAATGCTGCCCTACAAGTCAGTCGCATTGACACTGTCTTGCAGGAAACTACAAGAAACGCCGTTCGGATGTTTGTTTTTGTTTTTTTGTCGATCTGTTGTCTTCCACGATTGATCGGAAATAGTATACCATTTGCTTTACAAGTGGCTTCTCGTTTGTTCACCTGTGTGATCTACGAGATTGCCAACCGCGAAACGTACGAGTGATGTGTCTTGCGGACAACACGTGGAGTTAGATAAGACATTCGAAAACGATTCGGGCTGCCTTAAAAAAAAGATCCTTCACTGGGTAAAACATCTTCATAGAAAGTATAGCTTAACTCGAATGCGATTTAATTTCTTTATTTCTTTATCTAAAAAAAAAAGATGTGAACACACTTATATGTTAATTTGTGTGTGTGTGTGTGTGTGTGTGTGTGTGTGTGTGTGTGTGTGTGTGTGTGTGTGTGTGTGTGTGTTATGACCGAAATACGTCATTGCATACACAGTTACTTGGCATGTTGTATTGTACTAGTATAGTTCCTTTACGAACTGCCACATCTCGGAGACAGAGGGTTGATGAGTCATGAGCGCAGTATGCAAATTTCATGGGAAATTTATTCCTTCTCCATCCGGCTCTCACACCCATGCTGGCCCTCCTGGGGGTATAGGTATTCACAAAGTATTTGTATGCTTATGAATATGCATTGACGAGAGAAAGGCGTTGCGGGAAGAGTCACGGAAAGTTCACTGAAGTTGATTTCACGAACTTTGAGAACGAGAAAGATAACATGGCAAAACCTATACAAAATGATTGCTTAGTGGAGAAGGTCTGTTGCTAGTTTCTATCTTCTCCCCCACCATCTCTCTCTCTCTCTGTCCAGTCAAAGTTTAAAGGGACATTCCAGACGATTTTCATAATTTCACATCATATAAATCGACAACTCCGTGTATAGATTTGTGGAATTTATTGTAGTTCTTGAGCAGAGAAACAATACTTTGAAAAACCTTAAACAAATTACACTGAACAAGGATGATGACATAGGAGGTTCACATAATTTAGAAATGTAGCAGTGTAATTCCATTAACAATACCGCTTGCTCGCGAGTTCACCTGTGTATAATCTATGCATTCCTTCTTCTCTTGTTCTGCTTCCTTGAGCCCCGACTCATGCATTCTTATGGTGACTCTGCCATGTCATCATCCTTGTTCATTGCAATTTGTTCTAAATTTTGAAAATATTCTTATTCTTCATCCCAATTATCACAAATTCTGAAACTCTGTTCTCGGTATAACTAACTCATAGTTGTCCAAATGTAAACATCTGAAAATCATCCGGAGGTCTCCTTTAAGGTGTCATTCTAGTCGGCGGTGGATATTCTCTTTCCTAATTCTTTTCATCGTCAACCGCACATGGTACGATAAATGTATTTCACATACATTCCTATTAACAAAAAAAAAATGTATAACATTCTATAAAAAGGAATATGATGCTTTTTTCATTCACAAATTGCGAAACTAAATTTCAGGAAAGAGTTTATTTTGACATAATCCTTGAAGTATTAGTCGCTTTCTCTATATAATTATGTTATAGTATAGCTTAGAATGAAACATTAAAAGAAAATTAAACCCAAGAATGCATGTTGATTGAGTGCATGCTGCAACATTAATAGAAAACATCAGTGAAAGCTTGAGGAAAATCGGACAGTCACTTTAAAAGTTTAAAGATTCTTTTTTTTTAATCTTGGTGACAAGACGGCTGGATCAGAAGACTACTAGAGATCATGCACGTCACTGTGCACTAGCATAATGAAAGAATAATGGAATTATCTCTTTCATAAGGCAAGCTGAATGTTATTACTCTTGACATTATGTCAGTAATAATTCCAGGGAATGTGTATTTTTCATATGAAATGATATTTTGTAGAATTTTCCAAGATGAACATGAATCCACTGGAAGGTCACTGTCACCTGTCTCCGAATTACGCGCATCTCCCTTGAGGATACCAGCACCCTTCCTTGATCTCCGCCCTCTTGGCCAGCTCCGCAAAGTCTGCTGCGCGTGTCAGCGAGTGGGCTAAACGTGTGGATAAGAGTTCTGTGGGATATACACATTGGTTGAAGGAGTCCTTGAAGGTCAGAGGATTCCTTCCGTTGGCCTTACCGGAAGTGACGTATCGTTGGGGAGAAGTATAGGTTCTACTCACAGAGAAATGCAAATGATGCCATTGAGCTAATGAAACCACTTTGCAACAGGTAAATGTTTAAACTTCAAAGAATTCAGTATTTTCTCTCAGTTGAATACAATGAATTGCATTGACGTGCAGGTCTAGATTAAGAAAAAGATGCTATTTGAAGTACCTGATGTTCTTTTCAAACTTGAAAATAAGACAGAGATTATCTGCGATGTTTACTTAAAAAACAAACAAACTCCACTTTGGTATTTTATTTGTATATTTTAGTGGAGCAGTGCTATCGGCATTAAACTATTCGGGACCCGGTATCACCACATTGATTTCATCAAGCCAACCCGATCATCTCAGACATTCCGGGTACTGTCGTCAACCCTGTGATGATGTAGGTCCACCTGTGAACACTCTAGCCTTCTATTCTGCCCGACAGAGTTGCCAAAGCCCTGACTAGGAGCCAGAGCCAGCCAGACTCAGGAATACAAGAAGGTTTAAAAACAACATTGCACAAGACATTCTTATTTGAATAAAGCAAATCACGTCTTTGAACACACTCCTTTATATAGACAAGCGTTGTGGCTGAAATCTTCGTTTAATCTCCTTGCAATGTACAGGAGGAACGATGGGTGACCTGCCGAAAATCTGTCGAGACAAGCTGAATGATGGAGTGTCACCCTTGGCCGTTCCTGAGATAGAAAGTGGACGGAGAGAGTGGAGCAGAGGATTTGGCGTCGAGGAGACCGTGACAGCATGCCGGAAATTTACCGGGAAGCAGAGGATAGGCCTACTGGTGGCGGTAACAGTGCTGAAGAGCAGGAAGAATGGAAGCTCACAAAGAAGGTGAAACACAGAAACTATAAGGAGATAGAAGAGTCACGTACCATTTGGAGGAAGAAAGAAAATGCAGAAGAAACCCCAAGGGAGATGAGGAAAGACGAAGGGCAAAAGAACGATTGATATCATTCGTGTTTTGACAAACGTGCGAGAATTTTCGTGCCCTTCCTTAGGTGCTTGGTTCGGCATATTATGCGCATGCAGACGAGGCCAGAAACTGGGAGTTGCAATAAACTGGAATCGAACTTTAATGGAATTATAGAGTGATTCAAATATATTGTTTCTATTGTTATACAAATCGTGTACCCAGTACATCTGGCTGTGCAATGTGTTATGTGCAACTTATATTCCAAAAATCCAAACATTTCTCTGCGTGCGTGTGTGTGTGCCTTACATGTCTGTGAGACTGCCATAAATCAGGGAGGTGTTACAGAGATGGAGTGGCAACTCTTCGTAACTCATGCAAACACATGTTTGGGTTCAAGGCGTTACAATGGGCCGAATGCATAAAACAAGCAATTGCTTGTAAGCAATTGCTTCAAGCAAAAGCACAAGCTCGTCTAGTAGAAGGTCTAGCTCAAGCATTTGCTTAAATCCATATGCATAAACTTTTGCTTGTGCTTATACCTTTTGCTTGTCCCGCACAAGCAATTGCTTGCGTTTTCGACAAAAAGGACGTCACGCCTGTGCGAACACAAGAACAAAGGCGAGTGTGATAGCATGTATTTGAAAGGGCATGTGTGTACGGAAACATTTCCTGACATAGCAAATGAGCTATGAAATGACACTCATAAATGCACACCCACAGACCCACACACACATCTATACACACACACACGTACTGGCTGATTCCCATCACTGCTTATAGCCCGGATGTTCCAGATCGCACGTGGAGCGAGGTCTCCTTGCTCTCCACCAAAGTCAGACATACCTGTTTTTCATCACATTTTCGGTGCTAACCACTGGACATTCCCGTTGCTGAAACAAAAAGTTTTTTTACACTACTTAGGAGTAATTTCTTCTAGATTTATATCAATCCTGCACAAGTGTGGTCTTTCTTTTTTGATATGAAAAATTATACTTAAAAGGGAACGTCCCAGTTAAGCAAAAGCTGAAGCTCATTTTACAGAGCTTGGAAAATCGTAAGCAATTGCTAGCAAGAACAAGCAAAAGGTATGCTTTTATGCATACGTTTTTAAGCAAATGCTTGGTCTCTAAGCAATTGCTTGCAGGCAACAAGCAATTGCTTGTGCTTGCTAGCAAAAGCTTCTGCTCGCAAGCAACTGCTTGTTTTTATGCATACGGATTCAAGTAAAAGGCTAGCACAAGCAATTGCTAGCGTTTATGCATTCGGCCCATTGGGATGTCTAGCATTCCATTACGCTTTGAAGTCATGCTCGGCACCGCTCTAGTTGCAAGACGAAGTTCGGAGACGAAGAACGCATTTTACCTTTCGTTGAATTACAAGCTTTATTTCACCGCAAAATTTTATATGAAATACTCGAATTGATTTAGAATAGTTTAGGAAAGAATTCAGTATTATTAACATGTATTTCTAGTTTCTTCGTAAGTCGCAAATCGAAAGGAAATGAAAATTAGGCCCTCTTAAAAACCTAATTTTTTCTATATTTCGCACATTTCCGCATGTTAGTTTTCTATCTTTTAATGAGGGATATTTTGATCTTTCAAATAAAGTACTCCGTTAAAGCGTGTTCCAGCGTGTTTTTAAACTATTTGCTGTTAAAATTGTGAGTTTTACACTGCATTTTGATTCGCTGCTCCAATTCAAGGTACACAAATTCATTGTTGCCATCACATTGAAAGAGAGAGCGAATTGCAGTGGGAGCAAATATTTCTAGATGTGAGAGCGCTAGTCCCGATTATTGATGCTCTCTTTTGTCAAAGCACATGGGTAACACCTGTAGTTGAACGCATAACTTCTCGGCGGTGCCGCGCATGACTTCAAAGGAGAGCTTTAGTTGCCTCTCCTTCTCTAGCACCTCCCTGCATAAATCAGAACCGCAAAGTCTTAAAGCATAATTCAAAACTCTCAGTGTGTGATCCATATTATGTATCGGTATGCAGTGATGTGCGAAAATTATATTCCAATGCAAAGATATTTCTACTTGTCGTGTATCTTCAGTCTATATGTTTTCTACGTTGTTATCATTATGTTTGTGAAATTAATCTGTTTTTTTTTTGTACTTTCAATTGTTAAAGCTTTTAGTATTTTTTCATCTACATGAAGATAAATTATTAACATAGAGATATTTTCCCTCTGCTGTATCTTATTTTTTCCGATGTTGCCTATACAAGTCTTATTTGCCATACCATGACAACGACTCTCACTATAGCAACCAAGGTGGGTTGTTGTGTCTGATGCGCGGAAAGATTGCGCAAAATGCTTATTACGTCATAATTCCAAAAGAAGCACTGTAAAAATTGCTTTTCTTTTTGCTCATTAAAAACAAAGATTGCTAGTTAAGTTTTGAATTAAAAAAAAAGAAAGTGCTGTGGGACAAGTTACTGGATATTGAAGGCGAGTCTCTGAAAGAATTCACATCATCTAAGGACCCTTTACCGAGAAAATTTAGGAACGAGCCTGTCAGGTAGCAATTGTTTCGTCACACGAAGCGCGTAGTGCGCGTACACACCTCACACTATAAATAAGGCACTGTTGCAATGTAAACATTAGTCTATCGATTTTCTTCGTGCGACCTTTCATGCTGGAAGATTCCTAGCGTGCTTATTGCCTTTTGGTGGTAAAACTGATTCTATCGACAGTTCTCCATTTCGAACACAAGTGTTAGAAATGGGTTGTAAACAATCAAAGACTGCCCTGTTTCCATCAATTGAACATCGAGATGGAAAACAGCCAAAACGACGAAGACGGTGTATTAGGTCGGGGCGTTTGCCATTCACCAATCAAAATATGGTAACTTTAGTCAATATTCTACTAGTATTTGTCTCTACCTTCTAACGTACTGTTCGTAGCCAAATCAAGATACTATGTTGACAAATGAATTCTGATCCAAATTAATGATTGTTTTTGTTGCATTAAATTTCTTTTTGTTACTTCACCTTCTCTCTTTTCTTATAGGTGAGGCCGATTCATCTCACCCAGGATGAACCGAGATCTATTGTGACGTCATCATCTCCTAGACCTGAATTACGCGCATCCTCCTTGCGCATGCCAGCAACCGCGATCCCCGCGCCCATGGCCAGCTGCTCCGCAAAGCCTGCTGCCCATATCTGTGAGTGGGTTGCGAGTGTGGATGCACGGATGGAGGAGTCCACGAGGGTCAAAGGATCTTCTCCTATTGGCCTTGCTGGTAGTGCCGCTGTAGTTGAGGAGAAGACGTACTCCCAGGGAGATGTAGATGACGCAATCGAGCGAATCTTGAACCACGTTGCAACAGGTAGGTCCTAAATGAACATTTCCTACAGCTTAAACTGAAATAAATATCTTCTCGCAGTTGAATCTACGATGATTGACCGTGAGCAAGTTTCATATTGCCATTTAATATTTGATATGTATATTCTTTTGTTTCTCTTGCTGTTTGCAGACGTGTTGACTTTTGATCACTCGGGACCCGGTGTCACCACCACTTACCAAGCCAACCCAATCCCTGACATTCCGGGTACCGTGGTCAGCCCTGTCGATGATGTTCGTCCCCCAGTTGGACCACTCTACCCTTGTCGCGACAGGACAAAAACTGAACCTTCATTTAAACCAAGAGTTCGGTGGCGTTCTTTCCACTACTTAGAGGAGGTTAGAAACCTGACGAGTTGCCAAAGCCGTGACTCCATCCTCAGAAATGGAAGGAGTCAGACGCAGAATAACCATGGCAACGAGATGACACACATCGGAAGACAACCGATACAGGCCCAGAAACACAAACAGGTGAGACAAGCTCCACATTACATAAATCTTTCCCTGTGAAGGAATCAAATCCATTTTCTAAAGTCTTTATTCTAGACACTCCTATTAAGACACGCCTGGTAACCACTGTTCACTTAATCTTCTCTTATCCCATACAGGAGGAACGATGGGCGATTCGGCGGACATTCTTTTGAAAGTGGATGGATGACTGATACAGTTACCCTTGGCCGTGTCTAAGATGGAAAGAGGATTGAGAAGGGAGGATGAAGAATTTGAGCGGGAATGTGACAAAGTGTCGGCAAAAGATGTGTCCTCGGAAAGTGGTGTTGTGTAAACACCAGAGACACCAAGAGTCGAGGACTAGAAGGAGAGAAAAAGGATGAAAATGAGGAGAAAGAGAATCCGAAAGAGAAGACAATTGGAAACGAAGCAGAGAGCTATTGAAGACTGGACTGGAGTAAATAAGACAAATCTGAAAAAGATAAGCAATGAGAACTACCAGATCTATCTCTGAGTTGACGAACAAAACGACGTAATCATCAGCTACCAGGCAGTCCATTATTCAGTCAGATAATGCCGAAGTAAATAAAAGTTTGAGCTGCAATGAGCTATAAAATTACTCCTTTGCAAATAGTTTACCATCGCAGCTCTATTTGAGTTCGTAGGTTGTATACGAACAACATTGGTGACGCGAGTAATGATGAGTGTCTGCTGTTCACTCACGTGTGATGTGTTACGCGTGTTCGTGTGTGTTTGTGTCATGTGTGTGTGTGTGTGTGTGTGTGTTTACATGGAAAAGCGTGCATACATGTTAATTTGTGGTGTATTTCATGACGGAAAAAATTCAGTGTGATTGTGTATTCATACATCTGGTGATTGAGGTATGTTGTTGGTTGATGACTTTACGTTTGAGATGTTGACGTTGTTCTCTTAGAATTATTTGTAACTACTCCCCTCGCACGTGTGCCCTCGTACGAGTGTGAGGGTGTGTGTGTGTGAAACGTACAGTCAGCCTGTGTCTCTCCGTATGTGTCTATAAACTTTTATGACATGGAAACAAAAGTGTGTACATTTTTTTTCTTTGTGAGTGTTAGCAAGGATTTATAGGTATATTTATCAAACTTGTTGGACAAAAAAAGAAAATTACAGTAAGCAAAGAAAGCTGGTGATGATGTTGTTATTTTTTTATGTTCCATGGTAATAAAGCGCAGGCAAATCCAGGATGCCTGCTACGATCAATGGGAATATAATTTTCCCCATCGATTCACCAAAACAGGTCCCGTTGTTTACAAAATGGAGCATTTTTTTTTACTCCTCCTCCAGGCAGAAAACTCTTGACCTTTCTCGCCAGTCACGCAACCCGACTGTTCACGTACGGAATTAGAACTATACAGTTGATTAGCAGAGCCATGTGATCGCTTACTCAGAATTGCTGCTCCATTATTGGCCATGGTAATATACGCGGTGTCATTTCCTGGTCGGAAGATCTATGATGTGTTAAGTCGATGCTGTGAATTTAGGCAACCCATTTAGATATTGACCACATCTCACACTGTACCTATATATAGACCACGGGATGTGACGTATCGATGACCACTGTATACAGCAATCAATGCACGTTTATCGAACGGCAGTGACATTTTGTAATGATTACTGTGTTCATTAGGGGTAGGCGAGGCTGCGCCAAGTATAGGCCTATCATATACGCACACACGCGCGCACACACACACACACACACACACACACACACAAGCTTTCGTATGGTATCCGGGATAGCACGCAGTTTGGTTTGTGTGTGTGTGGTTTTTTTTTTGTGTGTGTGTGTGTGAGTGTGTGTAGAATAAACGCCTTAACTTTAATGATTAACCCATTTCACCTCACTTTGCGCAATGTTAGCTCGACACGTAAGACAAAGTGTTGTGATACAATTAGTCTTTCCACATGGTGTATTACACCTGTTGTATGCTTCCTTTGATTAAATAATCTAATATCATGCACAAGTTTCTTGAATTAACATCAAATTTACCAGTTCTTTTACACATGTCAGTCTGTATTAATGTATATATATATATATATATATATATATATATACTGTACATATATAGAGAGAGCGAGAGAGAGAGTGTGTGTGTAGGTGTGCGTTGTGTGTGTGTGTGTGTGTGCGAGAAGAGGTCTCGACCATGTCAGAGTACCACTGTAGCTCATTTACCATAACGATAACAGAGGAAGAGATGAAAGACACATTTGGCCATATATAGATGTAAGGTTCGTCGTTATTCATAAAGCTTGTGTAATGTTTTTTTTTTTCTCAAGAACTTCATTGGGACTGTGCAAAACCAATACGTAAAGTGACTCACTGGTATTATGTAGGGCCTATGTGTAAAAAAAACACACGATAGCACACATTGATTTATGTCACTTCAACCAAATTGCAACAATTTATAATTAATCATTCATTATTTGAACTATAACTCATGAGGATCTGAATGAGCTAAAAATTATGTTCGAATCATCAGCGAACAAAACAAAAGAAAAACAAAAAACAAAGAATGTTGCACATCATTGTTCCTAATAATAAAAATGTCAATGATATACAATATTCTTCACTGAAGCTTTCTTTTGTTTTGATCGCTGATAATTCCAATATATTTCTATCTCAATCAGACTGTACAATATATAGATATATATTATGCATACATTGATTATACACACATACCAACAATCCTTTCTTTGTTCCTACTTGTGTTCGAGTAAAATTTCCTTCTTCGCTCTACCCGTATACATTCCCTACATTTCTCTCATCCACAGTCTAAAGTATCAACTAGAATAATGCACGTAACAAATATTGAGAAGAAAAAATACCCTGACAGTGCTTTCCACTTCATTCCCCGCTCGCCGGCTTCTCGGCTACTCGGCTACAGTTTCGCGGATAAACTGTACGGTGACGCTGCTCAATAATGTTTGTCGAAACACAGCATTGCCACCTGTACCTCAAACTAGGCCCGCAGCAGTGAGAAGGAGTTTGGGTTCTCGGATTCGTTCCGTATGTTTGTTTCTTCCTCTTCCTTTATATCCTTAGACTAGCAGCCACTGGACGCGATATAAAGGGAAACCAATACGCAGCCACACGAGTGTATGTGGGTCCCCGCGCGTGTGCAGATAGCTCTAATTGCTTTCGAAAGGAGGGCGCGAAATATCAGTGACCTTTTTCCGTAAGAGCGTGATACGAGATAAGCCGACAAGCTATAGTGTGGGAGGGCAGAATAAGGCAGACTCGGTGCTTAAAAAAGAAAATACAGACATATAGAAGCGCACCATCTCTTACGACGGATGAGAACGGATGTAGAGAAATGTTAAAGAGAGAAGGGGAGCGAGCGAAGAGAGGTATATAATTTATACAGTATAGAAAAGCAGAAAGAGAGAGAGACAGAAATAATAGAAACGCATCAAATTGAGACCGAGGGCGAGTTTTGGAGAATCAGAAATAGAGGGGAAGAGACGGAACGAAAGAGGAAAGGCGGTGAAGGGAGGTAATAGAAATACCGCTTGTTCTAAGATGAAGATAACTGTGATGACTGAAGATGAGGGGAAATTATCTTGTCAGTTGTTCTGTCCTTGTCAGATGGTGCTGCATTCACATGTTTCCATCTTGTTCACTATAGCCAGATGACATTTACACACACACACACACACAAACATACACACGCACAATATTCATTTTCCCAGTAAACGCTCAGAAAATGATTAAACCTCGATCACCTATTATGTTTTAATGTTTTATCCGAGAACTCAAAATCATGCTCTCCTTGATGCTGGACTTCAAACAAAATGAGAAACAAATACCAAGCACAAAAAGTAAAGCAAAATTAAATGAAATGCTTGCACACTACTAAAGGGACCGAATCATACAGTATCCGTATTACAGTGTACCACGAGTTTGCAATGTCCATATCTACCGTAGATTAACCTTTCCATCATAGAGCCCCGCTCCTCTTTAGATTAATCTCAAATATAAATACACTGCCACGCCAGGTACAAGGTCTCTTGAACAGCAGTTGATCAGTTTGTGTGTGTGTGTGTGTGTGTGCGTGTGTGTGTGTGCATGTAAATGAGCGCTTAACTATATATATATATATAATTATGTTTATATTCATATATATGGGATATAATATATATTTATATATATGACGACTCGCTTGAAAAAAATACACGTCAGTAGCTTATTAATGTATCTTATATATGTATATATATATATACATATATATATATATATATATATATAGAGAGAGAGAGAGAGAGAGGTCAAGAGAATATAGAGAAGCAACGTCTACCGCCTCTTCTTTACTCTCGTTATATATATATATATATATATATATATATATATATATATAAAACACTATGTATTAGATATATTTCTATTAGTTTTCGGTTAATGATTTCTTCATCTTGTTCCATATGCACACTATATATATAAGCTCTGTCTCAGAATAAAGTTCGGAATCCTGCTGTGATTGCTTTACCAGCTGTCATTCCTCTACGAGCGGATGACTCATCGAAATTATGAATTTCGAATTAAAAAAAAAGAAAAAAGAATATCAAATGCATGCTTGCCATTATTTGCTGTGTGTACAGCGTTAAGTTCCGTTCATATCGCATCGTAAAAATGACGTCTTCAAGCTTAATGATAAGTGCTTTGTTGCCGACATAGACATAATTTTCACTGCATTTACCAGGTAATTGATCACGTGAATTGCTGGCGTGAACATAAGACCGGCAGACTTGTCCTGGGGGTAATTTCTAAGTCAAATGAGCCTCTACACAGACGTTTGGTACACAACGAGAAGTCTTTATAGAGGTGAATGTTAATGATAGTCTGTAGACATACACTACAAAGGGGCTCTTTCCTTTTAATACAAATAAACTTTCAGTACTAATGAACGATACAAATTTGCTGTAACGCCATTAGTTCCCCGCTCGACTTTGAACACTTTTATGCGTGTGTGCATGCGTTTCACGGACTCCTGCTAATCGCTTTTTGACTTCACTATTTACTCATGATTTTGAAAAGATCTCGTTGCAAACTACGATGGTAGACGCAAACCGACAAACCACTGCAATTAGCTCTCTCATCACCGCCGCAACGATACTGCATTAAGTTTCCATTGTCTTCGTGAAAGTACTGGTTCCGAAAGGGTTACCTGAGTAACATTATTGCAGCAGCCTCCCCACGAAAAGTAATTTGTAGATGAGGAGGAAAAACGTGGGAATCGTCCGTAAAGGTCGCTGTCAGACTTGATATGAGTAATGCGTGTCATGACGAATAGAAAGTGGAAGCAATAATCCATTATTTCTTCATGTCTGACTTTTCATGAGTCGATCGTATATTGCTGCTTTTGTGGGTGCTGGATGAGGCAGTAACTTTGTTTAACGTTTGCAGTGGAAACTTAACTGATAACGACACGAGACAATTTCAAAAACGTTAGTGCTTCGACGACTTGCTACTGTATATTCGACCCAGATCCATGAAGGTTCGTAAATGTATGAAAGACTCAGTGCTGGGTTCAGGTGATTTAAAGAATGTGTATGTATGGGTGTGTGTGTGTGTGTGTGTGTGTGTGTGTGTGTGTGATAATGTGTGTGAGGATGCGAGTGTATGTGCATAGGGATGTGCATGTCATTACTAGTATTTTGTATTAGTCAACATGTCCTTAACCACCCGAGTTAGTTTTCCTCATGTCGCGACCATAAAAGTGAACTAACGTCTACTTAATTTGAAGTTAAACTGGAACTAAAATCAATATGCCTGTGGATGTCTTTATCTTTACATTTTCGTATCGCATTAGCTCTGTTTGTCTCCCTGGGTTCGTTCTGATTTTTGATGATGATGATGATGATGATGATGATAAGGTCTTATTTACCCAGGGTGGCCTCTTCAGTGTTACCACTGCTCTACCAGAGGGCCCTGCCATTATTATTACCCTAGCGTTGCCAGGTACCCATTTATACACCTGGGTCGAGAGGGACATAGTGGGTAAAACATCTTGTCCAAGGACGTAAGCGCTGGGCGGGACTCGAACTCTTGTCCTCCGATCGGGAGTCGAGAGTCTTATCCACTATGCCACAGCTCCCCCCCCCCCCCAAAAAAAAAAAAAAAATGAAGACCTTCTGTGCTACAGTGTCTGGATGGAATATTACCTGTTGTTATAAGCTTACAATTAGCCCTTGTTAAGTGAATGATGATTCTTTCTGTCGATTAGGCTATTAAATTGGACCTAATTAAATCGACACACGAGATTAAGACTGAGATATCCATTAAAATTGATTGCCTCTGAGGTTCTGAGAAAACGATATTTCCGGTTCCCACCGGCTGGTGACTGAGACAAACAACTGTTGAAAGAAATTTTCCCATATAAAATGAATTCGATGCTTTATCATGACGTCCGCTACTGGTCTTTGTGTACATGTGTGTGTGTGTGGACATTATTATATGACTAGGACGTATGAAACAAAATAAAGCTTTATGAAATAAAGTCTGTTTTCATATCGTTTTTTAAAGGGAAAGGAAAAGTTTGCGATCTTTTTAACTTAACAATTAAAATGCACTCGGCATTTACTGTCGGAAGAGTACGACAAAAAAATTGCATTTGCATGGATAGCAAAGGAAGATAAACGTATTAAGCAATCACACGATAATAACGACATTGGGTGTGGGGATGATTAGACAACTTAAATAACCCCTTGATCCCTTTTTAAAATTATGTACCTTCATGCTCGTCATAGGTTCCCTTAGCGTCAATCTGAATTCCCCGGAGAAAATTCTTGAGACGCGTCGACATAGCACATAACACAACTGCTCCACTTCTCTATCTACACCGGCTGTGAAAAGAGAGCACACATTCAACCACACACACACACACACACAAACAAACAAACAAACACACGCATAAACCAAATGCTCTATAACAGAGAGCCTTCAGAAGATTTATTATCACTTGGGACAAAGTCAGTGGAAAATTTGAGTGTCTCTTTCTCTCATACTTTTCTGATCAATTCCCTCTCTCGAAAACTGGCGAGTCCCCCAGAGTGTCCTACTGACCAGTCACTAAGAGCCCTGAAGAGCCAAAGACAACCGGCGACAGCTGTCCATCAAATATCGTAGACTGAGAAACAAATGTTGAAGCACCTTGTGACTATTAAAGGAAAGGTTCGCCGTCTCACAACACCCACAAGTACACACACATCGATATATATAATATAATTGCAGATGCTCCGCGTATTGGCAGTACCAGAAATAGCAATAATAATGTCACAACAGAGGAATGCATTAAATGCCAATTGCCTTGATTTTAATTCAAAATGCGAAAGTTCGGGGGCCTCCCCCTTCGTCAGGGATGACAGTGCGCACTGTCATCCCTGACGAAGCGGGAGGCAAAATCATATAAAATCAAGGCAATTGGCATTTAATGCATTCCTCTATTGTGACTTATAATATATATATATATATATATATATATATATATATATATATTATAATATATATATATACTATATATATATTTATATATATATATATTATATATATATATATATATATATAGGCCTATATATATATATAGACAAAAAATACAGGAGTAATAGATGACAATCCATTTTGAATCATGAGTGCCTGAATGGGCCACCAGAAGATAGCCATTTTGGAAATTTGGTAATGTCGAGAACTATATATATATATATATATATATATATATATATATATATATATAATATTTATATGTATATATACATACATATATATCAGTTTTTCATGCCTGTATGCAACTACACATAGGGCCTATGAATATTCGAGTCAATATCTGTACTCATACCTATGATATCATTCACAATAACATCTTAGCCCCCTTTATCTGTATTACATCACCAGCCTTTTCTGTTTATATGACATTTTAGCCATAGATTTATGACTAATAAACCATTCAACAGTCTAATCTGTGTTTTTTGGAAATGTGTTTACAGTAGCATAGTATGTTAACTGACGAATTCTTCAATTTCTTAAAGTGACTCTCCCGATTCGGGGGGAAAATCGATCTTCCCTCTTGTTTTCAAATAAGGTTGGCTACGTGTCAGTGTGCTCACAAGCAATTTCGTGATTAGCACCGTGTGTGTGTTGAAAAATCTTGCGTGTCTGGTTAGCCTCCATTATGGTCAACTTCACTTTTTTCCATTCTTTTTCGTATCGTTGTCTTCCCTCATCCGTTTGGTTACACCAGCTGAAATGAGGTGTGTCAGTTATCAAGCACGTGTAAGCATTAATCTTCCACGGTTGCTCCCATAGCTCTCTCTCTCTCTCTCACTTCCTTACTTTCTCCGATCGACGCCATGGTCGAAAGGACTATACGGTCTTGACTGGCAACACTTTACGTAATGACAGCCAATAAATCAAGAACAACGTTTAAGAAAAAAAAAAAGCTGCATCGACTGAAATTAAGGGCCGCACAAATTCAAAACAAGGGGTGTGTTTTCACAACGCATTGTAGATCGAAAATACTCCTTTTTTTTGGGGGGGGGGGGAGAGGGGGAGAGGCTGTAAACACCATGCCACGATAGAAACTTCTAAACATAGAAGCGAGGAAACGAGAAAAGCAGGTTCAAGTTTTAATTTTTAGTTTTGTGAATGGATGAAACATGCGTTTGCTATGCGATCAGTCCCTCATATCTGATCATTAAGAAATAAAACCACACGCTGCAAATATCATCTGGCGGAGGAAAACTAGAATCATTCTGTCTGAAACGCCCATCACATGTGGTTACCCATTTCTGGCCACTGATCATCAGAACCTTTGACCAGGTTTTTGCCAGACACTCTGGATCTTTGAACCATGAAAAGATAATTTGCCATCGACAGTGATGATTCATTGTCATCTACATATTTATGTATCAACTACAGAAAACATTCGTTTGTTTCGGAGACAGGCAGAGAGGCAACATTGCACTTGCACTTCATGAAAATTACACTCACAGTTCTGTGTACATCTACTTTCACCAATATTATGTAATGACACATACACACACATACTTAAAACAAAGACACTTGAGACACTTTCAATATCAGTACACCATTGTCTACTATTGTAATGCTTCTGTCCAAAAACGGGGTCCCCCTCCCCCACAATTTTTATACTATGAACCGTTAGACACCGTCATGCTCGAGGTATGACAAGTATTTTTTATGTAATATGTAAAAAAAAATTATTTGTGATATCAAATAACTCTTCAAAATGAAAACTATGTGAGAAAATATTTCGGCACAAGAAAAAAAAAGAGGGAACTATTCGTAATACGAAAACAAGACTTTAATGTGTTCCTTTTCTCCTGCCAAGCCAGTTTTAATAACATTAATGTATTTGTCTGTTACATGCATACGCTGTTGAAGTAAACCTGTCCGTGGTTGCGAAAGTAGTGTTAAAGGGTTAAACTCATATGACTGAATTGTATGCATGCAGCATCTCACTTGTGACAAGACGTTTTATATCTGGGAGTTATTGATGTTTTTCACCTCTTGGCGAAGAGGCTTAATCAGAGAAATTCAGGGTCTAGAGGTCAATCAATCAGGGACTAACAGTTCTCTTTAGTATTCTTTTTTCTTTCTTTTTTTGCTTTCTGACCTTTCTGACAGCAAAGCATGAACTTCTTTCCTGATCCTGAATGAAAAGAACGCTTCCAATCGGGTTAATTCGTCAACTGTAATTTTTACGAGTGGCAAGGGGCTTCCTTCAGGGCATTGCATCACTTGTTGATACGCTGTGAACCTTTGGCGAGTAGTGTTGTCTTATTAATGGCACGCACGATGGCCAGGGGTTTCGTCTCCGCCACCGTCGTGGTTGCAGTGAGATCTTTAATCTCTGTCAGGCCGCGAAACGTGGAATATATGTAAATATCTCAATATCCTTTTCATCAATCGCTGATACCTAAGCAGCGTATTTTCTCGTATACAGCCTTAAGGCCTGTAAGATGAAACACACTGCCAGCTCTCTTTCATCAAACAGGAGACGCCGTCCATCAAAAAAGCTCCCGACAGAATAAAAAAGCAGAAAGGAAAAGGGAGAAAAAGATATCTCAGTGGCAAAATGAAAAGTTGAAAGAGGCAGGTTGCCGGGCCAGGTGTCGAATTCATACCGCCGTTCCGCGCAGACGATAAATTTCCTACTGTATGTAATGGTATCCCTTGCAGTAGCTCAGGTGTGCGTTAGTTCCGGTTTACAGATACAGACTCTATACCTGCTAGACGGGCTCACAGACTTGTTCAGATAAAGCGAAGCACGTATCGATTTATGTCTTGAATAAATTTAGATGACGAGCATAAACGGATCGCAGAGAGCTCAAAACCCCCAAACAAATCTCTTGGATCCTGGGAATTGTAGTTCTCTGTCTTATACCAAAAACAAAACTAAAGAAATAGATGACTGCATATTTTTAAGTATTGAAAAAGTGAATGAACCGAGTGCCTCTTCGTCGTCAGACAAATCGAGGTCATCACAGTCATGAAACATTACGAAGGAACTTTACAGAATGCTTGTCTAAGTTTTCATGTTATGTGAGATGACAGCTCAAAACATCTGGACCTGGCCGAGAAATTAAAAAGAATCATGGCGCATGTAACCAGACGTATCTGTTCCCGCAGGCAGTGACCGTCAGACACCTTACGGTGTCAGTTTACCTCATGCAAAGTATGTATCGATCATCATTTTCCCATAGACTTCCGTGCAGATGTCTAGAGCGCGACTAAGATGACGATCTTTTACTCCATTTATGTCTCAACCCGGCGAACATGACCTAGTTCATATGACGCCTCCTTAAATCCTTCTACAGGCGCTGTATTTCACATTAGAATGCCTGGCGCCTCTGCCCATTCCTTTTAATCTTAAACTTTGTCTTTATGAGGGTCAGAGTGTAGAACAACAATAAAAACATTAAAATGGTACGCTTTTGCTGACATCGTTGATCGCTGGAAAAATACGCTCTGGTAGGTTTACATTGAATAATCATCATCAAAATGAAGGGCTCGTGCAGTTCTGCGCTGCATCTTTAACATTGGGATTATGGTTAGTGTAATGTTTGTGGGTTGAATTTTTGCTTGGCTTGGCATGCAGATATTTCATGGGAGCAATATTGTCGCAGGAGAAAATGTCATGGAACCGCTCATAGAACATGCCGTGATGAACTAGTTTGCATTCAGTATAGCACATGACCAAGCCGTGACAGCTGGAAAAAAAAATAGTCGCAATGTTTCTTCCATTGATTTCAAGGGAATCATCCCATGATGTGTTATGTCAAGTTAAGACCTTGTGATACGTACAATAAATTATGTAGTGGCTTACGTAACGAGCACACACACACACAACACACACACACAACACACACACACACACACACACACACACACACACACACACACACATAAAACGTGACTGCGAGCGCGATGAAGGCAAGTTTGGGAGGAATTAAATACAGTACTTACTGCGACCGTCAGAGTATCAGCAGATCACCCAAATATGGCAAAAAGTACTCTTTACACAAGAATACGATTTAGCACGTGACCTGGAGGGTTTTTGCGTTGATCTCTTTATGAAGAAATACGTTGTTGGCTTCATTTCAAATTTATACCACATTCACTAGGAGGGTAACGATATAAAGAAAATACGAAGGGACTACCACAAATTGCATTTGTTATGAAAAATCCAAATACCTTCGAACTTGTTACGGACAGATGTGAAGGGTAATATCATTCCCCCGCCTTCTGAAAGAGGCAAGTTACACTCTCATTCATTATGCTAGAAATACTAAAATGTTAATTCTCGCTATATTTTTCATAATTTATATTGACGATCTTCTTCGAAATACTGAAGAACTAGGGATAGTCCAGTACGAGCCATGATATTGTACGCATAGAATACACAGTGCGATTAAAAGTTAGGCCCCTATTGCTTAACACTTAGACTAGTGTGTGACCTGTACGTTTTGTTTTGAAACCGTTTTTCAAAATGGTGATTTTTCTGAAAATAGAATGTTTCCTTGCCCAAGATATGAAGAAACGTCTGTTGAAGGTGAATGAGTAGGTCAAGAACCGCTGGTGTTCTGTACCATTGATGACATTTCATTTTGTTTACGCTCTTGGCTGTTGATTGTTAGCTTTTGGGTTTTTCTTTAAAAATTACTGCGAAATGAAATCCTCAAATTTTTCATGTTCGTTCTCAGAAAATAATGAACTTCATTTAAAAAAAAATGACACACAGTACTCTGCTGTCTTACTTTTCGCTAAAAGCGATCATCAATTTACCGGACTCGTCTCCAGGCCTTAATTTCTACGCTAGGCCGAATAATAGCTGATAATGCTCGCTTTCTGAAGGTAACTCCGGATACGTCACTTTCTTCTTCAATCTCGTTAATTCGTTTTTAAATGGCAATGACTGTTTGGCAATGCTGCTAAGCTTCCATCGGAGATGATCATGCAATGCTGTTTTTAGCATGCTTGCCAGCCATGCATCTTATTTCATTCCATTGAGCTAAGGCCTCGGAAATATGATATCTCACTTATCAAAAGTCATCAAGAGCGGTCTCCCATCGCTCAGTCACCACCTGAGGATTAAAAAAAAAAGACAAACAAGAAGAGATAAAGAGAACAAATAATAGTTTTTGTCGACAAAGATCTCCACGACGAGAAAAAAAATCGAATGTTATTCTTCTTTTTTTTTTTCTATTTCACAGGACGCTGGTGATACTTGGCATGCAGCAGACGCCAGACAAGATTGTGATGCAATAATTACGTTAAGTAACATAACACGGATGATGAATGCATTCGAACACCTGTCGAAATAAACAAGTGAGAGAGAATGTCCAGAATGTGTCTCGTTCACCTGGCAAGAGCGTGTTCAAGATGACGTGATGTCACTAGGCAACAAAAGGATTGTTTGTTAGTCAACAACGGATATGTATGTGAGAAAGGTGGCACTTTGTAAGACACACCTGCTTGTTTGTGAATAAGGGACCAAATTCAGTGTTCTTCCTCTTCGAGGATCTAACACAAATCTCTATCTGAATGCGAAACAGAAAATATGGTTTAAACCATGATGAAACAAGCTTGGATGGAACGGGATAAAACATCATCGGCGTGGTAGCCTTGATTGGAATACGACAGTGTACGAGGTTGGAGGCAAAAAGCGAGGAGGGCCCCATACCCAATCGGTACAAAACTTATGATGAGCCTCAAAACTCCTTGGACGAATATCTTTCGTATTTTCCCTACACCTTGAACCACATGCATGAACCACAATTGGCATGGGTAATTAACTTTTTTTTAAAGTGTACGACATGAACCTAGACAAACTCAAGACCGTACAGAATCAGTCCAACGAATGTCCGCTAGTGCCATCAAAGCATTTGCTTCATTCTGTGAAACTCTGCAAAAGCTCAAATCTCAGTAAAACTAGTTTTCGTCCGGCAATCGCTATTACCTCTTGATCAAGTGCATACGGCAAGGTGTGCTAATCGGTCAAGAAGCACGGTTGAAAAACCAGGTAGTGCTGCTCTATAGTGTGGCTATACTTTACCCTTTTTTTATCATTGCACTAAAAGAAAAAAAAAGGCTTCTCTCCGAAGAATTGAAGTCAAAGGAGCATCGAAATCACCTATCGGCGACAAAACTTACTAGTATTCGATGGTATTTTTAGAAAAAGGGGTAACCTTGTGCTAGTAACCGCTTTCGTGTGTATATGTGTGTGTGTGTGTGTGTGTGTGTGTGTGTGTGCGCGTGTGTACGTGGGGGCGAACTGACGACGGAATGGCGAGTCTTAAAAGTGTGATCAATCTTTCTTGTTTGGTTGTCTTACATCCTGCTTGTATGGATAAATCTAGTCGTGAAATCACTAAAATGCAAATGGGTTCGATTCTAAGGGGGCAAGCCATCCATTTTCCGAGTTTGTGTGTTTGAATGTGTGTGTGCCTGTGTGTGTGTTATTGTGTGCTTTTACATGTTTCTGTAATTTCTCAATGCGAACGCGAGAATTGTAACGACATTACAATTCTAGCATTTGCTGCAACAAATTCGTTAAGGTGTTCAGGGAAACTACCGCTTGGGTTATTCTAACCCTATAGTAGAAGTTCCAGTGGCGCGCAAGCTTTGTATTACATGAGCTTTTAAGGACACGGAAATGTACAAACAACAGCGGTATGGAAAGGTTTTTGAAGGTGCAATGTTGACCAAAGATTACGTCATCTGAAGCACTCTTCTTTTTCACATGTTCATTTTTTTTTCTGGAGGGGGGGGGGGGTATTTCTATCTACTTGGAAGAATTCCCAACTGTGTCTCGGATACTGTAAAAGCATAATGCCGTCAATAAGCCAGTTCGGGGTTCCGGTTTGAGCATGAGCAGAAAAAGGTCATTTGTACCGAGAGACAGGTTGGTTTTTAATTTCACTTAGATAAGCATCTGTGATGTAATGATTATTCATGGTCCTTATAAATGGTGCCTGCCAGTACATCCACCTGACACCAAGCCTGTGGCAATGTTAACGGAAAAAGTTTGTTAATGTATTCAAAACAGAACAATGAAATAGATGCTTCCCAAAGTGTTGATTGACGAACCATTCTCGTCACTTCATCTACACATGTTCATTCTTTGTTAGAATACGAGTTCCATAAATTGCTATGTTGGGCAAGCCGCTACATTATGTCGCTTTGAATTGAGTGAAGTGCCTAACCAACTGAGAAAAATGAAAGGTCATTTGTACCCATGTGCACATGAGCTATCCCCGAACTGGCTTATTAATATAGAGCGGGAGAATTTACGAGTGAACAAGAAAGGGAGATATTTTGAGACAATATTGTTCTGTCAAATAGAAGGAGAGAACATTTCTCGTTTAACATCGAAAGTAGAACCAAAGGTTGGACACAACAACTGAAGGAACAACTCTTTACAGTCAGTGCTTTTATTGGTATCCTTCATTTGATTCATAGGCCCCTTTTGAAAAAGAAAGAAATCTATTTGTATTTGCCATATTAAAGACGATGCTCTGTATGCTCAGTTGGTCTGCTGGATAGGGCCTGTTGAAATAAAAGTTGAATGGAAGATGTGAACATTCACTGATATACAAAATGGAGGGGATTCTTTCCATATCAATCCAATATAGCCGGAACTTTCACGATTTTCTTGCTTTTCTCTCGGCACCTCCATCACAAAATTTAATGACTCTCTCGAAGCCCACGAGTCCGTTTTTGAAATCTTTTATAGGGCGACTAAACCAGACGGCCAAACAGAAGTTTAAAGCAAATATTCATTTGGTAAGCGTACATTTCTCATGACTTTAATATACATGATTAAGTAACAGTAAATCCTCTACGCAGAGGATTAATTGCCTTTTCACTCGTTTAGGTAATTCCAGACGCCTTAAAGGCCTAAACAATAAAAAGCATATCATATAAAGAGAGTTGATTCGGTAATATGGGTGTCACAGCAGATCGGCAAAGCACCGCTTATAAAATATCAATCCGTTTGGATAATACGCACAAGTTCCCGGGAAAGAAAAATCACGGTGATTTAGAGAACTCGAGCAGGCAGGATTGCTACTATAATACCGCCTCTGAAAGTCCCTCATCTTCCACCAAGAGATGTTAGATGGATAGAGAAAGACGGACGACTTCACTTGATCATCGCCACTCATCCGGGTACTTCATAACGCTTGGGGGGGGGGGGGGGGGGTGGACAGCTAGGCGAAACGTCTTCCGCGGTTTCCAAATCCTAATATCGAGTTCGTTTGTTTGTTTTTGTTTTTTCTTCCAACATAATTTCATACATAAATCAAGATTATTTTCAGTAATATGACATGAAATATCAGTAAGCAGATGACAACATACATGATTCGAAGGACAATAAATGTGTAAATTAATACCATTGACAAAAATTGACAGAGTTGGCACGGTAGCTGTCCAAACATTAATATATAAGCCAAACAAACAAACAAGCAAAGATACATTTTTAATCAAGTATGATTTTCCTTAGACTGCCCTATGAGCTTCGATACATGCAGTGTTTTTTTTTTTTTGTTTTTTTTTTTGTTCAGGTTGCTCTGCACAATGCGTATGAAAAGGTAATCCAACTTAGAGGATCACTATATCATAATTGTCAACTATGGAGAGCAAAATGTTGTTTGTGAGGAAAGGAGAACCACTGTTCTTCTTTCCATTGATACCTAATTATGTTGACAAATGTCATGCATGGTTGAGCACATTAACTTTAAAGACAACAATGGCAAGTTACACTTTTTCCAAGTTTGAATGTTCTCATAGAATGTCTACCTGAAACGAATGAGATCTCTCAATGAAAGTGGTCAATTAAAAGGCCAGCTTGCACAACTTCATATTTGCTCTAACCCTTTATGGTCCATACCCTTCAACATGGCCACTTTCTCCCTTCATAAATTATTGAAGACATGGTATGTCCCTGCAAGCTGTGTGTTGAATATAAACAGAGAAATGGACTGTGTGGGTTGGCCTTTTTGGGAGTGCGCAAGTTATCGGACAAGTGGCCAAATTACTATACAAATGATGAAAAATGCTGTTAGTTTTCGACCCATTTTATAAAACAAATGATGCACAGGATTATTTCGTGGCGTTAGTGGAGATGCCCCATCTCCACTAACGCACTCTATCCTGTGCATCATTTGTTTTATAAAATGGGTCGAAAACTAACAGCATTTTGCACGTACCTTTGTGGGTCAATACCAGTCAGCTACATGTAGCACTCGCTCAAGAGTCAAGATGTCCGAAGATGTTCGTCCCAAACATTTACGCACGTCGCACTCGGAAATCCCGCACATATAAGTATTACTGTACGTATAAGAGTAAACGTACGCCAAACATGTTATGCACACAAGAAAGGCCGGCCGGTAGCCCGAAGTTGTTTACAGGATTGACAGCGCGTATAGTAGCGCGCGACGCACTTGTAACAACTGATTGAGTGCGCATTGCTAGTGTCAACATTGTGACGTCAGGCCGTGCATGTTAGTGAGAAATTAATGCACGCACACGTGACTCGTTTCAGCGCTTCCAATTGGCTACATTCTTGAACCCATTTTATAATTGTATATATTACATCAATATCTCAGTGTTACTGATGGGGGCGCCTTTCTATAAGCATGCTTCTCCTGGGGTTTCCACTGCCAAATTCAACTCTTTTTGCTTTGTTCTAAGATTACTATGCATAATTATGATTATGTATTTTTGTGTGTCTTTTTATTGTACTCCTGAAATGATGGTGAATGAATAGAATTAAACTTGAATTGAATATATCTATTGACTACACGAGCCTCATATCCATCTGAATATTTTTTTAACGTGCAACACCCTCTCCTGGTCCAAAACAGGAGTATATTCCTATAAACCAACCACTTTTATCGCGGAAAGGGGGGAAGCTGAGGGGAGGGAGGTTAATGACTGTCGAAAAATGCGGCAATAACTCAGAACACGCACGACAACGTTTAGGGGAAACAAGCTTCATTTGGAGGCTTTGGTGATATCTCACAGCACCATCAACAACACTTTCTGCCTTCAAAGGACAACGTTATATACTTTATTAAACGACTGTCAGACAATTCATCAACGTTAAAAACCAAGGTTGTATGCAAAGCTCGGGGTAAATTTATATACTCTCTTGGGTCGATCGCGAAACGACTTTATGAAGAATTTCATTTAGGTCTCGCACCTGTAAATAATCATCCATTTTCATCCATAGACACACGTGCTGAAAATAAAGAAGTAAAAAAAAAATCATACAAAATACACGAAAGATTCAGTGTTTCTTGTAGGTAAACCAACTTATTCTACATGAGTCCTAACATTTGTAAGAGGGATTTTTCTGCTCAAACTTCGCTCAATTATGTCATTGACAGAACGACTATACAGTTGTACCACTAACGGATTTAACGTGTTTTCTGAAACTATACGCCGAAACAAATGTATAGTCTCCCGAAATTTGAAAAGAATATGTGTCCAACCTCCAAATAAGGCGTATTTTGTGTAGAGTTCAGCCTCATAAGATGCATCTGATCAGTCTTTATAACAGGCGCGTATGACTATTTTTGAAAATAGCTTCTTTTTTAAAGATTGATTTTTGGTATCTCAGGAACAAATAATGGTGGGACTTTATTTACAGATGTGAGACCTATATACCGTTTATAATCCATGAATTTCTATACCACGCGGAAGCTAGTGCTATTGAAGAAGGATTCAGAACGTCAGATGTAAAGGAGAAAGAGTAAAAGAGAGCGAAAGTGAAGAGACAGACAAAGAGAAAGACATGTGAGGGGTAGAAAGATAGATAGAAGGCATAAAAATACAGTATGTATATACTGGAAGGGACGAGTTAAAGAGAAAGAACAGACCCGTGAGAACAAAGAAAGAAAGAAATGGCAAGAGATGAGGTAAATGAGATGTAGAAATTAATTTGAAAACTCGGTTTAAGTGGCATAACAGAAAGATCTAATGAAATGGAAGAAGAGTGTTGAACTCGCGGCCATTTAGACATGATTGGTTAAACCGTTCAACAGGCTGAAGAGCAATTCTGCTTCTCTTGTTTTCATTTCTTATCGTCTTATCATCTCCACTGGATACAAGAAATCTAATCTGAAAATACTGGCGCACAAAACACCGACTAGTCTCTCCAGTCAGGTGCACCTACCGCTTTCATTAGTTTTCATTTTTTAAATATGTTTTATTTCATTTCCAACAAAAATATAAAGTACAATATAACATTTGCATATACATACGGAATCAATGCAGCCAACTTTTTCTATAACAGAGAAAACATACTGTTGCGTTTGAAACAAGAGTCAATGAATCAATCACACCAACGTAAAATCATTGCATTTACAGAGAGAACATTTATTGGCGTCTTGACTTCAGGAGGACCAAATTCAGACTGACTCCCAAACAGGAGTTTTAACTTGGCATCATTGCCAGCCAAGTATACAAACAATTAACCAGTTGGCTACTTCCATAGTCATAGAAGAGATTAAATAAGAAACTAATACCGGTACAATCGGGCAATAGGGTGGTAATTGGAGGGAGGCATGGCTACAACAATAGGACAAAGAGACATAAAGTTGAGACAATTACAAAGGGGTGACATCAAACGTCTAGCTACTACGGGAGGACAAGGGATAGGTTCTTGCATGGTCAGTATAGTAGATGAGAAAAGGGCTACAATTACTGCTTTATTCTAGGCACCAACACTAAGCTTATACATGTGTGTCTTGGTTCAATTAACACATAGGGGCTAACTAAGCCCTCCACTTTATGACTTTAGGACAAAGGATATTCAATCTGTACAAGATATATGTGTGGGAGAATACTGATAAGAATTAGGACATTGACCCTGACTATGAAGTGTAACCAGTATGCAGGACAAGTTACTGACCTTAACACTACTCCCCCCTTTTGAAAAGAGGTATTGTCCTCAATACACAACCTACCACATCAGGGTGAATGTAGCAGTATGGATACATGACATGGAAAGACAGAGAGAGAAGACACTTTACGGAAAGAGAAGAGAGAAACAGAATCAGGAGGTGTAACAGAATGATAATGAAGATTTTGTACAAGGTGTTAGAGAGGTTGTCACATTTATCCAAACTATGATTGATAAATTAGTCCAGATATTTTAAAACTCCCAAATAGTGAACCCATCACAAAACAACTCAAAAATATATTACAACTGACTGCGATGTATACTCATGTACATGGACAAAAAGTAATGACACGAACAGACAGCATGTAACAGAAATAACAACCCAAATTTACAGTACATGTATTTACATTTTCACTCTACGTCCATCTATCAACAAATAGCGCTTACCTTTAATCTTACATTATACAGTTACACTATAACATGCACATTGAAAATCAGAAAAAAGACATTGGTTATTGAAGCTTCGACAATCTAAGTTTTATAGAAAGAATGAAACATTGCAGAAGAAAAGATAACGAAGAAGTAAGACAATTGTATAAAGAGAAGAAAGAGAAGAACAGACAGTATCCTCATTCGAGGTAAAACATTAAACGGAAGAGATGCTATTATACATTGTAAATACACATTGTACATCGAGGTCAAGAGTAAAACAACATGTACAGTGTGCATACAATGTGGTCGCCATTGACAAGAAAATTAAAGGTTAACCACGAACAGGAGTTAAGAACAGATCAGTACTGGAGGATATTAATTCATTTTAGAACCCTTTGCAACATAAGAGCGTGGGTACTACACAAATTCCTGTTCATAATGCATATGTAGGTGTAAACATTCTGGTCTCTCAGTGTAATGAAATAAAATAAAAAACTAGAGTGAGGGATTGAGTTAGCAGAGACAACAAACTCTGATGTGAAACTTGGATCCTATGCAAATTACTAGTAAATACCAGCATCAACTGAACAATTCATCACAGTGTAAAACCTGAATTGGGTGACAAGTGGTGACACAAATCTTGATACCCTTCGTCTACTTCAACATTCTATGAAACAACTACATGCAAAACTCTACAGGAATTTCTCTGCGGCCCGGATATATCCGGCTAAGGCATCTTTGTATAGATGCAGGGCAGATTGTTCCTTAGCCTCAACACAAGTTTGTACACTCTACAAACCTTGGAGCTTAACCTCTACAACACTGGCATGTATCATTTGTACACAACTAGTCAACTCAACTAAAGGGGTACTGTAATTGCATTCACTTGACATATCCAACTAAATTCTATCACACATGTAAATGTTCACCTAATCACTGGTATGCCACGCCAGGAAGATGCAGATGCTGTCATAATTTTCCATACGGTTTATTGGTACAACTGTATCTATAAATATTTTTAACTACCAGCGACCCTTCGGAGAAATCCTCTTGTTATGTTTTCGATAAACTGTAGCTTTATTCACATACGTGTGCTATTACAAGTTGAATCATTGCTGCCTGAAATTTCAGCTAAGGCAACTTTGTATAGTTGCAGGGCAATTCACCGGTAAAAACACCCATATACGAACAACAATGCACATTAGTGAACTATCTCTATAATTCTTTAAATCTAGGCACCTTTACTCATAAATCTACAGCCTTTGACAACCCCAGGGTTTCAATTTCATCTGTTGTCTTCATTTTCGTGCCAATGATAAAATTTCATCACACATTTCTCATTGTGTGTGCATTCTCTATAGAATATCGAAACAAAACACATTACTTGCAAGATTTAGTTGTGGAACTAACGGAATTTCACGAATGTCTTCTAACAATGAAATTTATTACAAGTTAAAAAAAACCAAAGACCATGTGTAGTTATGAAAAACGTACCGGGAAGAAGGAGAAACACTAAATTGTCAATCACTGCACTCATGTTGTGGCGTGGTCAAAGTCTCTTCGTTGTCATGGTGATATTGTATGTGCCGGGTTGATCTACCAAACGATGTGCTTCCCGTCCAGCCAAGATGTCTCGACGGTCATGCTCTTACTCATGGAGAACAGCAATCCGCTCACGTTCTTGCCAGCGTTTGTCATGCTCATCCAGCCAGGTCCATGGTAGTTTGGCTTTAAAGTTGTCATCATCAGTCCTGTCGTCATCCGTGTCATCTTGCCTCCAGTGCCATCTCCACGAGGAAAGTCCCCGCCCTGGATCATGACGAGATGGAACTTGCTACCTTGGTATCCGCATACTTTCAAATGAATTGCAAGTGCAGCAAAGTTCTTTGTTGGCTTTGGCATCGATTTCAGAAGCAAATCAGAAACATTTCTCCTCACTTTCTTGTCGCTGCTCACGGGGTAAAAGAAACCATTTTCAGTGATCACTGTGTCTACCGATGCTTCGATCCCCTTTTTGACATCTGATGATGTAACAAAGTAGACCAGAGCTACTGATGCCAACAACAGAAGAGTAAGGACCTTCATTGTCCTTGTGGTGACGGTTGTCATGCAGACTTTACAGCACACAGAAGTCGCCAGCCTTTGCCTTGCGGTCCATCTTGTTTGCAGGTTGTTGGCAGTGCATATCCAACGTCTTTAATTTTGTGGCATTTCAACGATGAAAGTGTTAGCGTTTCGATGGCATGTATAAGTCTAAATCCCACCGCTGCCACCAGTGTCGCGTTTGAAACAAGAGTCAATGAATCAATCACACCAACGTAAAATCATTGCATTTACAGAGAGAACATTTATTGGCGTCTTGACTTCAGGAGGACCAAATTCAGACTGACTCCCAAACAGGAGTTTTAACTTGGCATCATTGCCAGCCAAGTATACAAACAATTAACCAGTTGGCTACTTCCATAGTCATAGAAGAGATTAAATAAGAAACTAATACCGGTACAATCGGGCAATAGGGTGGTAATTGGAGGGAGGCATGGCTACAACAATAGGACAAAGAGACATAAAGTTGAGACAATTACAAAGGGGTGACATCAAACGTCTAGCTACTACGGGAGGACAAGGGATAGGTTCTTGCATGGTCAGTATAGTAGATGAGAAAAGGGCTACAATTACTGCTTTATTCTAGGCACCAACACTAAGCTTATACATGTGTGTCTTGGTTCAATTAACACATAGGGGCTAACTAAGCCCTCCACTTTATGACTTTAGGACAAAGGATATTCAATCTGTACAAGATATATGTGTGGGAGAATACTGATAAGAATTAGGACATTGACCCTGACTATGAAGTGTAACCAGTATGCAGGACAAGTTACTGACCTTAACAATACCAATAGAGTGCATTCATAATAAGCTAACTGTAACTAAATTGTATCAAGGAAAAGTTGTTGTAAATTGAGGGAACTGCTGAAAAGCCTGGCTTTGCTAGTCTTTGAGACCGAAAGGGTTAAGGTTTAAGATGTGATAGGAGCTACAGGTGCTGTGCCGTCGAGTGACGTGCTGTAATCATAGTCGCCTCATGTTCGAACCGATGACCCCTGGTGAGATCAAAATCTGGTCACTGTAGGTTTAGCTTTCCTTGCTCACCGCTTTCTTTTTCTTGAAGATCGATTATAAACCTCCAGAGCATTTGACCTCTTCTCCTAGGTCCGATTCCATCGATTACTGAAGTCACGTGGTCACGTGATAAGGATCGCAGGTAGGGAAAAGTATTCGATTCCCTCGCCCTTCTTCGTATATTATGTGCATCTCAGATGGGACACGATCATCTGCTCGCACTACTTCTCGATCTGGATTGTGTTCGTAGATAGTTCTCTTACCCTACCAGAAAAAGTGCACCAGGTGGTTGAATCGTAACAACTTGGACTTGTCAAGCAGTCCTTTGTTTTATCAGTAGTGTAGATCTAAACCAGAACTCCGCTGGTTGCAGTTTGAACTGTTAACACACAAAGAAACACCTCTCCATTTACGACTTTGATACAGCCCCGAGTTAAGACCTACTTAGTACTTCTTAGATACAACCTTTCAAAGAGAAGTCAAGGGATACTCGAGGAATATCATTCCCTTGCTAGGTTTCGCTTGTAAATCCATGTATGGATTTGAGAGGGAAATCATTCAGTGCTTTTATGGTAAGGTAGGCCTACTCCTCTAATTTTTCATTCCTTTGGTAATCGAGGTCGACTTGTTAACGTTTTGGTGGGTCGTGTCTGTCATCTTTAAAGATGAATTATAGCCGCCGCCACAATAACAACGAGTAAATTCAGTCATCTTGTTCCAACCACTTTTAGGATGGTAGAAAATTTGATGTTCATTATGATATGCGAATTAAACACACACACAAACTCACACACACACACACACTCACACACACACACACACACGTAATAGAGGACACGTTTGTTTTATAGGAAAATTTTATATGTTTTATTTACGACAAAAGTGACGAGTACCACTTAGGTGACGTCACGGTGGGATGATGAAGGAGCTGACTGTGAACCGTCTGTGATACGCGTAATATATTTGGTTTATTTACTCGAAATTTGACGTAAAAGTGCTTTAAAAGTTGTTTCGTTTAGATGCTATTGAGTATTCCTATACGTTACTTTGTTCATTATTTTCTTTGTTGCTTACATTTTAGTTCGCATCATGTTTAATTCATTTCTTTTTTTAATCAACAATGTAACTGTTATATTGCTATACACCTTGAATTGTTATAAGGAGCAGAATCAGTTGCACTAACCCCCACCCAAGAAAAAAAATAAACAAAAAAGCAGAAAGAAGAGAGAGAGAGAGAGAGAGGGGGGGGGGGAGAAAGTAAAGGATTCTGTGAATTAGACTCGCAAGAAAACATTCAAACATGACGCATCCTTCAGGTTTGATAACATTCCTCTATTGCCATAACTTTCTGCTAGTCTGTCACTAATGGCAATAAAATTCGAACACGCCCATTGCACGAATTCACAATTAAGAGGATTTTTTTGCGTACACCATCGAGATGTCGTCGGAATCGTTCATCGACACCAAGTCCACTAGAGTGCCAAAACAGATTTATGAAAATGGGATCATGATAATTCTGTGGTGATAATGCAGACTAAGTGTGGCCAATTTAATCGCAGAAGTAGATGCCAATACCCCTGTTTTTCCCCAAATTCAATGTAAAGTCCCGATCACCTCTAGCAGCGCCGTGTCACCGGCATTAGCTGAATGAATTCATTAGGACACATTATCCTCGCCCGATTGGAAGAGGGAATCGTTCTCTTTTCACCTTTTTTTTCTTCCCTTCCTCCATTCCCCTCCATTTCTTTCCTGTGAAGCGATGCAGTGCGCTTCGATGAAGCGAGAAAACACAGCCACGGAAACGGGCTCAGTGGAGCGCGGCAAATTGATGACGGGCTCTTGGCGGGAAACGTCAGCTTAGATCGGGGCAGACGACCGTTCATGTCTGTGTTAGTGTACACAGCTCCTGAAAAGGGCAAGGAACCATTTAAGATTGCGGTCTTTTTTCATTTTGCGAAGCATAGGACGTGTTGGATGGAGGGAAGGAAAAGGGGGGGGGGGTGAAACAACCCATAGCAGCTTAGCATGGTGATTCATGAGGTCAATTTATCACAACATTAAATCAGTCGTTGAATATGATACAATGTATCTCATTTTGTGAATTTTGACATTTTGTGTTAAGGCGACAGGATCGAAGACGCCGTCAGAAGATATCAAAAGATGTGCAAAGAATGTTATATTGTCTGCTAAACATAGACTAGAAAAGTGTGGACTAAAGTTTGATAAAGGTTAAACTGACACAAGTGCCATGAAATACTCTTATTACATGCTAACTTGGAAGCCTGTAATACGAAAGTGGAAAATTACTTTGAAAAGTTTTGCAAGAAGTGAATTTGAAGTGAATATTGATTCATTCATCATGGTATTAATATTCCATCGGTTAGATGAATTTACGCTATATCTATGGTTAACGCATGTTATTGTTTGTCCAAAGGCTTCCGAAACTTTTTGTTTTGTGATGTTTGCAGCAAAACACTGTGTGGTTTGCTTTTATCAGATTATATGTGTAAATGAATATTCACTGCCATACACTTCACTGCAGTGAAGTGAAATTAGTGTAGACCTGTGTTTTGTTTGTTTTCTCTCTCATCTTATAAACATTTTGCTTACGAATCATAGGAACATGTAAAATAATTATGATGTAATCAAGGGTATCGCCCTGACACGACTCTGCAAATTACTTTTTTTTTTACTATACTTTGGTTTCAGCAGACTACCATTTTGTGAAAGAATGACAAACCTCAGTTAATCCAACATTATTGGAGAAGTTATCAACCATCATCAGATTCAAGACACTTCTATAACACTTGGAACTACCCCATTGACTGGATACTTGTTAATCTAATTGTGTGTCTGTGCGTTGTTTGTCTGTTTGTGTGTATGCCTGCGTCTGCCTAATTCATGTTGACGTTCTTACGGGCAGTGCTTATTATAACCTGATGTAAACAATTTGCTGGACAGAAATGGCATAAATATCGCAGAATGAAATAGATACTAGCCTTGTCGTTCCAAAGTAACCTTCGTAAATCCCTCTTGTATAAATCATCAAGTTTATATCATCGAAATCATAGAATTTCCACCAAAGTGCTAATGACTGGATGACGCATGCGCAGACGCGCATGACCCCTACACTATTTTAGTGCATGTACCAATTGATTTGGCTTTGAATGGCATGCCTCTGGTGGGAATGCCTGACGTCACAAATGGATAAAAGAATAGACAAAGAGAGAAAAGGTGAAGATTTAGAAAGATAGAGAGGGGGAGGGGGACGCCCCTAGCAGTTGACAATCAGGTTTATTTCGTGGAGTTCTAATTTCAGATGTTTTTTTTTTTTTTTTTTTTACCCAGACATTCAAAGAAAGTGTAAAGTCGGACAACCGCATTTTCTTCATGACCTGTTTGGGAAAAATATGTAAACACCTTCCTATTCTTGCTCGGTGCTTGACAAACGAAGAAGAGCTTCCGAACAGCCGTAAAGGGGGTGGTCAATTCCGCATTCCCGCTTGAGTGGGATTATTCTATTGACATTTGAATGCAAGAATTTGAGATCTCAAACTATGCGATCATGGTCAGATTTAGATTGATGAAGTACGTCATCCATAATTCGTGTTATTACCACCAAGCTATTTTAATCTTTGCGACGATTTTCTACACCAGAATGAGAGAGAACAAAAAGGAAGATATTTAGTATTTGCCTGTGTGGGAACATATAGATAACAACAGTAACAATATCAATAACAATCCAGGGCCCCGTTTTATCAAAAGATAAAATCGATTTTAGATTTCCTTACCGCACTGGCTGCCATAGACTTACAGTTGAGATCAACTTCATAATCAATTTCAATTCTCCATAAAACAGGGCCCAGATGATCCACTACTACTACTACTACTACTACTAATAATAATAATGATGATAGTAATACTATTACTACTACTACTACAACTGATGAAGATGATGACGATGATGTTAACAATATACTACTAATGATAATGATGCCAGCTATTATAATAATAACAATATTGTAAAAAAATAATGTTAGAATTTGATGTTAAAAAAAGTATTATGATATAATTATAACAGATATTGAATTTTCTGAAGCATATTTTCAGTCGAATATGAATGAAGATCATAACGAAATGTGTAATTTTCTTACTTGTTCTACGTTCGCATTGTTTTTAGAGGACATGTTGAAGTGTTTGCCACTGATAATGTGATTCGACAAGCATACACTGGATTCTTGGAAGCGCTGCCACAGTCAGTTTAGCCCGATATCATGTGATTATTCTCCATTAAAAGGCTCTCCGGTTGTATGGCAGAACATACGGCAGGAAATATCACAGGCAGCGGAGAATGTCAGGAAGCAATTTAGATAAAATATCTTTAATGGCGAACATGTGACTCTATCTTGGAAACGGTGACCTTTAACCGATAAATCCGATCGATTGACAAATTAGGCGGATGTCTGCATGCACATTTTTATGCACACATAGAGACAGAAAGACACACACACACACACACACACACACACACTCCCATCCGAAAACGCAAGCAAAATAAATATACACAAACACACCATTCACGCACATGCGCGCATAAACAAGCAAAAAAACCGAACAGACATAGGCTAGCATACACAAACACATACAGTATATTTGATAACACAAGCCCACGATTAAAACATAAACGACCAACATTTTTTTTCTCCAGTTGCTACTTCTTATATATAGGCCTACTACTACTGTGACCATACGGCTTTATACTTTTTACCGCTACAAATGCTTCTGCAACTATTATTATACTTCCACTACCACTACCACCACCACTTGAATGGTAACTTTGTAACCCCTCTATGTTTACCACTATAAAGGTGCAACTGATGCCACTATAACGGAGTATTACTACAGGTACAACAATCATAGAAAATACACAAACACACATATACACACATACGTACATGCAGTGTATACACAAGCGTACGTAAATATACACAAACGCACACGAAGGAGCAAATCAGAAATGAGTCAGCATATTATAAAAGTTGGATGACGCTTTGACTCCCGCACTGCGCACTCTTCTGATTGAACTGGGCCCTGTCTTATAAAACTTGTGATAGAAATAAATCAATCACAAATCTCTTGAAAGCTGTAATCAATCGCAACCTGTGATTGATTGATTGCAGTTCTCCGTCTTAATTTCAATCATAACTTTTTTATAAGACGGATTTGCATTCAATCATAAAGTTGTGATTGATTTAAATCAATCACAAGTCTTTATAAGTCGGGGCCCTGATCTGCAGATCACACACTGTTATTCACATAACGACAACAATAACAAATATAACATGCTCTTCCGAGCAACTTTCCAGCGATTTTTTTGTTGTTATTCTGATCTAACTGAGGTCCTCTGAGAGTCCAGAGATTACAGCTTTTTTACATGCTCTTGACATTTGCTTTCAGTTGATGCATTCACAGAAAACTGCTAGTCGAAATGCCGTTTTGAGATTGTAGGTTTCACTAACCAACCAAGTCTGACCAAAAAACAACACACAACAACAATTTACATATATTATTATCTTAGAGGAACGTCACTGTCTCACACTGGATTAAACTAACAAAAAAGATACATCAAAAAGAAATTCTAGGAACATATCTTTGTCTGTCATCATTTTGTAATGGGGGTAGCTATATGAAAGAAAAGTTTTGGCGCCCAAAGGCATGGAGCTGTGATCGTGGAACTGCAGTATATACACGAAGCGCAGACGACAAATTTTAATGCCACAACGTAGGGGGATGGAATCATAAAAAGTCGTACTCAAATCGCTCATCGAATGCGTCAGTACTCCTAAGTAGTCACCAGGGCATTATTCATCCTTTTTATTTAACCTGTACCAAGATCATTTATAGCTTCTATTAACAAAAATAGCTAAATAGCTTAACATTAACTTTTTCGAAACTATTGTCTATGACGTAAGTAAACCCTTAACAAAGTAACGTGGGAGTACGCCAAGAAGACACTGGGTTCGCATTGTTCCTCCTTGAGTATACACGCTGGAGGATTTCTACATAGTATAGTCAGGAGGAAAAGAAAAATCAGAAGAACGGAATGCAGAAGAAAATGAGGAAGGAAGAGAAGAAGAAATAAAAGAAGGAGAGATACAGCCCATGTTATACTAACACGAAGCAAAGCGTTGTGTACAACGGTCAGTCATCTTGCGTCTTGTTTTCGAAATCTCCACCATTTCTTCACTCGCCCTCTCCCCCATCCCCCATCCTTCTCTCTCTCTCTCTCTCCCTCTCCCTCCCCACACGCCTGGATGACCCGTTAGCTTCTGGTCGTTGGACCCTGGTTCAAGCTTGTTTACTTTGAAATTGACTCCAGAAACAACAAACTGACGCTAATCGTCGATCTCTCACAGTCGAATTTCTTCCCGGCCTACCAGTTTCCACTTGTTTTGTTGTGTTTTTCTTTGCTTATACTTAAACGTCTTTATTGATGAGATGTCAGCTCAAGACACACAACTTTACCAGAGAAGATGACTGTGGTGGTGGTGGCTATAGATCGTCGTCTTGTGAAGATATGAACGTGTCAGGTGGAATGTTGGATTGTCACGTACAACTTGGATCAATCTCATGATGTATATTATGGCAGACGTGTTTTATGCCCTTTGAATTCCATAAAATGTTGGTGAAGCGGATAGCATAGTCTGATTCGCACCATGGGGTCTGATTGTAAGCGGGAAATATCAATATTAAAAAGGGGAAACCCACGCACCTTGCCGTTCTCTCTTCAAGGACACACAACCACAATTATGTTAAATTCGAAGTTCTCCTGTATTTAGGAGAGACTGGTAAAAGTACAGCATCGCTAGTAGTCAAGATCAGCATGAAGCTGTCAGAAATATTATACACTAGCAACAAAAAGAAAAGAAATTAAACGCATTTATATGTTTATATATTTCATTCTTTTTCTTTCTTTCTGTCTTCAAGGTAATATCTTGTTTGGCCACAATAACTGTCAATCAGTGCAGCACATGAACAGAATCTTCTTATCTATTTACTTTTGTGGGAAAGAAAGAGAGAGAGAGAGAGAGAGAGGGAGAGAGAGAGAGAGAGGGAGGGAGTGAACAAAGACTCAATCATGAAGTTTAAACAACTGTCTCTAGCTCATTCAAATATAGAGTCATTGTTTTATATTATTGTTATTTTGCTTCCATTGTTATGTGAAATGGCATTAATACAGCAATGATATATTGTATTTTTTATTGTATTTTTAGTTTGACAGAGGAAAACAGATGTATTCGTTCGTGTATAGAAATGAGTTACATGTTACCCTAACAGGTTAAAGGAGTATAAAATTTCTTTTGATTAGATAAAAAAATTGTAATTTTCATTACAGACCTAATCATATGAAAAAAAAGTAAAAATGAAAAAGTGTTCACTTTTTGTAAGATTTTGGGAATGGGTGTAGATATTATGCACATATATACCTATACAGAAACACACACACAAAAAAACTCAAACACGCACACTTAAAAAGACATTACATGGACATCAAACACAAAAACAAACATTATACACACACATTCCGTGGAAATGCATGTGACATCAAAATTTAGCACATCGAGTCCAACGAAAGATTTCTTGTCAGTGTAGAAACCGCTTGTTCTCTCCTGACATGGTCAATTCTTCCTAACTTCGATTGGTTTTTCTTTGCCCTGTTTCCCTAGTTCCATTGTTGCTCCATCTCCACTTTTGTTTTGTTTTGCTTTATTCAATAGATCGTTCTACTTTGAGGTGAATTCATCTACATGTTTTTGTCGACGACTGACATTTTACAATCGCCGCTAATGCAGAGTGTACACGGAGTTATCGCTTTTATTCCGGATACAATTACGTGAGTAAGCTGTAACAAGATATATTTGCTGGAGCTGTGTGTGAAACAGGATACGAGGATTAGATATAATTGATATTGTAGAACAAATAGCAATAACTGCAGATGTTGATGTAGATATTTACCTTAAATTGTTTAGAATTGTTTAGAAATAGGTTCCAGTATCATTTCCGTTCCTCGAAATGAAGCAAGAAAATACACGTTGTTAAACGTATAATTCAATAAGAGAAACGTTAATCTGACAGTATGAAAAATATTCTAAATTAATTGTACTGCTGTCCTCTTTTAAGTGACTAAATCCCTGATTAAAGATGAAAATAGCTTCTATCTTCAAAATCATCCAAATGAAATGAGCTGGCATATTATTAATCCAAATCTTGTCTATCATATTAATTCCAACCGTGACTGATACGGCAACGTTACTTTTGAAGAAAGCACGATCATTACTTTATTTCTCAAATTACCCCCATCCGTTCTCGCCCCTATTTTTTTTTTTTTTTTTGCTTTTTTTTATCTGACAAACTAATTTTCTCTTCTTCTCAAGCTTCGATTTCCGGTCTTTCTTCCTTTCAATGTAAAGGGACGAAAAAAAAAAAACTTCTTTGCCCACCTCTGCCCAGCCCCCCACCCTCCCACACCCTCCGTAAAAGCAAGAGATGAAAAGAGACAGATATTTATCTGAACTTAACCCAGATTCTACGCTCCAGTTTCTCCAATCCGTATCTGACTAGAGGAGACAATTTTGGACCTTTGCAAAAGTCCGCGTTTTTTTTTCAGACGGTTGACGACCGCTTTTTGTCTCCCACTTTACCTCAAAACCTTATGAAAGGAGGAAGAAAGAACATGGAAGAGATGGAAGGAGAAAAAAAGAGATAGAGGAAGGGAAAGAGAAGGAGAGAGCAAAATCGATTCGGTGTGTGAGAAAATCTGAAGCATGAAGATGGTTGATGTTGTGTTAAACTTTTTTTTGTATTTGTTGAAAATGACAGACAGCAACAGAATGATATTTTGCAATACCTCAACCAACTGTACACAGACGAATTACATATTCAATTAAAAAAAAGTCTAGTCTATCATTACTATCGAGGTGCATTATATTAGTTAAAGCGGTGATGATAATTGATGATAACAATAACACGCGTTGATATTTAGGGTAAATTGGTGAGCTCCGATTATTGAAATAGTAATGGAAATGAAATACAATGTACAGTTCTGAACGTCTAAATCAAATTGGCTAACCAATAAGCAACAGACCCTTTTATCACTTAACGAATTACAAGAATGGTAGAATATGAAGCTCTCTCAGGCCTACTTTTACTTTTCTGTAACAGTATCGTTTGACAGGTCCTGGACAATGTCTGTATTTGGTAGGAAGTGCGGACAAAACGGACATGTATGGGGTGTATTTGTCACTGGGCACACTAAATTTTGGGGCCTGGTACAAATGTGCGATCGGTTATTTCAACAGGTGTTCACCGAACTACAGAGTCAGATTCATTTGACGACAAGCCATCGTTACTGACGTAATATGATTTTTGGAGAACATTCTCATTTTGCTAACTATGCAAGTTTAGAGTATGTATTTGTGATTATGTACAAAAAGTACGTGACATCGATCTTGACTATCAGCTGAATAGGTAATTTATGTCTCCGGCACCCATGATGGAGTATGCCTTCCTATAAGGCTTTACCGGAAGCTCGTATCCCAGATCGCTATAGGCAAAAAAAACCTTAAAGGGCGCCAACTACGTCGACTTTTTTCTACTACAAAATGTCACCAACGATGAGATAAAGTCTTCTGAACCCGCTGCATGCAGGAGCGGTCTTTAATGTGTGCCTCGATTCCCATATATCGGAGATACCGAATTAATGTATGTACTTTTTTCATCCCATTAATGTTATATACCGACTGAAGGTGATAAATGTCTACTGGTCTTGCTGTGTACGTGGTAAAAATAACGCGTGTGTAGTGGAACTATAAGTCCTCATCTAATGCGTATGCCTATATAGGTTGTCGACGAATTGAAGATGGGTGTTTTATTTGCCCGAAGGCCGTACCTTTTCCAGAATAGCGTATAACGACCGCTAACAATACATTACATCTTGGCCATGTGTATTAAAAAGAGCACGAAGACGAAGGCGGGAAAACTCTATCTTCAATGAATATCAAGTAGATATTAAGTTATATCGCCCCCGGTAAAATGATGCCCACTATCTATAAGTAAAAGGTTGTCTCACTGGCTACTGGTGGCTATTTATTTTGCTGACCTTGTTAATTTGTATTCTTTTTAAATATATAAAGATTTTTAGATTGCACTGAATTGAAATTGAATTGAATTAAATTGAATTGAATTGAGCTGAACTGAATTGAATTGAATTGAATTGAACTGAATTAAATTGAACTGAATTGATGTGAATTGAAGTGTATTGAATTGAATTGAATTGAATTGAATTGAAGTGAAGTGATTTGAATTGAAGTGACGATAGACATCCTCCCATTTTGTGATCAATGATAGAGAGATATATCTAGGCATAGAGAGTGGGAGAGAAGGTACATTGTGTAATTAAGTGGGTGTGATGGCTAGACATAAAAATCGAAAAGAGAAAATGTACTCAGAGTCTAAACCCCTCATGACACTCAAAGCACACTTCTTAGCTTTAAGGAAATAATATGAACATACTTCGTGAACTGATTATCTAACATTTTGGTCGATTTCGGAGCAAGTTTAATAGTACTATAGTAAATTGCTCCGAAATTGACGACGGACAGAATTTCATCTGTCACATTCATCATATCAAACTGAATTTGGTATTGATTGATGCTTGTTCGAGCAACCAAATTAGGGAGATAGTGACAAAATTCTGAATATTTTGTGCGTACGTTTTGTATGATGTTAAACTTCATTTATAAGTATTTGGCCAAGATTTGAAACAAAGCAGATGCGAGCCAAGTAACAATGAATTTTGATTTGTTATATCAGGGTCCGTTTTATCAAAAGATAAATCGATAATAAATTTCCTTACCAGTTACCACACAGGATGACTTAGACTTACCATAGAAATCAAATATATAATCAATATTATATCTCTTCATAAAACAGGGCCCAGGTCATCCCAACATAAGTTACCTGTTGGTGTAACTTCTTGGGACGTGTCCTCCTTATCAGATCACAGTATAGCTATCATGTTCCATGTAGCTAAATGTATTTTTGTGTTTTGTGACTGATTTGACCGGAATAAATGTATCTGAATCATATTGAATAGTCATGGTCGTGATTTCGAGAATGACGTCATAACTATCCCTGCAGACATTCTCTTGGGTTTTACATCATCGACCTTGTCATTATCATCATTACCATCATTATCGTCGTCATCGTTATCGTAATCATGTCAGTCATCATCATCATCATTGTCATTATTAGCGTCGCCGTCGTTGTTATCGTAATCTTCACCTCTATCATTATTACCGTCTTACCGCTATCGTCACCTTTAGTTCCCCTTCTTCCACATCATCATCTTCATCATCATATACCGTGCTGTTCCCTCCCTGAGGGAAGCAGGCGGTCTCCTCGTAACCGACCTCCGCTGCGTCCTGTCTCTTCGGCTACCCACCTGGGATTCTTGCAAAACCTAATTTCGTATATGCGATTGGTTTGTGCCACTTCATATGATATAAAATACAGCGTCGTGTACACTTCTGAAAATAGACCTCCTGCGATGCACTAATCCTTCAATTTCTTCGTCAGATATGCACGTGTAATGTACACGGCCAGGCCGCTGTGCTGTGGTGTAGTTCATCCGGGCCTCTCGTTGCGATACGCCCTATTGAGGACACACGAGGCTTTTCGCCGTCTTCTCCTGCATTGTTCACAGCAAGTCATCTTTATCCAGACGCTGCGGCTGGAAATCCAATCCCAGTTTCTATTTTCATAACAAAATTACATTTGGGCACAAACTTGCTGGCAAGCTCGACGAATTATTTCGTAGAAAAAATAGGAGAAAAAAAAAACGCATCAGAGGTAACGCAAACACCAGAGCATCGAGAATGGCTGTTTCTGAAATTACGTGTTCCGTTGTTCTTGTTTTGCGATACGTTTCTATTCAGAAAGTGCGTTCCCTTAAGAAAAAAAAAAAACACACACACAAACACAAACAACAACATACAAACAAACAAATAAAAGGAAGAAGCTATGGATATTGTTCTCGGTTTGTACTGTCAGTCACATTAATTTTCATTATGATACTTTTCCTATCACCGTTGTCGTGACATTTCACTAGATTCACCCATCCCACCAATGCCTGATTATCAATGACTCTTCACACCTTATCACTTTAGACATTTCTTATTCTCTCTGACGGCCTAAGTAAACGAGATGGCGTCAGTACATTATTGACACGGACAATCAGTAATGCCTATCACTTAAGTTGGTCAGAGAAAAATGTCAAACATGCTTTTTGTTATAATATTTTATGTGTAAGTTTTTATTCAACACAATTATACTTTATTTCCATCCAACGAAAAATAGTACGTGATATAAAGTATGCATTTTGACAGATCATATCGTATAACAATTATTTGTAAGAAGTACAGGTCATAAAGTATAATGCAAAGTATATGTACGAGTGGATATATTTGGTGGGAGAAACAATGGATAATACTTTCGAATGATTAACAAAAGTAAATGATAAGCGATGAAAAAGAGTGATCTTAGTTTGGGCCTTATTCATGTTCTCTAAAGTATTATAGAGGAAGGCTAAACGATACATCGCTTTTATCAGAACTTCCTTTGATTACCTAAATACCATAGTAACTACGTCAAAAGCGAATGTGTGAGTCAGATGTAAATCTGTTTTTGTTTATATTACCCCATCGGGAAGGAATCATCAAAATGGAACGTCCACTTCGTCATTTATCTTAAAATCACGATTTAGCCCAAAGGTTTCAGGTAGAGGTATAACAATTGAAAAAAAATCCTTCTTTTCAATTAAACACTTTATTTTGCCTGCAAGGTATATTCATGTGTGTGTGTGTGTGCTTGTGTGTGTGTGCGTTCGTGTGTGTGTGTGTGTGTATGTGTGTGTGTGTTGTGTTCATGTATCAACTCTCTCGTTCATAGGGCGTTCGCTGGGATACAAAAATAGTGCTGTGATATGTACTTTTGATAACGTAATGACGGGAATAATCAGGGTTAAATTAATTTTATTTGACCTTTTTTCAAATGAATGATGAGAGCTTATCGCTGTATAGAGTCACACGCAGGTACATCACTCTTCAGCATGACTAAATTGTACACGCACTTTATATGCATTGTTTTCTAGAGGTGATGTATTTCTCATGATGTCCCACCCACGCTTTCACGTATATCCTCTCGCACTATGTGCATATTTATGATAGTCTATAAGAAGTTCAAGGCTGCATGAATGATATTCAGCGAGCATATTACGTCCGCCATCATTCCAGGGTGAAAGAAAAAAGAGACACCCAGAGGTCCATGATGGGGATTCCATAAATATTTCCAATAAATCATCCCAGGTCGATTAGGTAGTAAATTGAGATGACATTTCTGTGCCTTCTCATAAAATGGCAGCCCGCTACCATCCCTCTTTATTTAGCTGTAGTTGTGGAACCCTGGTCGCAGACAATCAAGACGTATTGACAATGATTGAAAAGTGCAGCAAAATGATATAAAATGCACTGTCCTCATATAGTGCTTAGATTACCAGGTGAATGGGGGGTGGGGGAGGACGTGACGGGATGAGATTATGAAATACAAACGCAGATTTAACAGAAATTGAAATCAACTGGGAGGGAAAGCTTTTACGTAAAGGTATGTTAGTACATCTTCGTTGAGGCGCGACAGTGTGCGGTTTGTTAATACACCAGAGATGGTGTTGGAAAATGCGTTTGCCCTATCAACATGGCAGACAATTCTGTGCTATGATATTTCTTGTACCTTGTGAACAGCGTGAAGCTTTGCGACGATTCCCTCATTGTGATGAAGTGACCTATATCAATTTCTTCTAATTCCTACACACCAGCCGCTTACATCACTGCGATTTTTCTTTCTTAATCACTCGTATTTCTGTATCGTCTCAATGGATTGCGAATGATGACTTTTCTTGACGTGTTTTTATATCATGTTTATTCATAAGGGGGTAGATTTTGTAATATTAATCGATATGATATTTTGCTCATGGCTTTTAATATCACCTTTCCAGAATTTTGAAATAAATCCAGTAAATGACACCCTACCTGCAATTAAGAGAATTCATGTGAAAATTCCCAGTTTTTAGCACTTTCATGGGAAATCAGCAGATCCCAAGAGAACTAAGCAATAAACCATCAGTTACACCAAATATTTAAAGATCAGTACTTTTTTTCAGCCTACACTTCTTACCAAATGTCTTGATTAAGTTCCTGAGTCCTTTGTAAGGAAACCTGCGCCGGACATCCCCCTAGTGCATATATATGCGATATTTTTTGAATTTTAGCAATGCAAATAATCTCCACCAGTTGTAGGAGGAGATCGATATACGAGCGTAACCGACTTTGCTGCGTGCGTCAATCAATACACCGAGGATTTTTACGCGCAAGAATCTGAGCATGATTTAAAGGGAAGAAAATATTGATTATGCGAGCAATCACGCAAAAGTACCAAACAAAAGAAAAAACGGAGAAAAAAGGAAGAAAGAAAAAGCCTACCTGGTGGGGAGGAAAAAAACGGTTGAAGATGCCATAACGTTTTCTTGTGTCTCTATTACGATGCACTGAATACTCTCACTTCAATTTTTTATATATAATATAGAATCATTCATCTACCTTGTCCGGAAAGCTTGGTTTAAGCTGTTTTAGAAGTGATTGTTTGTGTGATTATCAATATTTCCGGTGTCAGTACGTTTGTGTGTTTATTGCAAAATGCAATACTTTATACTGTCAAAATCAAATTCTAATTGAAACGATGTGCCGGTAAGCCGTCGAGCAACACGAAACTGAACCAAGTCATGTTTATGAAATGAGACCTTATACAAAAGGATGCGTCGCTGAGTTAAAGCCTTGAAGATCTCTGCAGGAAACACCCTAGTTTCGCATTTTGGCTTCATTACTTACGGAGACGTTTGCATAATCTATCTATTCATTTTCATTTTTAAACCTCCCTTCATGTCACTTGTATTTTACGTGGAGCACACAACGAAGGAAGTGAATGTAATCTACATCAAATCCAGATCTTACTCCATCCATCACTCCAGCAACATTCTTTTCGTCTAAACCAGTCTGGTAATTCGCCAAGCCTAAAAAGTAGATGACCCCCAATCAACCTCTTGGTGCATACAGATAAAGTGTTTGTCATGTTCTAACTCCATGGGAAGTTACCATTTCTCTCACAAAATTGGTTCATTGATATAAACAGGCTGTATCGCAACCCGTCCAGAAAGATCAAATAACCATTTTCCTTCATTTTTTTTTTTGTCTGTATGGTATACTGACACACCCCCTCACACCCTCATGGTTGATTCTGCATACGTCATTGCCAAGAATTCATTCAAACACACACACACATACACACACACACACACACACACACACACACACACACACACACACACACACACACACACACACACACACACACACACACACACACGCATACACACACACATACACAAAGTCATACCTGTACTCTCAATAATCTGTCAGTATGAAATCAAAGGAATTTTTTGAATGCTGTGAAACAAACGGAAGGGCATTTCTTGTTTCATGGGGTTCTTGTCTTTTAATTCTCAATCTTTTAGTGTAGACCTACATGTTTTGACATTATTTTGCCTATCAGCATTTCCTGATATCTTTAGGGGAAAAAAAACACCTTTGGTATCTCAACCTGACCGAGAAATCACCTTTAAGATGCAGACAGCGTAATTGTTCTAGTAAGCAGCTGGTAAGTGGACGAGAAGAGCAAGCAATAATCTAGGGTCTTAAAATTCCTAGCGCCTCCGCAAAGGTCACGAGTATAATATGGGAAAAATAATAGTTATAACACATCCATCTTCTCAACAGACAAAAAAAAAACACGAAAAAACAAAACAAAACCGCAGTGTATTCTTGATGTGAAATGAAATATCTGATCACGACGATGCAAGGGGCGTTTTAAAATGCAATTTTATACCCTCTTTCGGTTGCCATTGATAGCTACAAGTGACAGAAATCGGGACGTGTCATCAAAATTGGACAGGGATTACGAAAGAGAGAGGGGGAAATCCAGGGAGCGAGAGAACGAGAGATACATACATGTGTACATGCATGTGGTATAAAAACTTCAGAGAATATACTAAGTAATCGATGGCCTTTGCCATTCCCGATAACTTCGAAATTATGTTGACGGATCATTACCCTTTTCCGTAAACCGAGACGTTGGAAACGTAGAAATGTCACTTTTTATCTTTATTGTGATCGAAATGACACCAAAAGATCTGAGTCCCCTGTTTACAACTTGACAAGGACAATATAGAAATGTGTTTTGTTGACAATAAATATTATCTAATCTAGTTACTGTGTATTTTTTGTTTATCGTTTTATCATAAACAGAATCACAAATCACATTTCAAAAGTCAAATTAATGTGGAATGTTATATGTTTGTGGCAAAATATGACTTGCCGTATAGCGAACGACTTGAAACTTTCATTTTGTTTCATCGGTCCCATTATAAAATTCTATTCGAAATTGTCAAATCCATGATTTCGAAATGATACCTGTTATCAAGAAACTGTTAGTGAACATGTACCCCAGTGTGATCCCCCCTTTTTTTATCTCTTGTTCTCATCAACAGATGAAAGTAAAAGCAGGGCAATTTAGTCGAGGTTGAGCAGGCGCCCTCACCCGCCCCCAGACCATCTCAAGCATGGCTGGCACGCCATTCTCCCAGACAGCCTGCCAATATCCGGGCCACCAGCGAGTACAGGAAGTTGTATAATCGAGCGGCTTCGCACTCTCCTACTCGAGTGCTGTGCCCCCAGCGTCCAAACCGACAGATCGTTACCATGGGGACGATAGCAGCGAGGAAGTTTTGAGATAGGGGGGGGGGGGGAGGGTGGGTAAAGAAAGAGAAGAAGAAGGAGAAGATAACGGAGAGAAAGGGAGGGGGGCTGTCGCGAATTGTAAGAAGAAGGGAAGGAAAGGAAAGATTTGAGAGAGGAAGAAATTATTGCTGAGAATGAAAAGGGTCTTTGCTGTTCATGGAGATCTGCTCATAAACGGATTTCGCACTTTCAAGTATTGATTGCCCTGTCGAACATGTGTTTCTATTTCTAGTTTGTGTGGGAGGATCACTGACAAGGTAACACTTTTCAAAATTTCAGTCAAGTGGTTGCATACCCATGAAATACACTCCTATACACCATGAAAAATTAGAAACACACACGTTACAAGTTGATGATACATTACAATTATGATTAATGATACATATCGAAACCTTACTCATTGTTCTTACTTTTTCATAATTTTTCATCAAAGGCTTGTAATTATTGATACAGTAAACTAATGATAAAGTTACAATGGTGGTGATGATGAAGGTGATAATGATAGCAATTAGAATGGTGAAAATAGTGATCATGATTTTAACATTAAAATGATAATAATAAAACAATTATAATAATAACGATGATAATAATAACAGTAATAATAATAATAATAATAACAATAATAATAATGATAATAACAATGATAATAATAATAATAATAATAATAATAACAATAATAATAATGATAATAACAATGATAATAATAATAATAATATACAGTGACACAAATAACATTAATGTCGGTCAGTCTTATTTTAGAAGCCAGGAAGCAAAAACAAACAAACAAAACAAAAAGTTCGGAGGAGCGGAAAGGACAGTATGGTTTGAAGACTCATGCACCCTCTTTCGCTGATTATTTTAATGTATAATGCAGGTAATGAAGCAAATTCTGTACTTCCTGTAAGCATTGTTACAGTCTTTTTGTTCACCCGTTTGATAGTTACGAGAGAAAAAGAGAGCGCATCGCATGTTTGCATAATGGAGAGATAACATACCAAGCGAGTGAGCATAAGTGAAAGAAATAACAAGGTCAAAGAAAACAGTCACAGAGAACGAACCCGATGAAATAGCGTCAATTTGACAGACATAATTTACATAGAGATAATGCGAAAGACGCATATATTACACAGATGGGATAAGAGAGACTCGAAGGATGACACTCCCAGTGACTTGTACAGAGACTAACAAATCATAGAGACAAAAAAAAAATATACACATGTTATTTTTTGTTTTTGTTTTTCAATAATCTTTATTTGATTTCCATAATTTCACAGAACGAAAAATTAATCTTGAATGTATACAAACAATATGCAATTGACAATAACTAATCAAACGAAAAGCAATTAGTAAGTATACATGATCCGAAGATCATAACATATATCTTGAATTAAATCACAAACTTTCACTGTCATACTTTCATAGGCGTAGCAGTAAGTAACAGAGAAATGAAAAATACATAAATTTGAACCATTGTAAAACTAGTCTATCTCCTCAAAATACCATCCACACTCTATCAATTAAGTAAACTTCAATACGTTTCACTCACTAAATCGTTCAAATATTTCAATTAATTAACATCCCGGGATTAACATGATTATTTCCACTTCAATGCAAACCTAATTTCCCTCTCATAATTGTCAGTTTCTTTTCCTCTCCAAAATTTTCTACTATTCTGTTCTGAGCTGTATTAAAGGACGGAAGCACACTTGACTTGAAATGACTTATTTAAACAAAATAATCAAAGAATTGGCAAAACTTCATTCTCACTGAACTACCAGACAGTCCTACAAAAATCACTGCCAGTGCATAATCTCGAATTTTCACAAGATCGTAATGCGATGTCTTAAGTTTCCATGTATCTTTAACTATCAGACATTGCAAAACAAAAGAGAAAAAAGAAACATATTCATAATCTTTTATTTCTTGGTTGCAGAAAAAACAAACTATCTGCTACAAAACCAAATTTTAAAAGTTGCTCTTTAGTATAAATCACTCCATGAATTAACTTAAATTGAAATTTCTCTGTTTACTGAGAAGAGTACGTTATAAATCTTAGTCCAACAAATATTTCTTTGATTTTTTTTCCTTCAGTATACTCTAATTTATTTTGGCAATCTTTTATCTTCAAATCATACAGTCTCTGCAGACTGTTAATTAAAAAATCATTCATTTTTCTTGAATTTACATCTCTTTATAGTATTTTTGCCCTAAAATCTTAAATATTCTAAACCGAACGCAACCACATCTATATGCTGCAATTTAACGGTCTGTCATCCTCTCATTCTAAAAATCATTTGGTAATTTATTGTGAATATCGGTAATTGTTAACAAATCAATGCTATTCATAGCCAGATTAAAAAAAAAGAATTGGACGGGCTTGAAATGACCTTTATCTAATGTGTGATCGATTCTATAAATTCCTTTTCCATACAAAATTTGATTTTAAAAAAAATCATTTTATGATCAAAACATTATATTTTTATTGTTAAAAATAATCCGGTTGACAAATTCCTCATCTATATTCCTGCACATTATGCAAATAACAACAACAACAACAACAACAACAACAACAACACACACACACACACACACACACACACACACACACACAAGTGAAGCATAAAGTGAAAAAACATCGCAATCTTCTATCAACAACGTTCCAAACGATAACAACAAGAAGCGAATACTGTAGTCCTTATTTTCTCCGATGACCGCCTAAGAGCGGGAATGCAAGATTGGGCATCAAATTGTGATAGAGGGCGCCGTTTTCGAGATCTAGATGTTATCCTGAAGCCAGTAAACCTAGGGTGAGTACGGAATGAGGTCGTCACTGTAATGTTAAATCGTTAGAGTACCAGGTGCCTGGTTTTGTGTTTTTTTCCTTTAAATATATTATTTCCTGCAATGAATCAGGCCCCTGCGCAAAATATCCTTGCCCTTAATGGGGGGGGGGGGGGGGGGGGGGGGGGGGTCGATTCCGCGCGGTTTTATCGTAGGCCTAATTGTCGTCTGTTACATCAAGATGAAACTTGCACGAACATACTACATTGTGTATCAATATCATCAATTAATGATAAAATTAACCCAATAGTAATGATTATACACGAGAATGAATGTATGAAAATATATTACATTTACCTTAGAATATGTTTCATCTATTTTTCCTATTTGCAACCAGTCAGCAGTGAATTGTACAGTTTGACAACATCTAAATCTCAAGTGTAGTTCTTACACGTAAAAAACATAAAGGGGGAAAAAATCTTAATTATGCTCACGCTTACCAGCACCGCCAAGATTGATTTGAAAAAATGTAAAATCCAAACCAATATCTCCTAAAATATGGACTGGTCAAAACGCTCACACACATACGCACGCAGTCACACGCATACACACACACACACACACACACACATAAACATATAGTTGCATATAATGCATTGATTTTTAGCAAAATAATCTCTGAGAAATATTAACTTGAAAAAGAGTTTTTCTTTTCTATTTTTTATGAGTGTATATATATATATATATATATATATGCACCATCGTCAGTGTATAGATGTATGTATGCACATTTTAAGAGAGCAATTAATTTTCAATAAAAGCGATCTCATCTCTGTGTTGGCACCGCCTGGCAAGCTTGCTATGCACACTTCCCGGATATTGCGCCGTATTGTCTCATTCGATTTGGAAGAAGCACCCATAGTTATAGGAGCCACTGGCACAATGTGCGCTCAGGGTCACACGAAATTGATGCCGATAGCTGTTTGATCAGACACGGACTAATGTGCCAACATCATTGAAGACGCTCTCTGTCTCCGGGAAGAAACAAGGCCTACGAATTCCCGCCCACCCCCCCCCCCCTCCCCTCCTCCGTCAAAGCGTCTCACAACTCAGCGAGCTTTAATGAAGTTGAATAATACATGGAGGTGAAAGTGATTAAGCTGCTATAACCTGAGGCAGAACGACTGCCCCAAACACTTTTCATTATCAACCTTCAACGCAATCTATACCTGATGTGAACCTGTAGAGACTTTGTTTGACTAACGCGAGGGTAAGTCCTTCGCGTTAAAGGTGATATGACTCTTTTACGGTGTTTACCCCGGACCAAATAACGGACGCCGCGCCGGCTCACGTAGTTCTCCACTGCAAGCCGCATCCCCACTGTATGAAGCTTTTTAAGGTGAGATGGTGAGAGAAGTAGAGAGTTCGCCACACACCGTCGCTCACTTTTCCCAGGTTGTCACGTGATCTACAGAGACCAATCGCATCCCACGCACGAGACTGCGACGGCTTTGGGTTTGGCACACGGGTGTCAGTCTGACATAGACAACGTTCAACTTCCACTCTCGATTTATGTGAAGGAGTCTTTCTGTTCTCGGAAAACGCACCACCACACACACAGTAAGGCATACACACAGACATACTCACACCCATACGCACACTCATACCATTATCCATCCATTGATTGATTAATCCATCCATCCATCTATCCATCCATCCATTCATCCATCCAGCTAACCATAATAAACGAATACACGAATACACGAATACACGTACATACGTACATCCATACATACGTACGTACAAACGCACAGACACGCTACCACACACACATACTTGCACCTTTCATTACTAGTAGTATACTTGCAGACAGATACACACACACAAGGAAGATCCGCACACCGGTACTCCTGCAATGTCAAATGCCTGTGACGCCGAAGTCTTGGTACTGGTTCTGGGATTGCAGTAGTTTACATTGTTAAGCCGATTTCTATTAGACCAGACGTGGCGCGAAAGTCCGCAGTGACAAGACGTGGTTGCCAGTTTGATACATGCCCTGCCAGCTCATAGCCACCACTATTCTCGAGGGCCCACGGGCGGTGCAGCAGCGGAGGAGGGTACACGGATGTTCGAATTCTCGACACTTGGAATATATTATTGGATTTTTCGAGCAACACATCTCCTTTTTCCCCCGCCCGTTTTCGTCAACCACGCGCATGTGTTTGTCGCTGATTTTTCGCATTCATGACGGCGCTTCCAGCCATGTACACTGGTAACGGTTAAACCCAGCCCCAAATTAATACCACTCTTTTTCTCTTTCCCCCTCTCTCTCTTTTCCCCCTCTGCACTGAATAATAGTGGAGTCCTATCGATGGTACGGTGGCTTCCGGAACTGTGGAACCTAGATACATTTTTCTATTATCGTGCCGCTCGTCCGGGTCTCTGGGAGTCGGCAGCTTAGCGTATATTGGATTCTGCCGTGCGCCCATCATCCCGGCCTAATATCTCTCGTCAGGGCGCTCCGCCAGACTCGCGGGCGAAAATCGATCCATCGCTCTCAAGCGAACACATGATTGCATCCGATAGCGGGACGGACGTAAGAAAGAAAGAAAAAAGCAGGAACAGGAGAGGAAATAATACGAATGAATGAAGTGGAAAAGTGGCGTTTCTCTCCAGGGCGACCTTCAAATGAATTTTGACCCTTCGTGGCAAAAAAAGAAAGGAATAATTGGCCCAGCCCCGGAGCGAATGAACAGGGGGACGGCGCGAAGGAAATACACCCTCAACAAGTATCTCTGCAACTCATCGGAAGTTTTCTACGTGATATTGTTTGTTTCGTGTATTTGTTTTGATCTTCTCTCAGCTCAGCTCAAGTCCACCCCACCCCCCTTTTTTTTTGCAGTCATCAGCTTCGGCTACAAAGAATGACAGCGAAGTCTGAGCTTGGTATTCGACATATCGTCGTCTTGCATTCCGTCCTCTCCAGAATCGGGGTTTCTTCCACATGACATCGTCTCGTACTTTGGATATAATAGTTCCAGCTATGATACCTTGGGTCTCTGTCATGATAACAAAGGCAGCTCAGTTGAATGGAAATCAACTTGGGCGATAACTATCAGATGATTTCTCCATGCCCATTATTCCTCTACAGCCCCACAACTTTAACTTGTCTTTACAGTGGTGCGACGGTCGCTCATGAATTGTCGGCAGGTTTGAATATCTCCCAACACAATCTTCACAGTGAAAGCAAGGATGTTCTCCCTCTCCCTTAGTAGTTGAGCCCACGCTCCCCCATCCTACCCAAAGCGGAGAGAAGTTGATAAGGGACCTTGTCGCTGTTCATCCACAAACTTGTGTGCCTGTCTGCTCATGCAGAAATCTCGTGGTTTCCAGTGGATTTCGGGCAGTTGATACACAAGGAGAGGAGTAACACAGATTTTAGCCGGAGAAAACCCATCGAGACAGATTCGAAGGGAAAAGTTCACAGTGAACCACAAATTCTGATAGCTTGACATATTGGATTAGCACGTGTGAAGACCCGATTTGTAACATACATACAGTATATCATGCACTAGCTATATTTGATTCTCATTTAATGGTTGTCAAAATTTCGCAACGACAGCAATCCTCTGGATTATTACTCGCACTAACAGCACCTCAAGGAAGGATTAACCGCTTCGCTCCCATCGGAGGCATCGTCGACGTGCAGCAACGATACTCGACTACGTGTTCGCTGTCGTGAACGGGTTAAAGACGGCGGAGGCGGCGAAGTAAGGGCTTCCGGAAGCAATCTTGCCCACCCTTCAAACCAAGTTATCGAATTATCAACTTAATATCGATTTCGTAATTCAATTTCCTGCGAACAGAAGAGCGAGGAAAGCGATCGGCTCTGCACTTGGCGGACGTGTTGCGAAGTCTCCGGCCAACTCACCCGTGTTCGCTCTCTTGCGTCCTTTTTCTGGTGAGTACATGAAAAGAAAGTACCTTCCTTGCATAGTTTGTCACTTACGTCAAAAGAGATATTTTTCTATATGCGTTTCTCCGTTTATAAGATATGTTGGGCCGTATGCATAAAAAGTAGCGACTGCTCATGCTTGCCTTCTGGTTGAACCCACGGGCAAAAATAAGGAATGGCGTGCAAGCAACAGCAGGAATGCACAAGAAACTGCTTAATGTCTGCTCGTAATGTCTGAAAACAGTTACTTAGTTATCACATAGTTGTTTAAGCATTTTCATTTTTTCTTTCAAGCTCGGTCATGCTCGCTTGAGCTCTTCAATCATAATGTTTTTGTGAGGAATCGCCTTCATCATGCTCGTAAGAAAAAGACTCCCTTAAGTGCAGACGTGCTTCAGCAAACTAAATAGCTTCTCTAACTTACCGAGAACTATCCCGTTTCGAAAAGGAGAATGTCAAGGGGTGAGCACACAGGCTCTTACCTAATCATGCTCATACATTAGAAACGGAGTGAGGGATGTATTACAGCCGTATAGAGGACAAGAAGATCACGCTCTACAACCTGATAAATCCGAGATGTCCGAAATGCCCGACTACAAAGGGGAGAGTGAAGGGGTGGGGTCATGACAGACAATTATGCTGCCATGTCGGAGAAGGCTTTCCCCAAACGCGCATGGTTGACTACAGTATATAATAGCCACCTTTGTTTTCATGTTAATGGTTTGCGTATCGGCGTCACGTCGCTTTTAATTAAATTGGAATTACATGTATCAAGTCAGTTTAATAAGTTACGTTCAGACAGTGATCCCAACTTCAAGGTTATCTGCCTTTAAGAGGATAAGCTCTTGCCCCTTGGGGGCGAGAGCTTATCCTCGAAGTTAGCTAACCTTGACGTCTTACGGATCACCGTCTGAACGTAATTAACGTGATGGCAATTGGATGGAAATTTTGTTTCGTCTGAGGATCTGATATCAAGCTATTCCACCCATTTGCACTTGGAATGCATGAGTAGTGGCTCTAATCGGGCAAGCCTTGCGCAAACTTAGTCTGCTCTTAGAATTCGGTGTTCTAAAGGTACGCATAGAAGTTGAATATGGTAGTACACTTGTGGACAGTTTATTGGAAACCAAAAAAAAAATTGATAAGAATCACAAACTTTAGGATACATATTTTTTGAAAAGAATTTTTAGTTTGACTTTGCTTGAAATTATGTATATTAAGGTATATTAAGGTATATGAATCTTACTTCAGAGCATTTTAACTTATGGTGGCCATAACTGGGGTGTTCCAAAGAAGATCATAAGCACTTTCAATGGGTTCTGAATGAGCCAGGTGCGTTGCTATGTCAGTGCATAAGTTATCATTTGTTAAGCATACTTGAAGCCCCCCACCCCCCCCCCCCCCCCCGTTAGAAATTACCGTTAAAAAAAACAGTACCCAAACTGAATTGGTCTATAGTTTTGTTTATATACGGCCAAGTTTTCAACAGACTAGTTTAAGAATTATCAAAATCTCATTTACATTCTTTGTATACCTTTTTGTCAAAGGTTGTTCCTGACAATTGGGAAACATCCAAAATACTTGTCTTGACAAGTCAAGAACAAATCTGAATTCCGAGTATACATAATCGGATTCCAAGTGTTGTAAATCTATAATACAGTGTGAACAGTTAAAAGTGAATAGCTCACCTCTTGTTCCTCAAGTCATTTACATCGATAGATTTGTATATACATTATTCAACGGCCTTTTTTTTAACATAAAGAGAAACAATTATTGACCGTTTCCGTAATGTAATGTATAAAACTCATAATCGTTTCTTTTCTTTCAGCCTACTAAAAAATAATGATAATTTACCTGCTCCCTCCAACTAAGTTTCTTTGGTAAAATTCACTTAGCATTCATCGTTTTTGTTTTTTTTGTTTTTGTTTTTGTTTTTTGTTTTGTTGTTGTTGTTGTTGTTGTTGTTGTTTTGTTTGTTTTGTTTTGTTTTGTTTGTTTGTTTTTTTTTTTGGGGGGGGGGGGTTGTTAAGCAGGGCAAGCTTTGTGGTTGGTAACTTTCTCTGTGCCAGGAACTTTGGACAGCGTGTACAATGCTATGGGGGTTTTCTGACCAATCGGCGCGCAAACGCACAAAGGGTTAAGACAGTCTGAAGTGTGAGCCAAACATGGATAGAATATCGATACATTACACTAATGGTCTGTTGCGTCTCATATTAGTAAATCGCGGGCATTCCCAAACAATATACTTTTTTCCCCGCCAACCTCCACACCATGCACACGATGAGAAGGGGCCACTTAACTTTTCAGCATGCAACTGATATAATAACCTTAGTTTCATTGTGCGTTGTCGAAAGCACCCATATCTTTTGAGATCTCAACAGCATCTTTCCAGTTACAGCTCATACTGATAACAATTTTGTATCTATAATGTTTGAAAGCGTGCTCCCCTACGACAACCAGGACAAAGATTAAGTTGAGCTTACACTACTCAGAGTAAACGACATACTTTTTTAAGCCGTGGGTGCAAACATATTCTGACAATTAAAGGAGATGGCTTTGGATATTTTGAATTTTGGAAATTATATTTTGGAAATTTCAGTAGGCAATTCAGAAAAATGGTTATGATGGGGACAATTAGAAAGACAGAACCATCTTGATTAGCGGCGTTTACACTGAAGAGCCTTCCCTGTCTATAGATAGCACCATCATTCAACATTAACATTTAAAACAGCCTACATATTATTGTCTTGTCGTAATTGATAGAGCAAACTCAATTTGTAATTTTTTTTAAAGTACTAATCTATCAAAACACGCCGTGATCAGCAGCAATGTCTCGTGGGATGAATTTGCCTTTCGCAGACTAAAGGTAAAACCCATTAAGGAAATAAACATCATGTTGATTTTTCTGTGCTCGTCTGACGCTGTAGCATTTATCATATCCACTGTAGCGCGTTGCCAAACAACCACTTGGTATCAACTCCATTGTCCATTATTCACGAAAAAGCTCGTTATCATTCGTTTACATCACTGTAAATGGAGGCCCCCTCCCTCATAAAACTATGGCTTTGAAAAAGAGTGCATAGCTGACTTGTTTTGAAAGTCTGCCGATCTCCTCGATGTCTTATCAGCTTTAACTCTTTTCCCCCTCCTTTTTCTCCGGTTTACTTGACTTATTACCTACTTCAGCATTCATTACCAGAAGACCAAAAGCAATGACACATACATTGTGGTAATGATGAGAAAATACGTTATAGTCACTGCATGTTTGATCACGCCAGTATGTCATGGTTTATTTTTACGCTTTATTTTACGTGTTCTGCTACACATAGTCTTGAACAAATCGTATATAGGCCTTGATCCGTAGAGCTCGTCGGCAATCTTGCACACGAAACTTTCATATCATTACGCGGAAGGCTTGAACAGACGATGAACATTAAATGAGTACTACAATTAGTGAAATAGGATTGAATAACCCATAATCTACTTATCTATTCATGAAATAGGTTTCCATAGTAACGTCAACATTATGACAGTCACGTACAGTTGTCCGAGTGCACTTTACGTGTATGCAATCAAAATGCCGGTAATGGGATTTCCTGAATATCAGAAATAAACAAGAAAACTCCGACTGAATAACTGAAAACAGCAGTAGCATCATCAAGTGGTTGGGACTGAAAACTCTTTAACAAGATACCTGGGGTTCGAATCTTGCCCGGCGTTCATGCTTGCACAAGATATGTTAACCACTCTGACCCTCTTAACCCAGGAGTATAGATGAGTATCCGCCCGTGTTACCTAATCTTTGACATTCTCCTATTATGTCTGTCATGGCAGCAAAAAGAGTAACTGTGACCCGTGTGTCTCGCTATCCGAGTATATCAGCCGTTTTTTTGTGTGATTGACCCCTTCACCATAGGGCCCTGTTTCATAAAACTTGTCATTAATAACAGGTAACAGTGGTTGTTACTAGCTGAAATCCTTTCATCTGATTGGCTGATAGCAAATTTGTCGTAGAAGTGTTACTGATAACAAGTTTCATATGACGTTACCCGGGATTTCTCCCTTCTCTTTACGAAAGAATCAAGTGGAGTGGATTATTTTGCCTGCAAAGAGTACGGCTCTCCTGCACAAGGGACGGACGGCTTTAAGTCTCCTGCGAAAGACTTGGCAATGAAGATAAACTGCCTTGCCTAAGGGCACTGCTGGGCTGGGACTCGAACCTCATGTTTGCATGTGGGTCCTTGGACTTACTCGCGTGGTCGTAACCGCTCCGCCACGACAGCTCCTTTGTTCGAAAAGTTCGCTTCGAGAAAAGTGCTTGTATACGCTAAAGGGGATACCTTGGGTAGATAATACCTTACCAGTTATATCACAGCGATAAGATCAATATCAAAAACAACAATGAAATTAATCTATTAACAGAAAACATATATGAATAGTGCTAATATTATATGCTACTGCAGGGGACTGGGCCACTTTGCAGGTCTGTGAACATGGCCGCTGAATTTTCGAGAGAGTAAATTTGATTTGATTAAACAGTATAATGAGCCGAATGCCGGTACCGTGGCCATAATTAGGCAAATGAACGCGAGGCATGAAATTAGGTTGCGTGGGTATATCAGCCTCACGTGATATAACGCACTCCAAGCCCAATTAGAAAACCTAATCACGCAATGCACAATGAGGGGATTCATGTCTGGTATTTGAATTTATCCGGCAAAATTATCTCAGGCTGCATCGCCAGAATCGTGCGGGATTCTTGTTCGTGTGGAAGGGCTCTCATATCATTTGTTCAATGACTACAAAATTGTATGATTTTGCCAGACCCTGCTGCTGTTTTTCCTTTTAATAAGACGTGATTATGTATTGGAAAATTAAGTTCTATTCTTCAGTTTCATGCGTTACGTACAAATTAAAGAGGGAACATTTCTGAAGCACATTTGCGCGGGAAAAGTAAAAAAACAAACACGATGAATACAATTTGATGCTAACTCGTGATAATGAGGCAGGTTGAATAAGTGAATGAGTCAATAATATTAAATACCTCAGTAGACAATTGACTGGGACTAATTACATACATCATCACAAACGCCGAACTCAGTGGCAGAAGTCTGACTTTTTTCGTCATAATGCGGACGAAAAGTGCCACGTACGGAGCGTGCAAAACAAAAACAGGAACATACTCGTTTCACCTTTAACAATAATCTATGAGAATTTGTCTGACGTTTGACATTTTGGCTAGGAAAAAAAGAAGAAGTGCACGCTGTGTTAAAATAGGGCAAGTAACTCCGCAACCTTCATGCACGTATACAAAATGCAGAACAATCAACACCGTAGCGTATTGATATTTTCACCCTAAGTAATCGCATCAGCGGCTGAGTGGCTTTTCGACTAAACGACATTCTTTTTTTTTCTGTCTGCGTCACTCCTTCCCTCTGTTTTTTCTCTTTCCTTCTATCTCTCACTCTCTTTTGATATATAATTTTCCACCATTGCCGTCTCCCATTCGGTTGTTGTTCTTGTTCGGTCTTGAAGTTTTCGTTCGCCGAGGAATTTAGTGTTCAACACCCACGTCGAACGCTCGGTTGACACGGCGTCTTTGGGGTTCCTTCCCGGGGGAGCTTTTAGCCATGGCAACACCCCCACTCGCCGCTCTCACCTGCCGATTGGTTCCCCGTCTCTTCTTACCCCCTTACTTCGATAGTATTCAGATTCATCGAAAAACAAGTCACGAAATCTCCCTGCGTATACTCACAATCTGGGCTCAACCGCTCTGCGCTGTTAATGCCTTTCTCGTAGATATTCGTGTAATTAGAATGCTTTTTGGTTCCAATAGTAAAAGCGTCGGTCACTTATTTGCGTTTGATTTCTACATCGCCATGTTCCTGGTACGAAGTACAGCGTATAATACAGATAAAATACTTTATGGGACATCAACAAACTAAATCAGATGTGATCATTATTTCGTAGAAATAACATTTTCATGTCTTGTTCGACCTTGACATTTTCGAAACCGAAAAGATGACTGAAGAACTGGTCATCCCTTCCTTTGTGTTTCATAAAGATCTAGGACAGCAAAATATTACCGACTTGCACTTTAATTGTGCCGGAAATTTACAACATTTACTAAAAGACTATGGTTCGTAAAGTTTAATTGTTATCATGGGCTTTAATAAACATTTGAAATATACTCACATAAAACAGTTCGCAGCTATAAAAAAAGAGGTAATGCAGGGTGTGTTTTTATCTGTACTAATTTATCTTTTTTTTTCTTATAACTTTTCCTTTGTCATATAACTTTCCTTCAAGAGAAGCTATCTATATAACGTGAGAAAGAAGTCCAACGTTGCGATAATTCCATTAAAAATACCCGTATGTGATTTTAGCAGCAACAGTAACAAAGAGAAAAAACCCCGAAAGAGTTGATAAAAACAATCAGGCAATAAAATCACCATTGCCTTTCTGGCTTAGAGTCGAATATTATCCAAACTTTGTATCAGATGATTAATTAAAGAGCCCGGAACTGAGCTTGCCCTCACATCCCTTAATCCCCACTGTGCCAAAGACTTTAGAGAGTGTGTAAAGCGTTACGGTTTTTTTTTTGTGCCAATCAGTACTCAAAGCACATATTGGATTAAAAAATTAGTCATGAGGGTTGCGTCCGTAAGGTTCTTTGTCAGATTTGATAACAGTTGGACGAATTCACAGTAATTTCGTCGTTTTTGTCTTTATACATTCTTACAAAGAGCGAACTCCACAATTCACGCTAGGAACTGCTTGTTTGACAATATCGAACGTGGTACTTAGACTTGCCAACCTACCAAAGAAAGATATTCCCTTCGACCACCGCGGATTTGGAGTTTACCGTGTGATTGATGAAATATCAACAGAGTTAGAAAAAAAAACACCCCAAAGATTATTTAGCAAATCAGTTATTCTGGCACTTTGCTACCTCACTTTCAATACGAATTTACATGTAATGAAAAAAAGCAGGATATTCTCATGTGTGATATTCGATCCGTGTGCAGGCTACATAAAACAGCTCGTTTACTTACGCAGAAGTGAACGATCTTCACGAAGCAAACACGTCAGAAACAAATGGCCGAGCTAAAGATTTCGCTTCAACAATTGAAGCCCGAGAATGCATGGCGGATCATCGTTATATCCGTGCAGACGGAATTTATTGCGGAAGAGCTGCTTGCTCTCAACATGAGATAGTTAAAGACTACTAACAGACAGTTATTGCACTTATAGGCCTGTTATGAGACATTACAAATATCTTTTGTCTCGCCGATTTTCCGCTCCGAACCGTTTAGACATTGCGCCGTCTGTTCGCGAAAGATTAGAGCAGATTTGTAGACAATATATATTGCCATACTTTTTGAACTATTTTGTATTTCTATTTCTCTCTTAGAGAAAAGAAAAGTTCCTGCTAAAAAGTCTAAAGAGCCGCAAGTCATCGCATTCCCGATCCATTAACCTACATAACAGAAGGCATGGAAATGTGGAAAGGGCATCCTTATTATTGTAGTTTTCCTTTGTCTATAGCATGTGACATTTCATGCACAGCCATGGCAGCGAGCGATCAATCGTTCCGCTACGTTGCATTCTGAATGACCGGGCAATATTTAGACACAATGCCCTGCCCGTCCGATAACATGCACACCAATATTAAACTAGTCTACCTCAAGAATGTCAGAAATCATAATTACTTAAAGATACACAGCACAGTTAAAGTACCTTTTCTTTCCTTACAGGTGCGAAAAAAAAATTAGGCGATATTTTGGGCAAGAATAGCCTCACCCTCAAAAAAAATCCTAATATATAAGAGATTTTGTACGTCTCTTGATAGCAGAGCAACTAATAGTTCTATCATGAAATGAACTGAAGTATTTGTAATGATACATTCCACTTGTATTTGAGGTTACGAGCGATGTATTATAACCATAGGCCTACTTTTGGATTATACTTTTATGTGGTTTTATTGCCTCCACGATGAGTGATGAAAATAACTATGCATTTTGTGTTCCTATGGTGCTGCATTTGTTTCTATCGCATTTTTGCGTGATCTCACGATATCTAGTATATCATTATTTTCATCTGTGAAATGAACCTCAAAGACATGCCGTTAGCACGCAAGGAGGGAAATTCTACCTGGCTCAAGCGTTATACACGCAATGGCGATCACACGCTTTGCAGGTTTACAGTGAATTGACTGCCTCGACCACTGTTATTCTCCTCTCTTTCTTCCATCTCCCTCCGTCTCCCCCCCCCCCCCCCCACCCTCTCCCAGAAACGAATTCGATCGGATCTGATGAGAGATACGTCGATTGGATACACACATGACTCATAAACCAGACGCGACTTCGTTTTTTCGTGGGCAGCTTTATTTCTCTGCTTTATAATATCTCTCTCTTTTTTTTTTTCATGTCTCTTGTATGTTAGAGGGCGTTTCCATTTTTAGACGCGAGATCTATTTCACTCCAATACCTTTGACCCTATAAAGAGCTACTCGATTTATTGTATTCATTTGTCATGGTGCAACAGCCAAAACACAACGAAACAGTATTTTGTGTGTGTGTGTGTGTGTGTGAAATGTCCATTGCGGCATCCACTCAATTCTTTCGGACCATCTCATTGCTGTACAGTGGCGGTATAGCTTCGGCAATATTCATTTACACAGCTACCAGCTGGCATCCTGCAAGCTACCCAAGGGATACCCTGAACTATCCAGGGTATAGAGATAGTTTGAATCACATGAGCTCTTTGGTTCGTGAGCAGTCGTTCACAATCAACAAGTTGATCGAGTATATAAGTATAAAACTGGTCAGAGCAATTCATGCAAGGTTATTTCTCCCCCAAGGAAATTCAAATAAGCTTTTATTTTTCAAAGCTACAAAAGACGGATACGTAGTTATTTTACATCCATCTACATAACATAAGACGGCTGCGTGCCAAGTTGGAAAATCATTCATCATTGCGTTTACTCGCCAATTGATGCCTGCCGGCGTGCCCAAAAGGTGTTTCTATAAAGAAGTCGTTCACAGTTTTATATTCTCTCACCTCCATATTTGGCAACTAGACCAACAATAATCTATCATTGTTCCTGATCAGTGAATAATGACGATTACTCCCTGTTTAAAGCACATTGTACACTGAAACGGAGCTGTATATCAGCCAGACTTCATTTACACTCCTGTCCGAAGTTTAAACCTTGAAACGCGGATCAAAAATTGTAGATAAAAAGCCTGAGAAAGGGAGAGCATAGTTTGCATAAATACACGACTGGACACCATTCTCTTCATTGAGTCATTCACTTAAACTTAAAATTTGATGTAAATTGGTGTTTAAAAAACATAACACGTAGTATAAAAGGGATGTAATAAAAATATGAGATAGCTCGATCCGTACGGCTATAAACACAATGTTGTGCGTGACAATGTTACAGTTCGCCAGTGTTCGTAACCAGAAAATAACACTGAGATGTTATTCAGTCATCGAAATCATAAATGACACCTAGTATGTTAAAGAGGTACATAATGTGTTAAATGAATGGCATGAAATACGACGGCATTGTCTGTTATGCCATGGCATGTGAAAGGAATAGAATGCTATATGATATTTTACTTTTCATTCTTTTGAGCTGACAGTCAGTGTCAGTGGGCTGACATGGCGCGTAAGGCTATTAAATGCACAATGGCTGTTTCTTAACTCAAGCACAATTAAACCGGGTATACATCAATCGTCAGATCGTGATTAAGGGCCAGGAGAAGATACATTTTTGCTGGGTATGTCCGCCATACACTCCGCGTTAATATCAGGCATCCTGATGACTCGGATAAAATTACGATTTGACGGTTGAAAGCTACAGTATGTTTGCTCTGGCCCCATTACTTTGCATTTACCCCGACAAGGTTCCGTGTCATGATAAATGGTTTCTAACCGAGGAAGATACCTTTGCAAATAAACTGACAGAAAATATTCATCTCGAGAATATTAAACAAGCGGGAATTGAACCGTCAGGAGATGAATGTGGGCCGACATTCAAAAGAGAGGAACATTTCATCTTTAGTTTTGTGACATCATGGATCAAGAATGAAAGGGCATGGCATATTCATTCTGCCTGATTTTTTTGAAACACCTTCACACAGTCAGAATCTAATAGCACCGGCAACTTCAAACCGCGCCAATGTCTTTTGGGGATACTTAAGATACGAACTAAAACTTTGCTTGAAAATGTCGGCCACTCTGAATGGGCCTCTAGCAAATGAACATTTCACTTCATCAAGCCGTGAGCTTGTTGTATGTGGCGTATAAAGCTAAGAGTGAGAGGGTATCACTGCAAAAGAGGTTTGTTTTTGTTGAAACTCTCGTACTGTCGTATGCAAACTGTTCAAATATCAAAGGGAGAGGGGGGATGACAGCTTATGAAAGGCGTTCGGAGTGAGGATTTGTTTGGCGTACAGGGAAACAGGTGGTTTGGGGCATTGAAGTTAAGTTTTGACTGATGACGGCAGGTGCACTCGTTCAATACACATCCTCCTTCATAATAACGCGCGCCGAAACGCTCACCTGACAAATTATACATTATAAATGACGCAACAAAATGAGTTTAAATGATAGGCCATTGTGCATTGTCTAACGTGTGCTCCCGTCAACAAGCGATGCGTACGTCATATCTCAAGGTTCCTGCCAGAATAGGTAATGTTCGCGCACGTGGTGAGGGCGTCTGAGGCATGCATTCTGATATTGCGATATTGTGCGAGCGTCCTTGAATGTGTCTACCGCGTAGTAAATGCCAGCCGCGTGTATCAATTCGCGGACGCTTTGCGGACCCTGGAAAACATACAAAGAATTAACAAGGTACATGGTATATTACTCCCCGTCTTTCGGCCACTCATATAGCTAACCAATAAAAATGATATTGCGCAGGCGCAAAAAATGAAAGGGCGTAATGTTGCCATCAGAGGTATGTGACCGTATGAGGTGAGTTCCTGTTACTCGGGGGGGGGGGGGGTAATGATTACTATACAGTGAGATACATCTCGAGAAAATTTGTAGAAGAAAAGACAAAAAATAGATGACGGCCTTTGGTTACACCGGCGCGTACGCAGAAACTGTCTGCTACATCATGTACATGTTGTAATGTTTAAAAAATGAATGGATGTGAAAAGTAATGCCGGTTTTGGATGTTTCATAGGTGATAGATATCAAAGCAAATCCCTGAAAATATACATGCTTCGAGAAACTGTGTCATCCCTGATTGTAGACAAACCTCGGATTTTAGACGAAAATTTAGGCGAAAATTTGAATTTGAACAACATGGCACCCTTGTCTCACTTTTAATGGATGTATTGTCTATGGGAGAGTCCGTACTTCGGAAGCATTTAAAAACATTCCGTAGCCATTGAAGCTAATGTGGTGATTAAAAGTAAAGTCGCAAGTGGTTTTCCCCTGCTGTTGCATCACTAGTTATAAGTCAACACCGCTCATCTGCACAATGGTTCGTGGTGTGACGTCTATGTCTGGTGCACACGAAGACAAAATACGTAACCCCAAACGTCAACGATCTCAGCAAATTTCAGCGAACCCTGTCGGTACTTTACCTATGAGCCTCGGGGAGAAAACTCTTTTGCAAAGAGTTAGCAAAAACTCACCCAAACAAAATGGCAACAAATCATGGGCAAAATGGAATAAGGTAGAGATTAGAAGAAGCAGAAGAAGGAGAAGAAACGAAGGAGTAGTAGAAGTAGAAGTAGAAGACCACGAAGAAGAAGAAGATGAAAGGACAAATGGAGGAGGAGAAGAAGAAGACAGGGTATCCATGTCTTTCGGTGGAAGTACATGTACTTCGTTTCGAACATGATTGTAAAAAAAAAAAACCGCTTCGAATTCTATAGAGAGATTTGGGGAGATCGCAACGAGGTTTGCACGGGAGAAGATTAGCAGCGGATGGATGGTTGATTCCGTTAAGATGTTACCCCCTCCCTTGCCCTGCAGGCCCTCTTCTGCTGCTTCACCGAGAGTTCCTTTTTACCTGAACCGACCCGGTTCTCTTTCGAGGCACAGCCCTCCTTTGCCAATCTGTTAGATTCTTTGGCAAACTTTAACTTTACTCCGACTGAGTTTGAGTCAGAAAAGATGTCTCTTGTAAAGGCACATACATAGCAAACAAGGAGGCACAGTGGTCAAGACTCGGGATTCTAAAACTGAGTATTTAGGGTTCGGGTCCTACCTGACAAATAATGACAGTGTGACTTCATTCCAACTTGGTTGGAGTTTGTTGATGTTCCCATCTCTTACCACTTAAATGCCCACAGAGCAAGAATAAGCCATGGACCCTTAAACAGGGAATCTTGGATTCGGGCCCTGATCGATGCGTATATGCTTCAACAGGGTGGTTTGGCTGGGCTGTTTCAACTCCTGCTGAAAATTGACAAAGTTAGCAAAGTTGAATAAAGATTTTGACTTATAAGTAATGTCAGCTAGACATAAAGACCGGCAGGAATACTTCTGATTAATATGCATGGTAAGAATGTCAATTACTGCCACTCATCCTGTTTGGCACGTACTCGCCGTTTGTTTCTCCGACATGTTACCGTGGTTACCCGGGAAAGGATATCGTCGTTGTAAAGTGTCCAAAATCATTGACGGAAATGCGTCGTCGGCTATACATAGACACAAGATCAGGTCTTGTCTCTTTCTATCGAGCAAGATGTGTTTAGCAAGTTCAGCTTTTAGCTTCTTAATTTGACTTCCCCCATCTCTTCAACATTTCTCCTCCGGAAACAAGATAAGAATTCGCATCTTTTAAAAACCTTTCAGCTTGTATATCTTGCACACTCTCTCATCCCCCTCCCCTCCCCCCCCCCCCTCCGTCTCTCTCTGCCTCATTCCTCCCCCCGTGGCTTTCGTCTAAACTCATTCACATCAATATACTTTCCTTTCCCCCACTTTCTTTCTGAAAGAAATAAAAGAAAATCTATTTCCATCTCACTTAGATGTCCCTTGGCTGCCTCTCCCAACCCCCGACTTCCTTGTCACAACTTCGCTCATTTCAAAAAGTTGAAAGAATCCTTTTCTCTTTCTGACACCCCCCGCGGAGCCTTCGCGTCAAACCGCCAGAGAGCGCAAACCGCCGCCTCGATATAAAGGGAACAAAATCCCGTAAAGGTGAGGGAGGAATTTACTCATGTGAGGATCGGAGCTGTACAATTGTTCGTCTTCTTCCTTTCTCACCCCCCCCCCCCCTCCTCTCCACTCCCCCAAAGAGGCCTGCACTGATTTCAAGTCCAAAAACCAATTTCAATTTCAGAGCGGCTGGCTACGAGCGAGCTTCCCGCCGACAGGTATCGGGAAGGGAAGTTGACACGTCTGCACTAGGCGGGCTGTATGATTGCCGTTCTTCTTCTTTTTTTCTTCCGAGATAGAAAAAAAAAAAATACTGCGAATGAGCTTGAATTGCACTAATTATATTTTCTTCTCCATGGCAACCCTGAGGGTCCCTTCGGAGTTGGATGATAGGGGCAGGAAAAACGTCGAATCCCGCCGCATATCGCCTGGAGTCCTTAGTGCCTTGGTTGGAGAGTGTTTCCGTAACAGGTTGTACAGTCTGTATACCAACAACATTGATCAGAAAGCGAGATTTCGACAGACACTGGTGCATGATTGGTATCCATCCGTGTTTTCGCGCGCTTTCAACGAACCAAACTACTGGGGGACAGAATTGCAAGGTGTACTGAATGGCCAGACAGATACAGCGATAGACTATAGTTGTTGTTGTTGGGGTTTTTTTTCCTTACGTACCGGCAATGCTGTTTGATTCGCACTCAAAGGGGCTAAAATATTGGGAACATGTGGCGTGTGTGCTTCTCGTGTTATTTCGCTGTTCGTATCAGTAACTACCTTATATTAAAGGACCAATGAAATGCGAATGCATGTTAATTGTGTTGATTTGTAATATCCTGATCATCTCGATGGCCGAATGAATATCTGAATATGTGTCATGTATTCTAAAATAACGTTTCTACTATTTTGCTTCGTATTACTAAACTTGGACACGCCCACAAGGGATGGTATTACATGTGTGGAAAACTCATATTAATGCTCAGTCTTGCGGAAGATGAATTCCGCTGATTTTTTAAAACAAATCATAGCAGTACGATGGCAGTGTTTGATAAATTGCGTCATTGATAGAATCTTGGTTTGGTTTGTTCTTTTCTTTTTTTTTTTCTTGTTGGCATATCTAAGTAATCCGGAGAAAAATATATAGTATAAAAAATATTGCCCAACACGTGTGTATACCGTATAGCGACAATGTGTTGTGCTTGTCAGATCTTGAGACCAAGGATAGTGTTATCGACGGTAGAACATTGACATACAGTTTGACAATGCAATATATTCGATGTTATTCTGTGCATTTTACTACCGACATCTTGATAGTCATGTTTCGACTCTCATATGCATTATGTATATCTCGTTAATTCTTGACAGAATCTCAGGTGACACAGAAATCTCTGAATTTATTTCCTCTTTTTTTTTTTGAAAACAGTGACTACAATGTCCTCCAAAATTTCCGAATAATTAAAGAAAAGCATTTTGTGGTGAGCAAGTTGACATATTAATTTGCCAAAGTTTGACGCGCATTCTCGTCCAAATCGATAGGTCATAAGGAATAATGTGGGGTGTGCCAATTTTATTGGTCTCAACTCGGCATGCTGATTGCAGATGCACTGGACGTATAATAGCTGGTTCGATGCAGCATGAAGCGTACGGCGATTTCCCTCTACATTATAGAGAGGAGAGATCTAAGGGGGGGGGGGAGGGCACAGAGAGAGGGGGACGAAGTGAGAGAGAGACTGGTCAAAAAAGGAATACGCAACTAGGATTGTGATAAGCATTTACAACGATCTGCTTCTTATGACTTTTAATTGTCCAAAATGGTGGACCCAATGTATGTCTGATGAATATGCCTGACGGAAAATGTGTGCGCCTGGAAGGAGGCTACTATTATGCCCTTTGTCGAACCGTCGGAGCCCACGTATTGGAGATAGAGGGAAGTACTTTTCTCTTTCTTCTTTTTTTTTTCTAAAGTAGCATCGCAATTTTCATGCCGCTCTAACGACTTCTCCCCCTCATGTTTGTTTAGCACGTAATCGAATGACAAAGTTTACCACGTCGACTGCCAAATAGCAGCCCGAAGACAAAACACCGGGAGAAAATGGATGAGAAGTACATCGCGATGGTAATTGTTTGTGGCTTGCCATAGCTCAGTCATTTCTCTGCGATACAATCAAAGAAACAGTCTGCTTGATTGCTTGATTGTACTCGTACTGTACAAATCTAATACACACACACACACACACACACACACACTCACACATATATATATACACGCACATTACACACAAGAGATTCCTGAGAAACAGGAAAATTGCAATGATTCAGAGTTATCGACTGAATCTCTCTCTCTCGCGACATCATTGAACACGAAGTCAATGAAATTCGCGTCATTTTCATCCGTGAATGAGCGGAAACTCTTCCTGTTGCCATGACGACGAGCAACGACATGAATTGTGAAAGACTGCGCTTAGGTTTCGCCTGTCACAAGAAATAAGTTCAGAGACTCCTTTTTTTTCCCCCTCACGGAAGCAAGTTCTAAGGTTTTGTAATTGTAACAGGCAAGTTTCGATCGTATATGCCTCAATTCAATGCAAGTGCCATATTAATCTTTTTCACTTTGAACTGAGGCTTTCCGATGAATTCTTTTTACCGGCGAGAAAAGCAAACAAATACAACTTTCGTATAAAACCATCTTTAACCTCTCTACAGACTATAGATTATAAACGAGATGTAGATGGTTATAAGCCTAGGTTGATGTCTATGCATGCAACGATGGAGAATGATATGACACGTGATATAATCTGTGAAAGCAGAAACATTCTTCTCTAACCTTGCTTGAGGCATCTGTATATTCTGAGAAAGGGAGGATGTTTGGACACAATATGCTAAGAGCCAACATTGAGGTTGAAGGCTTCGCTTCATCCTTTTCAGTCAAGGCAGGTGCCAATTTTAAACTTAATTCCCATGAAATAATCCAGTCTAGTGGTGGGATGAATGACATGTATCCGTATGATATAAGTATAAAAAAAAACCCAAAAATGAGAAATCTTCGTACTTCTTCTTTGTGCCCGCTCTTCAACTGTCCTTGATTTCCCTTGAAGATCAGCTGCTGCAATCTGCGCGTATTCATGAATTCGTAAACACTTCTATCACCAAAGCTGCATAATTCTAGGAATAAAATATGATGAACAATATCACCTGAGTGAACTTGCTAGGGCATGCTGATTCCTGTCACGTTTCATTTCTTCCTTGCTCGACGGGGTCAAAATAACAACCCATCTTTTCACTGTGTTTGTGCGTAATCTTCAAGCGGAAGGAGAAATCACCGTATTCAAAACTATGACCAATTAGTGCAATATTATTGTCCGTGAAGGCCAATGTTACGCATGCGCAAGAACGTCTGCGCTGTTGATCTACAGCCGCCGAGGTGTAACAAATGTGACGTGCGTGATCGGACTTTCAGCTATATCGGCAGGGCGAAACATGGCTGAGGGTTGCAATGTGCTCGTAGCACGACCCCGATGTATTCTTGTGTCGAGTTTGGCAATAAGTTCATGCCTTATCAAATATATATATTTTCCAGCTATCATTACAAATAATGCCCATGGGCAAGCCAAGCCAATTGAACGCATGGCAAAATATTATCATTGGAAAATATCACGAGCTTATGATGCACATACCATGTTTCATTTCGTTTTACTTGTAGTTTTTTTTTTACAACATCGTTTTAAAGGATGGAATACATCTAGAATCAATAGAACATGAGGACCGCAGATTTTTTTTTCAAACCTAATTTCAATTAATTCTTTCTCCACTGTGAACAACATGGAATAGAATACAATGTCAGTAAGATTTTAAAGATGATGATGCTGGGAGGATAAATAAAAGGCATGTCTTTGAAATCACTATACATCCTGCTCCAAGAAAGACTGTACTATACTATAGTCAGGGTGCACATACTGGATGGAATACAACCACAATCACGTTTACCGGTTACCTGTTACTGTACCAGCACACTGTATACACTGTACTCGATTCAGTTCACCTGCTTAAAGGTGACCATTAAGTTTGCCCAGCCGAGATTGTTTTCCAAGCTGGAGCCATGGAGCGTTTGGAGAGAAAGTGCTCTCCACGAAAGGGAAGGACTGGACGTGTATCGAGAGCATTTTATATACATGCACAAATATACAATACGAAATATTTGTATGTAATATGAATATTTTATGTCACATTTCAGCATAAAGATTTTATTCTTTGTATAATGTACATGAAATCATTGTATACATTATATGCACATATGGATATATGATATATTTAGAAATAGATATACAAATAGTGTCATGAAAATGGAATGATAAAATCTATTGTCAAAAATTACCTTTTCAGTTTAGAAATTTGTTCCTTTTCTCATGAAATTCCAATTCGACTGTGTTACTCTGGACTTGCTATGTGTATATGAGACTTACTTAGGCCTATGCCTGACTTAGCAACAACAGCGCCAGCATTTTGAAAGACGAACTGCGTTCGCACGCGCATGCCATCCCTAGTCAGGTAACTTTCATTCCCTTATATACAACGTCATTCTACGACGAATAAGTTATTCCGTCCGTCAACATTAGACAAAGCTTGCATGAACCCGGGCATCGGAGGGAAAAAAAATGTTTCTGCCATCCTCACCGCATTTTGGCGCCGATGAAATTCGTCCGACATGCCATAATGCATCATTCTTCATGGTCGATAAACGTGGACGAGGGGCATGATTTTTTTCCCCTCAACCTACGAGACTGTTTATATCCCTTAAAAATGTTTCTTGTTTGTTGAACTTGGTCCTTTATTTCCTTCATCCCTTCATCTTTCCCCGCAGCTTGAAAGCAAGCCACTCTCAACGCTACTCACGAAAACAAGGGGAGTGTGAGGGGAAAATACATGCAATGATAGATAGAACAACCATAAATCAAAAGGCTTAATACATACTGTCCTACTGAACATTTAGAAGCGAATTAAAAAGTCCAAGTACACGAAATGTGAACTGTAATATCCTGTGGTGTTGAAGCTCTGCTATATCACGAAAGAATGAGGATTATATACGTATATTAACATGTTGTCATGCTGTTGTTTCATTATTTAGCTCTCATCATCATGCACATTAAGAAATAGATGAAAACATGAACCCGATACATGATCATGAAAATACGATACACTGAGAGTATAATAATGATAGAATATCAAGAATGATAATGATAACAGTGATTGTGATAACAAATAATTTTCATCATTTTGACCTAATTATAATCATAAATTGCTTTTTTTACAAGAGCTTAAAAAAGTCACAGCTATGATTGTTATGAGTTGCTTAACATCTGCATCAGATCGTTCAATCTCCACAAGCAGCTACGCAAGTTGTCAGTATCTCCCGCAGACGCATTTAATGTCAGCTCACACGCTTTCCACAACTGGCTGGATCCAACCGACTCGACTTATGATCATCCCTGTCACAGACATCCCAACTCCCTGCCAAAGTCCCTTTTCATCAGATCAACCCAGACCAGGTCCACTTGATGGAATCTGCTTCTAAACATAGCCCAAATCTTTTATATCTGGCAATGCGCTTTACATTCCTTCCCATCGTACGTCAGCCTATATTTAAGGACAGCGACGATCTTCGTTAATCTGATCTTAGCTGGAATCGTGTCAACAGAGGAAAGGCCTGCATGTTATTTCGTGCTCCAAGGCGGTCCGCGCGCGGCTGTGGGTGCCTTAATCACCCTCTCCTTACGAGAGGCCACACTCGAAACCGGCGCCATAATAATTGCGGTCCTAGCAAAATATAGGACGTTCCGTCTGTTTGGGATTCCTTGGAAAAAAATTCAATTTTAGCATGTCAAATTGCCCCCAATCCCATCGCTTGCTATCAAAGTCTATATAGGATGCCCCTTTGAAATGACGGTGGTCAACACCTCCTCCTCCTCCTCCTCCTCCTCCTCCTCCTCCTTCTCCTCCTGCTTCTTTTCCCTATAGCCTGTTATACCTTGTAGATTTTTTTTCCTATGGTCACATACGTAGAGAGCACCAACTCGCATCAAGGGTGTAGGGCGCATAATTACTCGTACTGGTGGTCAGTTCGCTGAAAGTGAATGGTTCAGAAACTCACGTTGTGGGATCTCGGCACCTGCTGCTTTGTATAGCAACCTATCAGTTCTCTGGAGGATTGATTATTGAGGGGTCATACGTGTAACGTATACACACCATAATAGCAATCACCTGCAACCATTCCGTGACCAAAATGCACATGCGCGAGTTTTTTTCATTTGTTGTTGTTGTCGTTGTTTTTGACATTAACGTTCTAATGCGACAGACCTCAAAATTGCAACAATTAAAAGGAATAGCTCTGCATTCATGGCTAAATCGGATAAAAGAGTCCTTATGTGTTTCAAGGCTAATTTCGATGTCAATGGGGTGTTGCGATACAATAAATTGATTTCTTCACCAGACGAAATCAACCGTGAACACCCATGGGCCATGAATCAAACTTTACACTCCTTCTTAGTAGATACAATTTTTTTTTTGATTCAATTCGATTTATTTTCCATCTAGCCAAGAGTGAAAGAAAATACAAAGCATGCACCATACAATCACATTGCCAGCTGTGTGAGAGCCATTTTCAGAACCCCGTTGAAATTTTGGGATTGCTTATGAAATGCATTTCTTTTTCCTTCTTTTTTTTTTGAAGACGAGCAAAAGCGCTTGATGTCAATGAAATTTCACACGACTGAGAAAATACACTTATAGAATAAATAAGATTAACATCAATAAACAATTTGCACAAGAACTAAAAACCGAACAACCTTCGAATCTTAAAGGGATACTTTCATTATGAAAGTGTTATCATACTAAATGTGTGAGAGAGAAATATATATAGAGAGGAAGAAGATATATCATATAATAATTATATTGGACAGACAGAGAGAGAGAGAGAGGTACCAAACAGTGCGTTACCATGTTTGTCTATAAACACACAGGATATGTCTTCGATGCTCTCCTTGCATCGCATCATTTATCATCTCCTTGGGAGGAATTCATCGATTAATGAAGTTGGCCTCAAGACCGCCAGAATCGTATGGCGCAGTCTGAAAACTTTTTAGGAAATCGGGGGCTGGTATTTGAGAAAAATGCAACCCGAAGATTTGATCGCGAGGAGAGGGGGGGGGGGGAGGGGGATTGAAATCATTCTCTCAATTGAAAAGAAGTATGATAAGATGTCTATCACAGACAGCGATCGATATAATGATATAGTCATTTTCAAGATGTTATTAAAATAAATGAAGAGAAGAGGCTTTTTGTGAGTATGTGTGTGTTTCTACCCTCTCCCCCCCCCTCTCTCTCTCTTTGTGCGTGTGTATTGTGATTATCAGCTTTTCACTGAACTCCAAGAAAATGTACACCGAGAGAGTTGTGTTTGTGATCTACCATAACACTGGATCGACAGAATTTCAGGTAATTGGCACACTTAAATAGGTTAACGACAGCTCGTTCTACTTAATTTGAGAAAAAGAGACATCAGCATGTGTTTTCTGCTGTTCTGCTGTTTTGAAAGAGAGAGAAAGAGAAAAAAAAGGAAGGAAAAAGAGAGATGTCGAGACTGAGAAAAGGTTAACTATCGCCTAGATATATGGAATATGAGATCGAGTTTGGTTGTGATTCGTTTGTGCAATTCGTCAAGACCTGTCCCCGCGTTTCCCAGCAAAACGTTGCCACAGCTGTTTGGATGTGCTAACTTGTACAAGTGAGTGGGTGTGTGTGTGTGTGTGCGTGTGCGTGCGTGTATGTTCAGGTGTGTATGTGTACAATGTCTGCGCGCGTCCGCTCATGAATGAACAATTCCGAACAATTTCGGATTTGACTCCGCACTGAAGCTGATTACGTCACATCACTTCATCTCGTATTGATTTTTATGTACAGTTAGGTTAATCTGCATGTTATTACGGACAAAGGTAAACAAGCGACCACGACATTCGTTTGTTTCATTGGTGAGAGGTGCCGCTGACAGCTTACTTGACAGCAATTTGGAAGCTAATGAAAAAAGTAAAACAACATAATCACCGCGGATTCTATAGGTTAATATTTGTTGTTGTAGTGATAGTATAGTTGTAGTAATGATGATGATGATGATGATGATGACGATGAAAATGATGATAATGATTTAATATTCACACAGAGCACACATGTGCAAATGAAGAGAGTTTTAGCAGTGCACTTAATATTGGGAAACGTATTTGAGTTTTCTAATGCAGGTTTCTAACAGTAAGCTGATATACTGAACAAAGATGGCAGAAGACAATGTTTAATGTGATGTCAAAATTATCAGGTCTCAAATGAGACATCGCAGCGTGTTCAATGGTGTTCAAGGGAGTTGAAGAAAGATTCAAGTGAAAGCAAGTGGTATCAGATATTTTGTTGTGTGTGCGTGTGTGTGTGTGTGTGTGAGGCTGTGAGCTGGTGTGGAAGAACGTTCCATAGACGTTGCGCTATACTTGTCTGAAGAATGTATGTCACCGACTGAGAGATTAACGTTTTGAAATGGATTGAATTGTCACCATGGAGACCAGATAGTGAGTGTTGGCAGAAATCGCGATGCCACGTTACTACGACGATGCTCATTTAAAAATATCTGTAATTCAGGCATTTCTACCGCACTGAAACCACAACGGTGATGTATACCATAGGGGAGTCTGTGAGTGCAGTTATCAGGCATATGATATTATAAAAATAGCGATTCTCTACAGTGGAAACAAAGCGGTGTCACAATTCTGGAGATAACCTGGGTAAGCTGACATACGATTTGACTCAGTACTCTACAGTGATGTTAAATGGAAATACGAATGGAAAGTGTGTGTTTGCCCTTTTGATCATGCCAGATCTTCATAACTTCACGAAAAACTCTTATGAAGAGAGAAGGAAAAATAATTACTCGAGAGGAAGAAAACACACAATCATGTATATATCACATTGTATAATCACACACGAGCACAAAAGACAAACGCACACACACACATACACATACAAATATATATACATATATCAATTTATATATATATATATATATATATATACATATTTTTTTTTTTTTTTTATAAACAAGGAAGGAAAAACTGACCAGAAACAACTGTAAAAATAAATAGCGAAAACTTTGAGCAAAGAAAATGGGTTTTCATCGGGATTCGAACCCGAGACCTCCGGATTACTAGACCGGTGCTCTACCGACTGAGCTATTGAAAGCCCATTTTCTTTGCTCAAAGTTTTCGCTATATATATATATATATATATATATATATATATATATATATATTTCAAATGAATCTGAATCTGAATCTGAATCTGAATATATATATGTGTGTGTGAGTGTTTACTATTTCATAGTCCACGTGTTGGCCAACCAATATCAATAGCAGGAGAAAGACACACACACACGCACACACACACACACACATAAACAACTTGAACTTCAAATATTTTCAAAATCTTTTAACCGGAGAGGACAACACAAAAGGAATACAACAAGACTGAATTTCTGTCTTCAAGAATTTCAAGGATGCACCTGTGTGCCATATGTGTAATACAGTATACAATAATATATAGCACATACATACATTTATGCTTATGTACTTGAGTGTGCAAAGAAATTTTGATGAACGACATTCATCTTTACTGGCCTCGTAACTGTTTCCATACATATTGCATTACAGCAAGTCATCGGCCATATCAAGTCTCGACTGACAGTGTTGTATCTCTATGCAGGATTTTGACGCGTTGGTTTTTCAGACGGTGCAACCTGCACGAGCCCTTCTTTGAATAAATCTTTAATTGCATGGAAGTTGATCTGCCCACTTCTGCGAACTACCGGTAATGCGTCTCAATACTAACAAGAAGTTTTACGTTCGTTACTTTTACGACAATCAAGACCGTATCGATCTCTATTTCTGCATTTACTTCGCTTCTTCGCACGCCGTTTGTTCCTATAATACTCTCTTCGAAGTATACTCGCTGGAAGACCAGGTTAGATTATATTTCATCGTGTGTGTGTGTGTGTGTGTGTGTGTGTGTTCCGACTGGCATTGGCCTGTTAATGCGGTTCCATTATTCAAGAGTTGGTCTCGTTCGCTCTGTATATAGGCTCGTTTCATCTCCATTCCTAATTTGGCGCCTATTTACTTATTCAAAGATTCGCGCCAAAACATTCCGACGATTTAGGTGGGGAAGGTAAGAACAGACAAGAGGTAGTCAGTAACACGAACGCGGCTAGGGCAACTAAGTAGGCATTTCAGGCATGAGATCAGCAAAAGCCACTTACTATTATACCTTTAAAAGGTATTGACTATACCCCCAAGGAGGGGGAAAAGATACATACAGTGTATCTATGTTATAATATTTCAGAATGTATTTTCTTACATACAAAGATTACTTATATCTTATCGATTGCCGGGAATATAATGTGCCCCATGGAGGAGGGGGGGGGGGGGGGGAGACATTACATTTCACACAAGATCAGTCGGCATTTCTGATATATGGGAGAGTGCAGTATCCTATACAAACATGACAATAGGTGTGGAGGTTTCGTCAAAATTGAAATAAAAATAAAAAGAATCATGGAAAATTAAATGAGCTTCAAACATTTACATGAAATAGTAATACTAATTGCAAGCATTTACAAGCAGGCACATAAAATATGATATCATAATTGCATCACAAGTCTTCCGGTGACAAGCACACAATCTACTCTAACTTCCTTTATATTTGACATAAAAGAGAAAAGAAAAGAAAAAGTCTGAATACATTTGGCATTAATCAATCGCCAATCACCATTCTAATGTTGCCCTTACCAAGTAATGACAATTGTTACTGTGAGAAATTATGATAGTTGTGAAGTCATTGACAAAAACAAAACAAAGCGCGTTTTTGTCTTTTATTTTGATGATACCTTGGTGCAGTGCAACACCAACGGGAGAATTCAGAGCTGATGAAAAGAAAAGAAAAAGTCTGAATACATTTGGCATTAATCAATCGCCAATCACCATTCTAATGTTGCCCTTACCAAGTAATGACAATTGTTACTGTGAGAAATTATGATAGTTGTGAAGTCATTGACAAAAACAAAACAAAGCGCGTTTTTGTCTTTTATTTTGATGATACCTTGGTGCAGTGCAACACCAACGGGAGAATTCAGAGCTGATGAAATTATCACGTCATATGATTTCCTCATGCCGCCCTATGAGCCACATAGTTACGTATACATTAGCCTTACTGGCTTAATTCTGATTTCTTTTCTCGCTCACAGCCTACGTATTCTGCCACCTATAAGTATAGTGCCTACACGTTCGATAGCATCCTACTTGATATAATATGTGAGAACAGTTCCACTGCTGCCCCCAGGGAATAGCCCAAATATTTAGTGGACCTCCTCGCACTTTGCGCCATCAGTTTGCAAACATTTGTAAATCGTGGGCGGAATGATGCGGAGCATAGATGACTTTCAACTCCTCAAAATGCAAGTGCTCTCCCTCCAACTGCCTCGCATAGCGAATGAGGACGCTGTGGATTTGTTAGTTGAAAGACCCCGTGCGTGCAAGAGCACTGCGGCTTGGGGCATGTAGCTCTTCACGATTTAGGGCTAGAAACTTCCCCAGAGCTAACATAACTTAGAAGAATGTTTTACCTATGCTAGCTTTCTTGACAAAGATATGAAAATGCAAACTTAGCAACGATGTAATGATGTAGTGTCATTTGGGCTATTCAATATCTAACCAAGAGGACGTTGTTGTTACTCTTACCCCTGGAGGTGCAAGGAACCCATTTATACCTGGGTCAAGTGGGGGCATTGTTGGCAAAAACATCTTGTCTGAGGATGACGAACCAGGCTGGATTCGAACCTAAGACATTTAATTTACAAATCCCTGATTTTATCCACAATACCGCAGTAATGTGTTAGTATTAATGACAGGCCATACATAGTTATCTAGTTGATATTAATCAGGAATCTATCTAGATTTATGCATTTATTCCCTCATGTATACATGCCCTTTAATCTTTTTTTTTTCAAACAACCAACGCCCGAGATGTTCCCCTAAAATAGAGACCATAATGGAGGGACGGTTAAAAAAAATAGCTCCATTCGTTTTGGGCTCTGGAGACTTGTTGATCATGTACTTGTCAATATCCTTTAGCAAACTCTGTCGCTCGATCGTCTGCCAACGCTCCTGTCGATCCCCTTCCCCTCTATTTGCATTTCCCGCCACTTGTGGCGTGTAATCCACACTGATGGCGCGCAGAGGTGAATTTAAAAACACAGATATCACCAGTCCTCGACATGCTTCCGCTGGTCCATGAATAAATCCCCCCGTGAGTCCCGGGGCGGGAATATGTCGTGCTTACTTGCACCCTCCCCGAGCTTTTGGTCTTCAAGCCTTGCCGAGCGCACCGGCGAAGGTCATTCGGTGGCCCTACGGAATGGAATTCGCCTTGTTAGGACGCGATACGCGTAATCTTGCGGCGTAAAATGTATGCGCACGCGCCATTGTTAACAAGATAGTGGATAAGAGGAAGCGTACGCACTTTCCTTCCGGTTGTGTTTCCGGACGGTTCTCGGATATCCGCAATAGAGTGCTTTTAGCCATGTATGATCACCTTATCCGACAACCGTGATAAAAACTCATTTCTAAGGAACTGTTTTAATCAACTCTAACTGGAAAAAAAAAAAATGTGCTAAATAAGGAAGTCAGTCGACAGGCAGCCTAGTTGTACGCCATTTTGCTTACATCGACAGGGAATTGTCTTGAACAAACTCATATCATCTCTTTACAAAAATCTTTTCCAGAAATACGAGAATTTTCAATAAACGTCCCTAACACATTCTGCAGTGTGTATACTTAACTTTGATATCTCCATACCTCACTTATGGAATTCTTTCGTGGGGAATTACAACTTTCGCATTAGAAACGCTGCGCAAGAACTATTAATCGAATTTTCTCTCACATACAAACCGCTTTTTTTTCCGCCAAAACAAAATCTCAGATATTAAGGATTTATTCTCCCATATATAATCTTGGTATTTTCATGCACAAACAATCATCCAACGAATTGTCATTAGTTTTTCTATACATGTTCAGAAGATCAGCACCATTCATTGTTATCCATGCACTCGCCAGAGTGGCGCATACCGCCTTTCACGTACATGTATATACTCGTACCATTTTTGCGAAGAAATTAATAATGCCAATACATGCATACTGGACACAGATACTGGAAAGACATTCCCGAAGAAATAACTTCTTCAGTACGCGTGTTGCGTAATTTTATATGTTATAATTGTATCATTATAATGCCTCAATCTCCTTTCTATATTACCGTGTTACAATGAAGCACTTCTCATCATTATATATCACTAAATGCATGTATTTTTTTTTACAAAAGATGGATTAAAGCAGCATTTAATCTGTTCCATACATATCAATTTTTCAAAATCAATTCTATTGTTTGAATAATTTTAGTTGATCAAGGCTCTCATATTAAATGTTCCACGTAATTCTCACACAAATAGATTTTTGCGACCTGCAATTTTACAAGCTAGCCTATTACGTAGGCCCATTATATATTTGTTACTTCTTGAACTTCGGACCATAATAATGACCATTAATGTTTGTTTTCAATACGTACGTAATTTTGTAATGCGAAATCCATACACATTGTTATATACTAACATTTGTCCTCTTATTTTGTAGAATTCGTGTACATAAATTGTAATTCCTTTTAGAAACATGAAAATATGAAATGAAAATAAATTGAATTTGAATTGAATTGAAAAAGATCAATTGAAATAATGACGCAACTTATCAGTTTTGTTTGTTCTATTGCTGCAGGCGTCATGACTGCATGTTAGCTCATCAGCTCATTGGGGAATGTGACATACCAGAATGATAAAAATATAGGAACATAGGGACAGAGCGCAAGGAAGAGCGGATAAAGGAGACAAATTAAGAGATTTTACACTTGATTGTGTTACAATTTGTTAGAGCACGCATGGAATATTTCTAGGAGTCATCGTAGGACCAAATCCCTTTGAAAATTGCCAATCATGATCCGCTTTCCCTTTAAGAATAACCTTCACGCGTGTGGAAAAGCCAATATTTCGCCATGTTTACTCAAACATGATTTGTCACGGCCCGTGGGGACGAGCGAAGACGTGATGGTATGCCGGTCCTAATTATGAGGCGAGTGTATTGCCAGTGGAGAACAACTTCCTGTTTAGCAGCGCTGCCCAATGCAAGCTCCTCCCCTCCCCCCCCCCCCCCCCTCTTCCCACCCTCCACCTCCTCTGCCTTCTCGTATAGCTCCTCATTTCGCTTCTCCTTCATGTTGTATCGTGAAGAATATTGATTCTGAATCTCGTTATACCATAAAAATGCCATCGTCTAATGATAGTTCATGGACACATTTGGTCATGTCTTACCGACTGCTGCTAAATTACTTTGGTAAAGATAGCGAAATGCATCATGAGCACATAATTATATTAGACAAAAAAAAGTGGACAAGCTTCTTGATTGACTGAACTGCCTCATCACACTAAACAGCAAATACCTCTGGATGATTCGTTAATCAATACTTAAAGAACGATGACTATTAATAAGGCTTTAAAATGTTAAGAATTAAATGCACAACGATGTACTGCAGGGTATTTTGTCGAAATTGAATCTTCAAGACCAGATAGTCCGCCATCACAGACGATCCCTCTCTGTAGAGTTCTCTATTGAGCAGCTGGTCTCCATCAAAATCGCTATACAAGTAAAAGAATGAGCAACTCGACGTTAAAAAAAAGATTGAAGATAGCACATAATCTATCAGGCCATGAATTAATCATAAAGACAGGCGAGGCGGCCTCTCTCTTCTGCACCTCATAGTCAGTGCTTGAATGCTGTAGGCCGAGCCGGTTGGGGCTCGCCACGCTCGCAGGGTCTCCATCGCAGTGTCTCGGGCAGCGCTCTGTTGTCAGTAATGTGTGCTTTCGTGTTATAGTGTCTATAACATACATCGTTCAGGATAATGAAGTGATAGAGAAACACACGCATATAAACCTTCACGTATATATATATATATATATATATATATATATAGATAGATATATGATATATCTTTCTATCTCCATCTCTTCCGTTTCTCTCTCTCTCTCTACATATATATACATATATACATATATACATATATGGGACGTGTGTGTGTATGTGTGTGTGTGTGTAGATGATTATGTTAACGATTCCTTTAAACATTTTGCATCCTCTTTTTATAGGCTGAAGTTGTTGTGCAGGGCTCCTTGTGCTTTCATCTTTCTTTTTTTTGACATAGTGAAAACATTTTTCTTTCGTTATAGGAGCTTAGAAGCCTTAAAATGTGAAATGCAATGAGAAAGTGCTTTTTAGTTGTATAGCTTGTTGGCAGCTAGACAAGTTGAATTTTTAATCTCTATGTGAATTACAGAAATTCTCAAAAATTGCTCTTGCTCTTCACCCACCCCCCCCCCCTCCATATTAATGTTACCCTGTATACTCTGGTGACGTACGTATGACGCGTTTACATTGTTAAATAGCTTTGACATCTTCGCTCAAGACGACGCGCCCTTCAAAGAATACACAGTATAGCGTTCGTGAAAAGAAGGATTAGCGGGAAAAAATGAGAAGGGAGAAGAAGATAAGAAGGTATTACACCCACCGCAAGCTCTAAGGAAGAATGTCATCATTGAATCGACCACATGAAGTGCATTCTTTCTAACATCGAAACCCATTTAACATGACCCACTTCTCCCTCCCGCCTTCAATTTACCGGCCATTTCGACGGAAACACGTGTAAGTGGTCGGACTTAATCAAAAGGGGGGCGCTGCTGCGACGATAACACGCGAACAATATATTATTATACCAGCGCGGGTACGAAGCGAGTGGTCATATATTCAATGCCCCTCAACACGTCCAAGCTGATATAGCATTTATTCTTACGGTTAACGGTCTAGCTCTAATGCGGAGCAGTTTGACACTTCATAATATGACACTAAACTACTGTACTCACCGGCGCACACTCTTGTTCGTGTTTTACATGCGAGTGTGTCACTAGTGTGTCGTGTGTATAAGAGAGTATTGTGTGGATGTGAGATAGCTAGAAAGACAGATAGATATATAGAAAGATGGATAGACCGATGAAGACATTGGAAGATAGATAGATAGAGAGTACATGTGTGTTTCCCAAAGAAATTTACAATATTCTGCAGTGTTAAGTATCCCGAAAATGCAGCTTTCTCACAAATTTAAAAATCAGCAAGCCAGCATGATCAGAAAACAATTGCACCTGTAATGAGTCAAATGTGAAATTATCCAAAATTCTGAATGACTCGGAGGGACACTCTTCCGTCACTTAAGGGCCGCAACCTTGATTTTGTTTTGAGCAATTCCTTTTATCATAAATAGTAAGTATACTAACGACTTTCAAGGAATGGTGCAGTATGGGTTGCGTGTAAAATAAATCTTTACAATACACCAAAGTATAGATTTGTTGTGTCGATACACAGCTTAATATAACATGTTTTTATGAAAACACATGGATGAGCGAGGGAAAAGTGATAAGGATCAAATTAGCATATTCCGCAGGAAAAATTGATATCCAAAGGGGAGGTGAAGGCATTTTGGATTGCGCATTATGGCAGTCTTGGTTTCTGCTGCGTCTTTTTCAGCAGTTTGTCGTATTTGTCAGCGCTGGTGTGCGGAAGGAGAGACGCATTAGATTCAGCAATTAATCTTAATTCAAGTCGCGTGTTTGCCAAGCATGACTCCCCGCCATTCAGGCGCAAGGATTCCAAACATCGCAAAAAAACGAGTCGTGTTCTCAATGAATTAATGACTTCGCGAGGAATTCAGGCCGCAGGAAATGTTCAAATTATCTCTCAAATGAGACGTTAATTCATCCCATCTGCGGCTACGATTGTTTAATATACTCGATCTCTCTTCCCTCACTTTCTTCTTCGATTAGTATTACCCCATCCACATTTTAAATTTAACCGTCGTCGATTAAGCTAATTTCTTTGTATCCTTTTATCTAACATTTTGTATTCTAACCGATCCAGTCAATTCTTTTTTTCTCTCTTTCTCCACTGTTAACACTCTCTGAGCATTCACAATTCCATATAGCGTGATCTGCGCGTTGCTATTCAAGTTCTTGCATGCCGGTTCTATTCTTGCTGTCTCGAAACAAAATATATCTTTTTTTCGTTCTTGTCTTACTCCCCCCCCCCAAATAAATAAATAAATAAATAAATAAATAAATGAATAAATAAATAAATAAATAAATAAATAAATTACTACTATACATCATTGATGGGGATTGGATGGAATGAGGAGGAACGTTAATGTGCGCTGCCGAATTCTGTGTATGCCTAAATGCGCAAAGTCATTCTTTTGCGTCCTATATTTGCAAATTTTACGTTCGGCAGAGCAGTTCCGCGCCGCCGATTCTGAGCTCCAGAGTTGTCGCCTTCGATCACATAATGCAGGCAAAACCCATTCTAGCTACACGTTCTAATCTTGAAACATTCATCCGTTGATCAGTAGACGACGAAGCGAATAATCGGATTTCTCTTTTTAGTCTCGTTCTTCTCGTGCTCATCAAAGAAAGAGACGATGCACTCAACTATGAAGGAGTGTCAGTGATGAACCGCTTTATTGGCTGACAAACTTAATTAAATATCGAGGGTCCAACAGGGAAAGTTTGATAGCTGGTCACCGGGAGCCGAACTGATTTCAAGGATACAATGATTAAAAGCCTTCATAGGCTGTTGTGTGGAGCGCATTATCATGTCGCTGTACGCAATTAAATTGGGGTAATGAACGTTGTACTGTCGGGATTCTCGAATTCTCACAATATTCGCTTTTTCCGAAGGCGAATTTATGACTGCGATGAAAATCACGAAAGTGGGACAGAAATAATGGAAAACAGAACAATCAAGAAATGGATGCGAGACGGTTACATATCAAATGAGAGTCCCTGAACAGACGACTGAAAAGAGGCGGGAAAATTGGAAGGAGGAAATGTAGACGCGGGAGAAAAATGGAAGGAGGAAGGCAAGGGACTTATTGACGAAAGGAAGTGTTCGGGCGAATGAACTGTTAATAGGAAGTACGGCAGTAAAAACGAACAAGAAAAAAATACTCGTAAGAAAGGAAAAAGGAGCTAGAAATAGTCACAGGCATTGGTGGCAGAAAAAAAAAGGCGGGTTTCGGGGTTTCTTTACATTACAGCAATAAAATGGAGCGGGAGTAATGTCTCATCAGCCGCGTCCTCAATCATCATATCCGTTCCCAACGACGCGGTGACCAAGTCAACACATCGTTTGGGAATGGATGGAGAGCAGACTGACCAAAGGTTCATCCATCCCTTTCAAATTACCCTCTCTCTGGATGTGTGTATTCCGTATGTGTGTTTAGTGTGTGTATGTGCGTGTGTGTATGTGTGTGTGTATGCGTCGTGTAATCATATTACCCAATCGGAACAAGGAGGTTTTATACATGGAGTTCCAACTGGCTGTAATTTATTCAAATAGTTGTCAGATTTCTATTGATGTACAAAAGAATTCCACAGGTGCACGTGTGCCTTTGATGATCGATGTTCCAAGCCGCCGTCTTGCTGAGCAATCTGAAGATTCATTTTGAACTTTATCATAAAGTTGGCCATATTTTGCTTATCTATTTATTAAATGAAATGAAATTTCATTTAATAATAAAGCATGTAAAACAAAAGTCAATTCCGTTCAGAAATTAGCGCAAAAGTGTAAATCAGAGCTGTATTATGTGAAAATGTTTAAAACTGTACCATCCTGGAAAGCTGGTTTTATCACTTTTCGACTTAATTTTCCCAAATGAAACTAACATGTAATAATCTTCAAGTACAGTGTATATTCTTTATTGATAGATATATCAGATTAGTGCCCGCGTATGCCCAGTCGAGTAATTTTCATTTTCATTTCAGCATTTCTTCCTCAATTTCTGTTTGCGCATCCTCGTGTCTGTACCACCTAGCTTTTATAAGAAGGGATAGCGAAAAGTAATTACCATCCCAAAGACATATCTTCCTTTGAAAGTGGCTGGTGATTATGCAATGAGACACGAGTCAATTGTCTTCGTATCGGCGCGTCAGATCCTGTTTGGCACATGCTTCAAACATTTTTGAGCGGCGGCTTCGAACATAGACCAAAGGGAATAACTCTGTTGTTACTCCATCTCTTCAACCTCCTTGATCGGACTAAGAATGATGCAACGCAAAACAAGGAGTTATAACTAACATGTATGTTTCTATGGGAACGGATGAAAAGCCCCTTGACTGGCTGTATCTACCCTCACACCTCCTTTCTCCCCCTCATTATCTCTCTTGCCCCCCCCCCCACGTCTCTTCCCTCTCTTCCCTTCAGGAATTATCAGCACGGATTATGCTCATATGACTGAGGATCATGACAATATGTATGCCATACGAGGAAAATCTGGTATCTAAATTACATCGACAACGTGGATTTTTATGGCGTTCTGTTATACTTACGGTCTAAATGGAAAGAAACTAATCGGTAAACAAAAGTGACTGTGCGCACACAAAGGGGAAAAAGGAATAAGAAGAGTTCCTATAGTGCAAGGATGATGTCAGCATGGCATGGCAGTGTATTTCTGTATCATTTCATGAGCGCATGTTGTAGAGTCCCAAATGAGTTTGACTTTCTTCAAGCGACGACATGGTAACGAGCACGCTAATGGTCCGCAGAAGCTACGTCTATTCTAATGGCGAATAATGTTCCGAGCTAATGTGCGCATCATTACTTTTACAACCCGATGGCTTCGATTATTCTAGCCAGACAAAGTAGTTTTCGAACCATGTTCGCCAACAAGACTTGAAAAGTACAATTCTGTGTACTCTTCACTCCCGAGGTCGGGTTGCAATACTGAAACAGCAGTCGATTTTGGAAGGTTGTTGAGGTTGCTTTCCTTTCTTGTTTTCATTTCTTCGTTTGGCAGTGAAAGCCTAATACTAAAGAACATAACAAAATCCAGAGGAAAGCTTTCACAAAAAGTAAAAGTTGATAAAACTGATACAATGTACCTTGATTTTGACTTTTGAAGTGCTTTTGAAAAATGCATTCTTAGATTTCGAATTCAAAGTCCTGAAAACAATGGATAAGAAGAATCAATTTCAAATATTCTAAATGGATATGTGGATATGCCAAAAAAAAAATCTTCTCTGAATTTGTCGGCTGTTGCACTCATAAACCTTCTTTATCGATGTTGTCGTTTCCGTGTAATCCATCTCGATTCTGCGTCCTTGCAGGCATGTCGCTATATTTTGTTCTCCATTAATTGCGCGCGCTCTGTTATTCCTTCCATTGTTTGCTTCTACTCGTCTTTTTTTTAACCGTCATTATTTTGTTGTTGACCTCATAGAATATTAAATTGTTGAATTATTTTGCCATAAGTTTATTACTCGTGAAGGTTAGACTCCATTACAAATCCTCGAAGATCAAAATTTAAACGGGGTGTAAATCTGTAGTAAGTGCCTGGCGCCATTTTCGGTTGTTGTTGTTGTTGTTGTTATTATTTCTGTGTAATGTTTTTGATAGAGTAAGTTGGTGAGGGTTTGAACAGCTTCGGAGTAACCTTGTTGTCCTGCATTTCAACGGCAGGAAGAGTGAAAGATAGACAGATAAGTAGACATGAATTAAGAGGCTAACACAGACAGATAGATGGGGAAGTAAGAGACAAGAGTGTGATATATGAGAGAAACAAAAGAGTGTGTATGAGGGAGGGAGAGAGAGATCTGCAGAAAGAAACACAAAGAAGAGAGAGAGAGTGGGAGGAGAGAGGGAGTGTGGTTTTGACGTTCCTAGTAATTGGTCGACAGTTTGACAGACAAGTCGTATCTGTAAAATAGGCTGCTGCGATAAAAGGCACAACTGTGTGCAGCTGAGACAACTCTGTGAAAATGCCATTCCAATAGAGAGCGTGTCTCTCTGGGCGTGTCTGTCTAGTGTCTGTCTGTGTATGTATGTGTGTGTGCGTGTGTGTGCGTGTGTGTGTGTGTGTGTGTGTGTGTGTGTGTGTGTGTGTATGCTTTTGCGTGTTTGTTTATTTGTGTGCGTGAGTAAATGATTTTGGTCTCCATGCTTCCCAGATATCTGGGTTTTTTTTAATTGAGATTGATTTCTGTAATAATCAGCTTCTTTAAATTCTATATCCTTCTGTATATTTTATGATTTTCAGTTAAGAATTATTTCATGTTATTTGTTTATTAATCTGGTTGCCTTTTTCATTTTGATCATGTTATATTGTTATGCGCTGTGATGTATATATTCTTATAGAATAATAATGAAATGAATAACGGTAACAACATAAATTCAGTTATCATTATTATCATTATCATTATAACTTTGCGTACAAGGTTGAAGTATACAAACAATTATTTTCGTCGGGAAAAACGAATGCATCCATTCTGTTCTTAAAAAATCATTCACAATGATTACGTAATCACACTTACATACACAGTCAAAAATCAGTAAGGTTACTGATATTCAAGGGGTAGGAGATGTATAAACATACACAACACTGTACATCGAGAAAGAAAAAAAAAACCGACACCTTCAAGTGGCTGTCTCTAAGCTCATTAAAACACGATTCTCAGTAAGTGGTATTTTTCCTCTAACCTCTAAAAACGTTGCGCTGTATTAAAAGACAGACGACAAACTAATCACGTTTTCTCTCCGTTACCATGACAACCCCTCCTTGCGAGATCTGACCTTTGAACTCTGCCTCTGTACCCAAGACTCTATAAGATGCTAAACTGGCACAGTCATGCTAATCTTAACCCTTTTCGAATGCTCTCCAGTCTTCAAGTGCGGGGGGTAATAAGCCCCCCCCCCTTCTTCTCTGTTCTTAAACTTTCTTACCCTCTTCCACGGATTGATGGGGGCCCTTGTCGATCAGGAATGCACCTCGTGCCAAATCAAGGAATTGGCGATCTCCAGAACGGACGAGCGTGGTCCCATTAAACAATCGATAAGTAATTGCCCGATGTGAGTGTTTTTTACTGATACGATATTTGGTCCAACCTCAAAATACCCATGTCCCCCTTCTTCTTCTTCTTCTTCTTTCCCTATCTCACAACCTTGCCCCATCCTAATCAACTCAAGTTCAAAATGGCTGCCGTCGGTCTTTAAAGATTGCATTCAAGGCCGCCAGGGAAAGGCAAGGTGATAGCCCCTCCCCGTACATCGATATCCTGTGGTATACAGCGTATAAAAAAAAACTAACTCGTCCAGGAGTGCTGTAGATTTTGTCTGACATAAAAAGAACTTCACGTAACCACAGAGCGCACAAATCGGGCAACCACACAGTAAAGGTTGTCAATCATATAGCTAGTCGCGAGAGATTAATTGCATGTGATCGACCCGACCGATATGCTTATAGAACATACACATATTAACGCACACACACTCACGCACAAACTAATTCACACACAATGATAGACACACACAAGGCTCACTGGTTTCATATATCCAACTCCCACTACATTTGCATCCTTGTCACAACGAGGAAACTGCCATGAGAACACCCCCCCCCCCAAAAAAAAAAAAAAATGCAGCTTTTTTATGTTCTCGTGGAGACAAGCATTTTTGTTCTCAGTAGAGAAAACTGTGAGAGAACTTGTATTTATTTTTTTTCTTTTCTTTGTCATGAGACGCATACACAATTTCAGTAAAGCAGCAACTGCGTTTGGGTCCTTCAGAATGATATTACAATCCGTTAGCCTTCAAATTATCTATTGTGGTCACATTAATAGATCATCTTTTTGTTCTTTAAAAAAAATCAGCGCTTTTCATGGCCATTCAATCATTAATTCATAATAAAAACACACAAAATACCAGCAGGCATAAAGGCATGTTTAAAGTATACAGAGAAAGAGTTCATATTTTAGTAGATACGCTTGTTAGTGTGTTTTAAAGTGTTTGTATGTTTTACCAAGGTAGAGATTACAGAATGATAACAAACTTTTGGGCAGTACAACAGAAGCGTCTTATCAACGGGTAAGAACTCCCTGTCTATCTACTAGTAGCTTCTCACCACCCCCCCCCCCCACACGCACACACACGCACACACGCACACACGCACACACTCACACACGCACACACGCACGCACGCACAACCCCACACATACACGTCTATACACACATACACGCATGCACGCATGCGTTGATTGACACGTGCTACCACAAAGTAGCGTGACATCTTGACTGAAACCGCAAAGGAATCAATACCAGCGAGGAATGAATTGCTTTATCACCTCGGGCAAAGTAAAGCCGGAGCAGAGTGGACTTCGTCAGACCGTCACATATCAGCCCCATTGCCTCCATCGACGTCATACACACATCGTGTGATATGAGGGCCTGATGTGTAGATCGGAACGTTGTGGTCTAGCGGTTTGCACGTTTGACTTGTCTTGGGCAGGTCCTGGGTTCGACTTCAGGTCATTGCTGTGAACAAACAGAACGATGTGCATACACATACGTGCGCACACAGGCAAACAGACAAACAGACAAACAAACTGACAAACAAACTGACAAACTGACAAACATTCACACACACACACACACACACACACACACACATACACACACACATATTTATATGTGTGGATACATAATTATATTGTTTACGTATTTTGCCACTGCGTCTTTCTCCATGTGTATAGACTAATCTCAGCGACCATGTGAAATATCCGTCTTTAATTAATCTGCAGGGCTGCAGTTTTACTGTTTTGGTTATCAATTGGACAGATTACAGTGAAGCGAGAATGTTTCTAAAGCGTTCTGATCAAACTCATGATTCATCAAGCACCAAGTATACTGTCTCTCATACTGTCATTCCATCAATGGTTTGTTTTTACATGTACACTTCTTTTCTTTCGCCACTCCAAAGCTATACAACATTCATGGCTCGAGATTTTATTTGCCATAATCATTATCGTATTGCAGACATGATCTTGTAAAATCATAGATTCAAGATTATACAGTGCAGTTCTTTTTGCGTTAATTACCATATTATAGAAACTTGGATCACAGCGAATAACTCAGCTTTCACCCCGAAAAGGAAAAAAAGGGTACGAAAACATTAAGACGCCGTTCTCGACTCGAGACTACGTAATTATACCTTTCCGCACCTTTCCACATCTTCTGAAGAAAGCAACGCGGGATTAAAGAGAAAAAGGGAAGAACTCGTCAGCCTAGCCCGTAGATATTGGATGTTTGCAGGGCTGCTTGGGGGGGGGGGGGGTGGTGATGGAGGAAGTGCCGGGGTGACGGACGTTGGTAAATCGATAAATTTGACGTTTCCCAAAACGAAAGCGAGAATAGAGTGCAGTGATCTTTATCTTTCAGATAACAACAGATCGTGACTCCATGGTAGAGGAATTATCAATATTCCTTATTTCGCAAACTTGTCGCGTTACGGTCTCTTTAACCCTCTGCATACCATAACTATTTCTTGTCGATTGATTTGTGTGTGAAATTCGTACACATTTGACTCATGGGCGCACAATGGGTTAAAGGAATAAATCACATTTGCCACGCTAATGGATAGTTAAAACAGCAATATACATGATATTGCGTATGCGTGTGTGTGTTCAGCAATGAATATTGTATACCCATAAATCATTTCTCTTGGCTGTATGTCATTTCTACCATAGAAAGGCACATAATCAGCTCAGAAAGGTCACGAAGTGTGCTCGTTTCTTTTTTTTTTCCTCATCCATGTTCAGCAAACAGTTACTTATATTTTTAATGTATAGATTTCTAGATACTGCTGACATTTTCGGGGGTGTTCTTGAGGTCTTCTGACGGTCGTAGTATTTCCGTGCTCTTTTCTATTTTCCCGGGTTTTTTTTTTTCTTGCCAGTAATTTTCTTTTTTCATTCATACTCCAAAACGCATATTTTAGAGACCTCGTGTAATGTGTAAGATAAATCTCGCACTTGCTTCGCTATAACACTGAGAGAGCAGCGGTGCTGAGCCGTGAAGAGTCGATAAGCGCTGGGCCGGCAGTGCTGGGTAGCACATTTTAATGAAACCTCGGTGATAACCTCTTCTTACCGCCACTCTGTGATGAAGGACATGGTTTCGTAGATGACGTCGTTCATGACATCATAACATTTTGTCTCTTTTCTTGTGTCGTGTTTTGTTTTCGCTCCGACCCTGAATCATAGAGCCGATTGCTCAGTGTTTCCAACTGCTTGTTGGAATTCTAACTTGTCGGATTCTCGAGTCGCATTTTCTTGATGTTACAGAAGACACGCATGTATGTCGTTCTCTCTATCTTGTTTGCGTCGCGTAGCCGTCGCCTCGCCGAATCTTAATCGAATCGCGACATCACAATAGTGCGGCACGAGATTGCGAATGCAATTAGTAGACTCGTGTAGATTTGTATCTCAAGGACGTGTTGTCCAAGACAAATGTCAGCCACTTACGAGAAAAGAACGTTGTTGTGATGGCGCGAGTGTACTTTTTTTTTCTCCTGTAGAGGAGTTAGCAATCTACGTCTCGACGGGGGCAAATAGTTGAATGGCGTGTGCAACGTCATTTCAGAAGATGTTGTTCTTGTTATGTTTTTCGACAGATCAGAGAATGCTAGGAACTCAGTTTGTGTTGTTAGTTTTGACCGAAAGGAAGTTGATTTAGGATACAGATGCGATCGCCACGAGGGGGTGAGCGCACTTGTTGTATAAAGATCTTCTGCTGTTCGAAACATGTTAAGTAAGCGTGTTGGTGTGTGTAGGTGTGCGTGTGCATGCGCGTGTGTGATTTATTTCAGGTAAATGAGCAAATTTTCGCTAAGAAGTAGAAATTTGGACGAATATATTGTATGATACAACATTAGGAATCAGGCCTTCGCTTTCTGCTTTAAAAAAAGTAGTTCTATCAGGTAAAGAGACCGAAGGTTACAACAGATCTTTCATCCATAACTTTCTCGCGAGCGCGTTTAGGATCTGCTCGAATATCTCTTCCTTACTAGTGATTCGGATGAAGGTATTGTTGAAGGGAATGTTTGTTATCAAATGAATACATATACCTTCAGGCTGACAACGTTCTCTGACGTATAATTTCATCCTTTTAGAATGGCAGCGAAAATCTTTACACATAGGAACGGTGTCCCTTCATTGTATTTTCCGAAGGTTAGACGAGGTTATGACTCCTTGATTTTGTTATATTTTAAATCACAGTTTATTCTGTACAAGATAATACAGTTGTTACGAATAAAGGTAGTATATATCTGTATTTCATGATTGCAAATCCTTGAATAAAAACCTCCTCCAGTGTAGGGGGTAAAATATATGACAGTGGCGCCATCTTGGGACGTAAGACACACAGGGGGCCTCTTTTACATGCATATTTATAATCTTCCGCTCCAGAAAACACGTTCTGTCTATTCATTCGTCTCTTCATCTTGGCCTATATAACCTCTTCCAGCCCTTTGCTTATTTTTTTTTTTGTATTTTGCTTATACATTATAGGTGAAGCCTACGTAATTCTTGTTCGCGATTTCGCAGGATGTCAGATGTAAAGAAACTGTTGACATTTGCATTCCTTAGCTGTAAATAATCCAATTATGTGTGTATTTTTGTACATGAATGCAGTTTTTTTCTCGTCTAGTCCTGTTGTGAAATAAAAAGAAATAATGTTCTGATATGACATAAAATGATCGTGAGAGATTTGGAGATGGATGACACAGGATACCCCAAATAAGGAGAATGAAATGATGCACAAAAAACATGATTCGATTGTAACAATTTTTCCTGTTTAAAAATGTACGTTGATGAGTCTCTTTAATAGTAAGTAAATTCATTCGCGTTTTGTCTGTCCTTGCTCCTGTCGAGGACAAAAATTTGCATTAGCATTTGTCATATCATATTTAGACACATTCGTTTTCTCTATTAACATAGAGTGCGTGATCACTATAAAGAAACTATTGGTTGGCAACTTTGCACGTCAAACTTTGCGCTTCTTACTTCTCCTGATTGCATTGCCCATAACGTAATCATTACGTAATCTCTGAGCCACTAAAGAAACAACACCAAAAACAAATACAAAAACGTATACCACCAGGAGTGCGCTGTGGAATATAGTTGATTACCACTTACCTGTACATGATTTAATCAATTTACCGTGGGGACGTCGTAACCTTATCCCCTATTCAACCTCATTCACATAGGGTATACATTCAGTGTATTTATACATACACATTACACACACACACACACACACACACACACACACACACACACACACACACACACACACACACATTTCCTGTGTATTCCCACTGTATTGCCAATGTGTCATCTCTCTGAACTACTCGGATTCAAATCTGCACTTAAACCTTTGTGCATAAGCCGCAAAATTTTCCTTTTTATTTCTCCCATGCAAGTGTTTGCATGTACCTTACATGTTTCAACAGTTTGTACATTTTCTCTTTTCTTGTAGAAATGCTGATCATGTTCGCATCTACCCATCTTGAATTCCAAATCAAATAGGCCGGCGAATCGTGTAATGACCTTGTAGAGAGGAATACGCAATATCATACATAGCTGGCAAGATGCACAGTATACCGTTGAACATTGGTGAAGAGGTTGAGGAGGCTTGCCATAAAACCAGAGAGCCTGGAAGACGAAAGAAAGAAAACAAGATATGACGAGTGGGAAAATGTGTCCCGCGTTCCACCGCTCTCCCGTGTTTTCCCTGAGTAAACATCCCTGATTAAACATATTTCAGCGCCTCTCTTGTCTTCGCGAGATGTTTAGATTTCAATTTCTATCGACGGCTCGCAATATCATCGCATCTCTCTCCGACATACCGGCTATTCCCATCTCCCACCTCTCGTCATATATTTACGTGCATTTTTATATGGTATGCATACACGCCAGACCACCCCCCCCCCCTCCCTCCTACCCCAAAGATTGTATAACGGCCCCACCCCACCCCATCCTGGATGAACTGACCTTGCACGTCGTTTCAATGTATGCGGAGTGTAGGCCCTCCAGCCGCAGTGGTATCGTTGAGTTTCTTTACTTTGTATCAATATCAAAATATTGAAGAGAACAATATGCATTTACGTGGCAAGTTGAATTACCGCTCATGTTGACGTACCAACGCAAGCATGGGGATATTACTCTGTACATAAGTAACCATACAACGCCATGATGGGGTTTGGTTCCGTAGGACTCCCATATACTGTTTGGTTTATAGAGATGTGATGGTGCGTCGTGACTAGATGATAATGAGGCCTTGCTAGACCAAAGCAGTTTGTTCTAGTCCTTGCTTGGCCTTTCACTGAAAAAGCGTCATAAGTAGCGTGATGGAAGACAGAAAATGTGCACTGTTATTGGTGATCAGTGAATTTATTATAATGCATTGAAACAGAGATCATGGTATGAACCTCGCTGACCACTAACTAACGAGTTCTTAGATATAGGGGTAGGAATAGATTAACCTTTTAAACTGGTTAATCATTGGGGCTAGCTAAAATTAATAAATGAATGAATAGGGAGAAAAACTGTCGTAGGGAAATATTGTACTATGTCCACAAACGAATGAGAGACAGTCGCAACTGATTATGATACCTACCAAATTATGATTGACTAAATAGGACCTAAAGTAAATGTGTGCTTATGTGTATGTAGGTGTGTGTGTACATTTGTTTTTGTGTGCCTTTAGAAAGAAATGGGAAGTGGATTAAGCGGAACTGATTTAAGAAGGGAATAATGTATGTGCAAAAATAATAAAAAAACATTTATGTCCAATTAGCTCGTTTAAACTGCTCAGAAGGTGACGCAAAACTGATACGGACGTAATCGGCTTGGTGATTTTCTTCAAATATTTTGATAGCTATTCGTGTAACTTCTTCACTTTAAATCCCATTGTTTTCACAGTGCGCAGTAACTTAATTTTATACGTCGTCTTAACTTTCCTCAATGTGATTACTCCGTCGATGCTTATTATGGATTTTTTTTCTATCTCTATCTCTCTCTCTGTCTATCCCGCCCTCTCTTAATCAGTTACTGTATCTTAAGGAGTCGTGAAATGTCAGGCAGCTCCCATGTGGAATCATGTTCTGAAGTTTCATAGAGAAAATTAATTATCGACCTCCTTGAAGATTGAAGTGCTCGTTCTCTCACATCTCGCCCCTGCCAGGCTAGTCCACGTATGACTGCGGTTTAGTGGCTAGAGATTGCTGAGTTGAGTCTGATGGCATCTATTCACAACTACCTGTACATGGTTGTCGTCGTTGAATCTGAACATAGCACAAGTTTATGGACTTTTTAATCTCCTCGGCACCGCGAAACTGGTTCCGTTTGAACTAAAAGTGATAACCCACTATTTGCAGTAGTCTAGAAACCACGATGAATATGATTAGGTCACAAGAACCCCAAAGATACCCGTGCCAAAATGCAGCTCAACCAGAGCCTCTAGTTGATTTACCGCTACACCTCAGACGAAGGCTTCATCTAGAATACACCCATTTTCCTCCGTACCCCTTTAATCACACAATTTCCCAATATGTATTGACGACATGAGAAAATGAAACTGCATCTCTGGTAGGTAATATATCGCCAACATATTCATCGGTTAAAGTTGTATTGATTTAGATATCCCGTCCTCAATCACGGTGATGCAATTTGTGATGGTTCTATTCCCAACAGTCTCCGCCTCACACATTCACTCTCTCCACCCTCCCCCCCCCCACCCCCATCCCCTTCTCCTTCTCCCCTCCTGCACCTCCACTTCCAAGCAGCTTCCCGAACCGGGAAAAGAACATTTTAATATATGAAGAAGAGGGGAGTGGGCCGTAAAGCGGAAATGTTGAAAATTGTCAAAAACTTGCATCCTACTCCCCGCGGGAGGGTAAGATTTCGCTCGCACCCCTTTTATTGATTCAGGTGGCCGTGGAGGGCTCATATGTCTAACAGAGAGCGGGTACTGCGAAAAGCACCATCTATTTATGTCATTGTACACAAAAAGAAATTTCTCCCATCTCCTTCAGCGTCGGTTCGGACACGACAAACCGTCAGTCAAAAAACTGCAGAGGGCAAATTAAATTTTCGCCGCAATCTTGACCGCTATATATGTTACCAAGAATAACCTTCCGAACAGTCTACCTGTGTGTATGTGTTTGTGTGTGCGTCTATTGTTGTTGTTGTTGCTGCTGCTGTTGCTGTTGCTGTTGTTGTTGTTGTTGTTGTTGCTTGAAATGGCAATGGACATTAGGTATAATGACAGTTATGTTTTGTGCATTTTCTCAAAGCATATTAAGATTTTGCTATTTCAGTTTCGGTACGACTTGTTGCGGATGAAAGTCTATAATGGAAGGAGGAAATAGTAACTTCTGCATATCTGCACAAAGCTGTACTCAGTCACATAGAGGCTGACGGTATAGTCACTCTCCTGTCTGACAACTAAATCGGACAGAGTTTTTACCATTACTAGTACACGAAGTGTTGTGCTCGATAACAAGGGCCTATAAGGAATAAAACGGTAAATTGGGGAGACAACTGACATTATGTACTACGGACACATTATAGGAAAGGTGTAGGCAATCACTAGCACCTTCACCATGCAGTCGTACACTTTGTTTGCTGTTGTCATATCGCTATCTTCGAAAGATCTTAACGTATTGACGTGGTCAGGAGCTATGACTTTTCTCTATATACCTTGGCGTCCACCTCACCGAGTAATGATTGAATGAGTTTAATTCCTACGTCATCACGTTTTCAAAAGCATGAGAAGGTTAAGTAAGAAAAACAACAACCAAAAGCGAAATCCTCTGTGAGCTAACACCCATTTTCTGCAACCAACTCTCTCCTAAACCAAACAAACGTATTACACAGTTACGCCAACATGCCCATACCGTATGTACACACGCACACATACACATACACACTCACACACACACACACACACACACACACACAGGCACACAAGCACAAGCACACACGCGCGCGCGTGCATACACACAAACACACACACACACACACACACACACAGAGGCTCACAAGGAGCTCACACGCCCATGAATGCTTTATCAAGCAATAAACAACTAAACAAACTGCCCCTGTGTCGGTGGAAGTGAGAGAGGGGGGTCAGTGGAGATCGATCTGACCGGATGTCTGGTAGACGAGAAATGAAGAAACTCGATGACACCGTCAGGCCAACGACAGCCGTAGGGAGCAGGTGTGGATCCAGGGGTAGTTTTGGCTTTCACTCGTACCTGTTAAGAACACTATTATATACAGTACATCGTGGAGTTAAGGTCTTGAAACTAATCAGGTGCTGCGTGCAAAGGGAATAATAGGTCCTACATGTAGGAGAGGATATACATCAATCTTATAACCCCCTGTATTTTTAGTTTATGGTTTAATTACATTAAAAAGAAATAACATTGAATCGATATGTATTGAATTAACAAAAGAATAATGGCGTAGTCGCATAAAAGGAAATACCAGTTTAAGTCCGTCGAGACAGAATCGCTCGAAGTACACTTACCTGCGTACAGAAGAAACACACGATAACCAAAACAATGGAAGACCAAAACACAATGGAAGACCTTTGCAATTAACATGGCTGCAATGCTCAAATGTCGTTGTCACAGTTTCACACAAGCTCTAGTCCCATTTTACACCGTCGCGTCATTCAATTTGGATAATATTATGTAATCGTGACCGATAGTTGTGATCGTGATCGATATGGCTGTTTCATGAACATATTTGGGTGTTTGGAATCCTCAAAAGTATTCATTTTTGTCCGATTGTCATCAGACTTCGCTACTCCTCCTAATCATTTAAGCTAACTTGAGAGTGAAGTCAATAGAGCTCCTCCATCATGAGACGATATGAGCCGAGTTCTACCTTCTCACTTAATTCTTTATCATGAATTAGTCATTTTCCACCGAACATTAATTCTTATTTTCCTCAGAACGTTAAGTGACTTTAATCGTTTGGAGAACAAATACCATGACATTTGTTTGAAATGCGGCTGTCAAGAGTAGAGCAGAGTTTCAAATGCCAAACGTGGATGAAATACCTCACGTCTGCGCATGAGTTTGAAATTTCTCACAGGTTGTCAATTACTTTCCTCAGCGCTGCGAGCGCAGAGCATCAGGCTATTTCAATTTTGCGATCGCCTTACCGAATAAAACAATAAAGCTTTTCGACGTTGTCCTACGCTGCTATACGCCAATCCATGAATAATCTAAATTCCCAGGTTGAAAACATGATCGTCCCTTTTCTCATGTTAAACATTCGCCAGCATGTCGCAAAAACAATAACCACAGAGACAGCCTCTTTTTGTCACAGTCTCACACACAAATACTCTCTCTCTCTCTCTCTCTCTCTCTCTCTTTTTTTTTTTTCTCTCTGTTAGGATTGTCATGGCAACGGGTCGATATTACTTATCGATTCGGCAAATTGATTAGCAGTTGGGAGTAATCAATTTTTATTGTGTCATGGCCAAAATATGTGTATGCGCGCAGCAGTGTGTGCATATTTCGCCACTTTGCTATACACTAGTGACAGAGACCGGCTAATTTTACGAAACCGTCAATTGCAATTGTATTCCAGGGGGAAGGGGGGGGGGGTATTTGCTATTACACAGTTTATCAACAATGACAGCAGCAACAGCAAGAACAATAGGTACAGTTTCCCACCTATTCTCTAGCGTCAAAATTGTTTTCTGTATGTATTTCAGAATATAAACAAACGCAATTTGCGCAATATTCTCGCAGAATACGCTTGTTGACGGGAAATGAAAAGGAAATTCCAGTCATGTGTCGAATCTAACATGTGACGACGCCAGTCGTATTATCTGGTCGTCACCTTGACCTTTAGACTTGGTGTTGAGTGAATATTGTTCAGCTGAGAGAGGGTGGTACAAAATACATGTCACTGAACTTGTGCGCACATCGCAAAATTTCCATTTTGATTCTTGGGGGACGAAGAGAGAATAGAAAAGGGAGAAAGTACAATGGGCTCCTTGAGAGTAGATTATTTGTTTTTATTCTTCTTTTTTTCATCTGTCTGGAAATGGCAGCAAATTATTATTCTTTTTTTCGGACAGGCACTTAGAAGCGAAATGACCTCAAGATAAGTCCGATGAAATTGTATTAAGCAGCTTTTTACGGCGTGTGAGAGAAAAAGGTTGGGAGAGAGTGTATTATGGCAATAAGCTCTTTTCATTTGCTTCACTTTACTCATGAAATATGAACTCTGAGATGTCAACCTTTTTTCTTTTTAATCTATGAGCTTTTTAGGTATATGGTTAGGAAAAATATTAAAAAAAATCATTATTATGCAGATAAAATTTTCGGGCAAAATATACGGCATGCACGTGATCAATTGCTTAATGCAAAATATTTATCACTAACAGTGTTTACGTGACGTCACTGGTATCTGGATGAAAAGCATTGTGCCTTCGCCCCTTCATCAGGATCTAGCAGGGTTAGAGAAAATTTCGGCAGTTTCATGAATCGGCTGACTTAGATCTCGAATGCCGCGAAGAATACATGTTGTATATGTTCAATAGACTATTAATGTAAATAATTGTATACATGTGCGGGCAACCTCGTAAAAGTCGACCTCGCAAATGTCGAGAATTTTCTATTGGCCAAGTCGAAGACAAATTCTATCCCGGATAAGTATAATCCTGTGTTGATTGTATTGCGTGAGTCGAAGCATTCGGTGCCTTCAACTTAGATAAGGTTGACTATGTAAATGCATGCATGCGTATGATTGCCTGTGGACAATTGATCATCTTATTCGTATTTTTAATCAGTTTGCGTGCTATTTAAATTCACAGTGACATTCGAAATCTACTTCGAGTATACTCGACCAAGCATCCCAGCATTATGTCAGGCATGGTCTCTTCGGTGCGCCACACTTCGAAACTGTTTAGCTTGTTTGTCTTGTTACTTCTTTGGGTATTATTATGTTAAAATGAGTCTTGTAATTATACGACGAGCGTTAAAGGCTACATTTATCAATTTGATCTGTCACATTGTAACCCTTTGTCATTTTGACAGACAACCATTGTATGACGTCATAATGAGCCAGCTAGCGCCTAGTCGTCCTCCCATTCAAAATAACGAAGGCTGCCACCCTGGTGTATTCGTGATTATTATGATAAATGACCCAACGAATATCCACTGAGGTACGTTGTCTCCACTATGTCTACACACTCTGCTCTGAAGACCATCATTAATGCACATGTGTATGTTATGGTCCGCCTCTGACCAACTGCCGTGGAAATACTTTGGTACACAATTTTTTTTTTATGCTTTGCTTTCCTTGAGGCGCCAAAACTCATGTATTGTCACGATTCTATGAACTAATCATTTTGGTATACACAGAATTATTGCTCTTCAATTAATAACACCAATCTCTGCATCATATACTTCTAGGATTGTGCATTGTGGTGGAAAATCACCAAGCTTTTAAAAGAATAATCCCCAGTAAAGAAGAAAAAAAGAGAAAAATTTCAAATGATTTGAAAGTGACATGAAAGCAACAGGCAGTATGTAACTTGTGTATACAGTATTTCCATTCAATTCAATATTTACTGCACAATGTGAGAAGTATTTTTTTTTTTACAATTTTAGTTTCTTCTATTAAAAATGAAGGAGTTTTGAGGGAAGTGGAGGGCCCAGCTTTAAAATGATGATGTGTTTCCCTCAACTTAAAAGGTTGCGATTGTATAAATGCCAGATTGTCATCTAACAAAGCTCAAGATTTTTCTCGTACGACGGTCATGACGAATTTAGTTATATTTCACTTTCAAAGCAATTGATCACTATAATGCGCCCACGACGTCACAATCAAGTGTGACTGCTGCGGCACTGCCATTAGATTCTAAGCTGGAAAAGACACGTTTAATGACAACCCGACGTTTAAATTGTCTTAGCTGTCTTGATACTCGCTCGACTGCTCTTACACTTCGGGATGTGCTTTGCTCTGAAATTTCTCACTGGAATGAATTGTAGCTTAATTGTCGCACTTTACATCGTATCGCATAGATGGTGTTACCAGGGTAACTTTCAATACATCTGCGCGAAAAAGCAAAGAACAATGGCATGGTACACGACACTTGGTTGCTAAGCAACGCGATGGGGATAGTGGAACAAGAATGTAAGTCTCTTCGTGAAGAGTTATTCGCTCCGAAGAATAGAGGTGCGGTCTGTCGAATTGTTGAGAATGGTTAAACTGAGCGGGGTATAATGGTGGGAGCAATAGAAAAAAAGCATCAACAACCTTGGAAAAACGACAACATGCTATTCAAAGCATAGGCACGAATCAGTACATGTATCTAGAGGAGAATTCATATACGACAGTAATACAAGACAAATCGACTCAGTACATAAAGCGGCTCGTTGAAGTGCGTATCAAAACAAATCACACTGGTTCCAAAATCTTAACGACGAAATTCTGCTAGCGATAACATCCAATCACCCTTCTTTTTGTGCAAGCTGTTAAATGCTCCCAAATGTTGTTGCCAATGCTAAGTGATTGTGTTGTATTATTCAATTCGTCCGTGAAACGTCAAACCCACACGACAATGCGGCACACTTTCATCAGACGTTAAACTCATGCATCGCGCATTAAAGATTCAGCTAGTGTAATTTGATGAATATGAGACTTAGGAATGGCACCATAATGAACTGATGATACGTTGTCTAGAATAGGATTGGAAAGGCAATAAATGAGGTGACCAGAATTTATATTTAGAGGGGACACGACATAAAAGGCCGGCGACAACGTCGAATTTGTAATGAGGAACAGTGCTGTCAATGTTATCCCCTTACTCCCCCCACAAGGTATGATTATTATAATAGTATACGACATGTCGAAAAGCATTGTCGAGTCATTCTGATACAATCACCGACATGAAAAGGACGCACGATGTCATTACGATCCGCAAAATGCCTATCAGTTTCATTCTTTGGCATTGAGAATTGCTTAATAAGCCCCGCTGTCTATAATTGTCCACACTTGAGACCAGCTGTGTACAATGCTCAAACATGACATGAACTGCCGCTGCCGCTATGATCCGAAAATAAACCGACGCATACGTCGAATGGTCGAGTCGAAAGCGGGCCGTAAATCCAATAATTTCACGTGAATGGCCTCGCGGAGCCAAGCTGTATAGCGGCACTCATTGACAAGCCACCCAGCGACGATGAAAACAGTCGGCGCAAATTTTGTTTTCCGCGCCGTCGTTTCCCCAGCCGTTTCCGTTTTTCACCGCCAGCCCGCTCCAATTGTCCATTCCCGATCTCTTCATGTAACAATTATCCCGCCGCTGATTAAATATTATCCCAGGGACTGGCAATACAGCCCTCCAAGCGCCGTCGGTTTAGAGCGGGATAATTCGTCTTACACAAAAATCTCTCTTCGCGGGTCAACACATGTGGCCGATCTCGTAGTCTACCATTTCAAGACTTGCTTTTATAACCGATGACAAAAATTCGTTGCTAAGAGAATAGACACAGAGATAATTATGTGGATGATGGCAGTGGATCGCATTATTTCTAAAACAGAAACATCGTAACAATTCATGGGCAAAACGTTGAGGAGTTCGTCTTTGGTGCTGGCGATGTTAAAAGCATTGATATGCCCACCCGCAAAAGGAAATAGTCACGAACCATTCAGACATAATCTGAATGGATGCATTCCTAACGCCATCATTTCTTTCTGTCAAGTTGTCCTCCTCTCTGTATCTTTTCAGTAAGGACTGTATCTCTTTTTTGTCTTCTCCTCTATCACCTCCGATAAAAGTTTGTCTCCTCTGCGTCTCCACTTTTCTCTCCCTTCTCTCCCGCTCAAATCATGGGGACAATATTTGGACAAGAGAGTCCAAATTGGCTTAGATGTAGGTTAAGTGACAATGTTGGCGCAGGCTGACCCTCTCTGGGGACCCCCCGAAATAGACAAGAGCGAGAGGACTTAACGGGATGGGCTGTCTCTCTTTCCCCTTTCTACCCCCCCCCCCCATCTCTTCCTCTCTGGATCAAAAAGAGAACGAAAGCACCAAAATAAACACCCCCTAAATCCCTACCGTATCATCGCAGTGTCCTATATTAACGATCAATTTGCCCATCCGTGGATTTGAGCGATGATGGAGCGATGGTGGTGAAATGTATAAAGTAGTCTTTTTTTTTCTTCCCCTCAAACTACCAGTGGATGTTGAAAGGCCTCATACGAGAGTGGTGAATGGTAGTGGTGAAAAGGAAGAAGTGAAGGGGGGGGGGGTAACTCTTGTGCGACAAGTGTTTGAATCAGCACTAATCTGTAATTGAGCAGAAAGAGAATCCCCCACTGGAATCTTTCTATTATACACATATCTTTTCATAGAGATGATATCCCTTGTCTGGCATTTCGGTGGAAGGGGAATCCGCGCTACACAGGCACATCGTTTGCTTCCGACGTGGATGTAGCTATCTAGACAAGATGATAACATGTTGGAAAAGTATACCTTCAACCAAATGCAACACGCAAAGATAGTAAGATAGTTACAGTGTCTAGCTACAGTATCTTCTGTTCATCCTTTTATTGCACACACACCACGTGCACGAAATGTCATGCTGTGATTTCGAGTTAATGTAAAAAAGCTTGTGAGCGAATGAAGCACAATGAGTTCTATAGGCTCTATATTTTGTCAGGCATATGACACATATACACGCATGCATGAATATCAACACACACGCACATTATTATACTTGTATAACATGATTGTGATATATATATATATATATATATATATATATATATATACATACATATACATAATATATATATATATATTATATTATATGTACATGTGTGTGCTTGTGTCTGTTTGTCTGTCTGTCTGTTTGTCTCTGTATGACACTATTATTACACTATTATCAATTCAATTCAATTCAATTCAATTCAATAGTGTGTGCAAACGCGTGTACCTGCTTAAGTGCACGTGTATTGGTTTGGGAGTAAGAATTCTGCCACAGTCCTTTGAACACTGTTGAAAGATCGTATAGTAATACAAGGGGAAAGTTTTTGCCCAACAGCTAATCTTGTTACATCGAAAAGGACCATTTAGTTTTTGGTTTTAGCCGTTAAATTACCATTTAAATATTGCCCTCACCAGCTTCCACCTAGTTGGCGCGCTAACACGGAATTACTTCCGCTTGGTCGTCTGCGATGTCCGAGGAAATTGTCTCTGCACTTGGCCTGGTAAAGCCTTGAGTAGGGGAGCCAGAGAAGTGATAATCAAATTTTTCCTGGGCGATATTTCGCGTTCCCCTGACTTAACGCGGTGGAATATCGTCTGCTTCGATTTTTTGGCCGGGCAGGCTGATTCTTCATGGGACAGCTAATGCAATTAAAGGCCACTCCTGGTCATTTGAGCGTAAATCTATATCTGGTGAGTTCATCATACTAAATTTCCCAGTATGCCTGCAAAACTCTCCTAATAGCTGACCACGCAGTACGAGATGGCAGCGTGTAAAATCAATGCCCGCCCTGAAGCACTGACCATAAGTGTATATGAGTGTGACTGTTGACCGGTGTAATTCAATATTATTGAGATAGAAAAAGGAATAGACAACGAAGAATGATCTACGTGAATTGTTTTCCAGAGTGGCGTATTATCATGATGGACATAATGATTGATAAATCGTCCTTAGTTTAAGATTTTTCAATGGCTGGTCATTTTGTTTATATACTCGCCAAATGTAAGAGCAATTCCTTGTATGTGTAAGTGTCATCATCAAACTAAAAAAATGAAGTTGGCATAATATTTTTTTTGTTATTTTCATGAATTTAAGAGTGAAATTGAAATGGTCTGAATCTCACTTATCTTTTGAATCCAGCCTTTTTTTGAAAAGTTACAACGCCGTAGTTGTATTCTAAAGTTTTAGGGATAAAAAAAGATAGCGTGTGGCATTTCAAACAAAAAATTCAAGGAATAGGACTACTATGAATGCTTCAAGATGATATCCGGATAATAGTAGTCCGTGTATAAAATGCCACATCTTCAGGAAAATGCCTCAACTGACAATGAAATAAGAAATATTGTAAAGAAAAGAGAAAAATGATACAAAGGAGAACATTTATTAATACAGAATTGCTGATTCATTGGTGTAGGGTGGTTGTGGTGGTGGTGGTAGTGGTGTGTGTGTGTGTGTGTGTGTGTGTGTGTGTGTGTGTGTGTGTGTGTGTTGTTTTCTCTCTCTTTTCTTTTCTTTTTTTTTTGGGGGGGGGGTCTTCTTCAAGCAAATTTGTAGCTGTAGGACTCCTCTAGGCTAGCCAGGAGAAAATATATTCTGTACAATTAGCGTTCTAAAATGGATGAAAAAGGCTGTAAATAAAAAAGGGAGGCAGTCATTTATAATGCAATGAACATCTTGTCAACAAAGGGTTGAGCAAGTTCAAAGTAGATGTATTATTCAAATGTTAAGAGTTCTCAGACACCTGTATTCTTCTAATGTCAATGTTTAAACATTTCATTATAGTTGAAGATGCACTATTTAATCATATTATGATCATGATATCAGTGCAATAATTAGGGAAGGCATTGTAATCATTAGTGTTCATGTCAAGAAGTACGTCATGCATAGCTACAAGCTCCATTTGTCATAACATGGGGATATTTACATAACTTGTCGGAAAAACTTCTTCGTAATGTCTGGATTTCGGTATTTTCATTTCAATTTCAAAGAATAAAAGCCTGTGGCCAGCTGTAATCAGTCCATCACGTATGCATTAAAAGCACTTACGAAGAAGCGGGGGGGGGGGGGCAGAGAAATCACTTCCTTCATTTTAGTTCTTGACTTTTCTGGATTGTTATTTCTTCATTTCGAATTAAATTCTTAATTAAATGTGCAAAAATGGTGTCAGAGTTGGGATGTAAAATCATACGTTTGGTATTCCTCTAATTGTCCCCCCTCTCCAAGCCCCTGCTTGAAACAGTCGAAAAAGGACATCATAAATTATCATTAGTAAATGCCATCTATCGATAATGAGAAATGCAACGCAACTTTCAAACGATTTCATCTCATGTATAGTGCGTGTATACTTAAAGAGAGAGAGAGAGAGTAGAAAATTGATTATGTTATCAGAAAAATGAAAGGGATTAAAAGAAAGAGAGAGAAAAAATGTTCAGGAAGAAATGCATGATATGCTTGATAAATGTCGAGTGGATAAATCTGCCCCATGTTTCACACACACACACACACACACACACACAGCTCGCACACACATACACACACACACACACGCACACACACACACACACACACACACACACACACACACACACACACACACACACACACACAAGCACAATTGCCAAGCCATTAGAGAGATGTAGCACAATTATACCTCACGTATATTATTTCATTTCTGTGGGTCCATCAAGGAATAAGGATATACCACCACATCCGTCTTCAGTATGGCAAGGGGAATTATTTCTCTTACAGAAACAGTGAACAAGACGTGATGTGTCCTTGAAGCATGAACTGATATCGAGTTGAAAAAAAAGGTGAATACTGATAACGTCTGAATCAGTTGTTGTCATGGCAATGACTTGAGATGTGTAGTGTATGCAGATGCGTCTTTTAATAGGTTGTTGTTTTGTCGTTCTGTTTTTTTTTTGTTTTCTGCTGTTGTTTGTTGTTGTTGTTTTTTCTTATCCTCCATGGGAGACAGCAGAGAATGTGTATGTCACGGTACTCCTTATGAAACTCATCTAGCACGTATTATCTGTAAGCAAACATATGGGTTTTGTTAAAGAACGTTAAGAACGACAAGACGTGGGGAGAACGTTGATGAGGATATAATAGGAGTGGATGCTGATAAGATATGCCTGGGAGCTACAACATGGCGATATGATAATATCAGATTGGGTAGATTATGATACAGATGGTTATCAGATCGCTAACTGTAGAATATCTTGCAGGTGCATGGATGACATGGGGTTATTCCTTCCTTTAAGCAATCACAGATCTGCGATATCCATCGGAAAGCGCACTTAATTCCTCTCTCTTAGTTTCATTGAATTGACTGCATCCCACTACATCTACCCTCCTCCATCGAGGAACATCATTTTCAGGTGATGAGTTGTTGTTGTTGTTGTTTTCTTCAAGGGTAACAAGATCTAAGCAAGTCACATATAGCGAGATAGATAGGTACAGACAGAAAAGAGAGAGTGGAAAAAAAGGAAAAGATCCGAATGTTAACTGCATACCATAATCTTGCAGGTGCATGGATGACACAGCGTTGCTCCTCCTCTTGTATGTCTTGAGTGAAGCGCAGATCTGCGATATCTATCCGAAAGCGAACTCAGCCATTCCCTCTCTTGGTTTCCTTGAAGGTGATCAAGGAAGACTGCCTCCTATCCAGGGACATCATTTACAAGCGATGAGTTGTTTGTGTGTTTTCTAAATTGTAACATAGATGGAGTAGGCGGGAGAGAGGAAAATATGCGTGCTTGCACTACCATTATGCGCAAAGCGACTCAACAATGCGAGTACGGTATAGCCGAACACACATCACACACACACACACACACACACACACACACACACACAAGCACAACCTTAATCGCACTGACACCTAACATTTTCCCCCTTTTTTTTTGGGGGGGGGGTCAAGAGCAAAATCATACAATTCAAAAGTAATGTTTATCGACGTTGTATATTTTGTTTGTTTGTTTGTGTATTTTTTTTTCTTTAAATTTTACGTGCGCTATGTCATATTTTAAACCTACATTCCACTTTATCACCTTCTTTTGAAGGTCTCTTGTTGATATCGAACAGATTTCATGTCAATTTAGCCTCTGGTATTTGAAAAACTTGTGAGTTCATAACTGAAAATTGGATTCATTACGGGTGCGTAAATGGAGTACAATTTTATTCTGCGAATTTCAATATTTTCTCTTTCACTGCCGAATATATACGTCTTTAAGTCAAAACCCCGATCTGTAAATTTAAATATGATAGATATGACTTGCTGACTTCATAATTGAGTAGATGTATATCCATCAAGTAATACATCAGAAAAATTCATAAGAATTTGAATCATGCACCATCATCTCCCGGTCCCACCACGCACGATCTTGTGTTGATATCGAGTGTTTTAGTTGTCTGGAGATTCTAGTCGCATCTTCATAAGATATGAAGACAGCTGATACCATTGCACTGCAACCAGTCGGTTGTAATTTATCATGAACTAATTTACAACTGTTTAGGGTTGCTGTAAGAGGGTTTTTTATTAATTCTCAGCGTATACTACGTATATGCATTCATGAAATACAAAAAGTTTGTCTAACTTATTGTTACAGTAACCTGCCTTCAGGGATCACCGAGTCTCCAAGGATAAGATCAACGTATACAACGTTTTAATGGCCAGCCAGGTTGCCTTTTTTCCGAGGTTAAAATGCGACGAAGGGTGCTAGGTTGTTAATAAGCCCGGGCGCTCATCATTAGCATCTCAGCGTTGAGGGGAAGGAAGTGGACGAACGACTTCTCAACGAAGCCAAGATGCTTATATGGAGGAGATCGGAATGAAGGGTTTGTGGCCCTCCTAATCAAGGGGACATGATAGGGAGAGCTTTCATTAGCTCGGAGCACACCCCCTATCGACGATAACTTAACACCGCCCTCGCCTCCACGGAGAGGTGGTGTTTTCGTCTCACTCTAAAAGCATATGGATTGGTCCACCTGTCCTACTACTTTGATCCTCACCCCTCTCACTCTCCCTCGCACCCCCCCCCCCCCCCCCCCCATCCGTCTCTCTCTCTCTCTTCTATATCCATAGGTAGTTAAGCTAATGGTGAGATCATTAAGGGCCTTAAAAGTGTCAGTGCCTCGTCCGGCGAATTGAATATGCCGGGCCCTGTCATCGATTGCTTCTTAATATACACTGGCTGGAGGTCTATAATTAGCCGTATGCATTATGCAACACGCACGGAGGAATAAATAGTATGACGTGACTCGACTGGGGGTCCCCGCAATCATATGATATATGATATTGCCCTCACATAACTGTTTAGAGCACTAGTCGTCGTATGTCTGTCGTACACAGACGAGTTGTACCGTACCATGCTTGATGCCACACTTTCAGTCGCCTATGGCTGAAGGAACATTGCGGCCTAACCATGTTATCCAAAATAAATGTGTGATATTTTTTAATGAAAACGCGTAGTTCAAATAAATTCTGCGGGTTTTTTTTTTTTTTGACTATAGTACGTTTATCAAAGCATTCATCTCATCGTACAGTTATAAACATTATTTTCTTCTGTTTTTTTTTAAGGCAATTCATCTTAAATTGGTACAGAATGTAACAGAATAAATTGAGACAGAACTGATATCTATGTCAAAATCACTGCTGTGGCCAGAGCGTCATTTTCTTAAATATTGCCACATCATCGTTGCAACACACAATTTGATTTACTCTAACATTACGCTGACGAGTTTCGCTTTCCTCTTGTAACACGAAAGAGTCTGCAACATCACTGTTCAAGGAGACTCTGCTAACATTCTCGGAGTTAGGACGAATTACTCCTTTAATGCTTGCAACTTCCTTCGAAAGTACCCATTACAGCGATCAGTGTAGATAACTAGGCAAACAGTGCGGAAACGTGTACACAGTACGTGACCGTCACGCCAAGTGCGTCTGGTATTACGCATGACTGACTGAACAAATCCCATCGACTTGAATATTTTAGAGACTATTTTATTTTGGAACTCCAGTGTTCTGATGGGGACGCATCTGGTACAGTCGAACACTCAGCGTCCCTTTATGTCACGTCAAATTTTGTTTCGCTATCCAGGATTCAGGGCTATGTTATGGCTTCTTTTCTGCACCCCATAGGCCCTAATGTGATATCGCTTTTCCAGTTTCCTGAAGAGATGGCATCTACGAAGTTATTCCCTTTTAACTCCCCATCTTTGTTCAATATGTACATGTAGATTATCATGAGAACAAGTTCCCGGGAATGACCGGCGGAATTAGGTTGAATAAGAAACACACCTGCGACATGCTTACTCAAAATATCACTAGTACTCTACGCACATTTCTTTATGGTATAACACTTTCCTTCTTATGATGTCATAATGGTCAACACCACTGGTTTGCGCGAGGAAACATTCTGCAATTTAATATGCATTGATTTTTGCGGGTGAGGTGCAATCGGCGTCGCCACGTGCTGGTGCCTAGTCTTGCACAACGTCAACATCTTCGTACGTCATGACGCACACATGTATTTTCCGCCCCATACAACAGAACACTGTGTCATTACCTGTGTGTGTGTGTGTGTGTGTGTGTGTGTGTGTGTGTGTGTGTGTGTGTGTGTGTGTGTGTGTGTGTGTGTGCGTGATTGCTTTGCCCCCACTTGGAAATGAGTTACTAGTAAGATACTGGTTATGTCCATCTATCTTTCATACACCGCTTCCCGAGGGCAAAGAGTAGCACAACTTTTGTCGATTCACGCGCTCGCAAATTTTCTGCTCACGAAATAACAATTCGGGCCTAGAGAGGCAAAGACATAAAAGAAAATGCATGCCTGCTCACACTACAGCGGTGTTTTTTTCTTTCTTTCACCATCCTCGCTATTTAATGAGAGAGTTCAAAAGCGCGGATAAACCTAACGCGACGATAAATCATCCAGCCCCGAGTAATTACCGATGGGCATTCGCGCCTCTGTGCAGCGATCTTGCGATTTATCGAGGAAAGGTCATGGATGGGGATTTGGTAAAAGTCACCCGGTACATTCCGAACAGGGGGCTCGGCCTGGTTTGCCAGAGATTACGAATGATCGACCTCGTCCGTCCCTCCTGCTAAGGGGCGCGAGAGACATTACCTCAGACATGAATGTTTGGCCAGCACCTATCGTATCTGTTCTCTAATAATATTATGCACCCACACTGAGATACCATCGTCCACTGATGGTAAATAGTGTCTTCACCCCTAATCCCTCGCACAGAAGTACGAAGAAAGAAATAATCCAACAATCCCTGTGGTGGTTAACATTGCTTTCACGCGTCCCTCTCTCTCTCCCCCTGTGTTCTTTCGCAAGTGTGCTGCCTAAACAATTTGGCGTGATGCCCTGATATCTGGACAAAATCTGAGGTATTTCATATCATCAGTAGTTCACGGATATTGTTTACTCTTCTCTCACACACACCCCTACACACACACATAGACTCACTGAGGTTCTTCCAGCGCTATTACCTGCATATGGAGAATTGCAAGAGAGGAAAAACATTCGAATCTGGGATGACGAGTCTAGCATGACATGCCACCGAAATCATTGTTTTATAAAGTATACGTAGAGAATGATTTGATGCATCACTGCTTTTTTTGGGGGGAAAAGGGGGCAAGTGGTTACAAGTGATAACCTTACAAAAAGTACTTTAAAAAAGTGTTCGCCTATCAAGTTGTAACAAGCTGTAACACCGCTTGTACAAGCAATACTTCTTCCCTACTTTGATTCTCCTCAGAACTAATACAGCTGCTGACGAGCTTTTCTTTTTTCAGTATATAAGTTCAGAAACAAGGGGCCTCGTACGAGGTGGTTGCTACCTTTAATGACAGGAGGTAACTGATACGACTGATTTGGAGACGACGTCGGAGGGTTGCGACTTGATAAAAACACCAATGCGAATACTGTCGCTGCCAGGGGGAATTCGGAGTCTTCACCCCGTGCTGCTTAGGGGGGCTCTCTGCATCCCCCTGCTCCGCTCCAGGTGCGCACCGCCTCTCTGGGTCCAATTAATCAGATCGAGTTTTCTGCTCGGGAAAAATTACGTTTTCAGTCCCCCGCGATGAGTGAGTTTCCCGCGCGCGCCATCTTGAGCTAATCAATTTCTGCACGCACTTGCCGGTCCCACGTTTGGCCGCCATCTTGTTGTCCCCTTCCATCTTGAGCTGTTAGGTATGTATGTATATGGTATATGAATGCGTGTATGTGTGTGTGTGTGTGTGTGTGTGTGTGTGCGTCTTGATGTGCGTGTGTGTGTTCGACAAAGAAAAAAACAACCCTTATGTTCAGATTTCTCTTCTCGTATAGACTTGTGACTTCGATTTTCTTTTCATTGATAATTGTTCGTCAAAAATATCTGCTCATATGTGTTTTCGTGAGAAATCAATGTTGCGAACGAATGATCCACGTTTCAGATATTCTCATTTGTCAGTAATTTCGGTTTCGTAAATTGATTTTTAGGTCCCTTTGGTGGACAGGGGTATGACAGAAAACCATTCAAATATCGCTAAAACACCAATCCACTAGACAGTCTGACAAACCGCTGCAGCGCGCTGTTTTACTGCCGATTCTTTCAGCAAAATAGTCTCTTCCACCCCCCCCCCCAAAAAAAAAAAAGCCGATTGTAATCATGACGATGGGGGTATTGCTTGAGAATGTTCGTTTGTTTATGATCAGGGCCCTGTTTCATAAAGCTGTTCGTAAAGTTACGAACAACTTACGAGCGACTGGTGATCAGTTCTGATGTGCTATACTTATCAGAATTTCCATAATTCAGCACAAGAACTGATCACCAGTCGCTCGTAAGTTGTTCGTAACTTTACGAACAGCTTTATGAAACACCCCCGGGGCTTTGAGAAGCTTAGTAAACAAAAAAATTGTTATTGTGCTAAGCATATTAAAGTATTTTACCCTCGAAATGGATGAACTCTCAAGTTGTGATCCATTCTGTCTCCTGATGCTGTGGTTACTACGATTTTTGTGGGCTTACTATCAGCAAACATAGACACTAATTCACAAACAAGGGAACTGGAAAAGTCATTGTGTCAAATTCCTGCCAACAACTTGTAATAAGCATAATAGAAATTCTCTCTACCAGTCATATTAATTTGTATGTGTCTGTCTAAGCCAAGATTCGAATACGCCGCATCGCGCCGCGCCGTAAACCCAGAGCGCTCAGCTTCCTCGGAGCTGATGTTCAATCAATCAACGAAGAGCAGAACTTCCTCAATCTTGGATGTGTTCTCAGCGGGACCATCCGGCGCTGCCAGAAGCTGTGGATATAACTTTCATACACATCCATTCTGTACGGACGCTGTGTGCATGTGAATGATTTTAGTGTGCGTCTGTGTGTGTGTGTGTGTGTTTGTGTGTGTGTGTGTGTGTGTGTGTGTGCTCGCACGACTACAAGGGGAGAGACGAAAATCGCCACACACTACCCCTTGCCTGAAGTTGCCAACTAATATTATGATGACGGTCTCCTGTACATTTCTATTTCCCTAAGATTTGCTTAATTTGTCTCTTGAAGCGCAAGTACATGAAATCATAAAGTTTGAATATGCATAAAATGACACCTGCTTGTCTGCATTTAGTAGATATTATCACGTAACAATGATTTGTATTTAAGTCAATCATTTACCCATTTCGAAGTATTTTCGAGGTTAGATTCAAATCTTACTCAATAACTTCGTTCAACTGACTTTGTGTTATATTCATATATGAAAAAAGAATGCGAGATCAAATAGAATTAAAGAATCAATCGATCTATCAATCAATCGATATCATATTGTACACAAGAATAATTACCTTGTACATAATACTATGTATCAGTCACTAAACTTGGTTCGAAGAGACACTTGCCACTTTTATGACACCATGATTATTGAGAAGTGGACAAAGCTCAAGCAATGATTGGCCAAGTAGGTGGTTTGAAAAAAAAAGAAGAGGAAACATTGATCACCGAGGTCGGTGGATACATCACTATCAATAGAAAAAACTCTAGAAAACTCGGCTGTTGAAATGCTTCGTGTCTCTTTTCGGCGCCACACACGTCCCCAGCTCATCCGCCGTCCCCCCCCCCCCTCCTCCGTTATTCAACCTCCCACTTGATAACACCCCATTTCATAAATTGCCGGAAGGTATTTTACTTCGAAATTGTACGCACCTGGGAATCAGAAAGAGAGGTAAACATAGGAATTCCTTGTAGGAAAAGTTACCCGACGGATTTTTGCGCTTTGTTTTCATAGCCATTATTCTGCCCCGCGCTGCTGACTGAAATACATTATGCGTATCTGCAAGGAAGATATTTCAGGGAGCGTAAACATCGAATGGGGAGGGGGTGAAGCCCTCGTGCGGGTAGAGGCCTAGGGGATACTCCCCGATGATTATGTACGCCCCTGAGAGAGACCACTTAGCAACGATGATCCATGCCTAAAAATTTGTGTGACGGTCCTCCCGGATTCCTGCATGATTCTCAGCGAAAATATCTTCCTGTCACGACATATTAGAGATTGCCTCCTTCAATCGGAGGGAAATGCTTTTTTTACTCGCACGTCCAAATAAACAGATCCACCAATCGATAAACTTCGCGTTGTTGCCTTCCCATGCAGATTGCATGAAATGTACAAGCGCTGTGTTTTCGCGCTACGGAATTCTATTTTGTGTCTTGCTTGAGTTCATTTATGATTTTTATTTTTTTATAAAAAGGACGAGAAAAAGTGAGGAGAGAGAAAAAGAAGAGGGAGAATAGCAATGGATGAAGACTAAAAATTGGAACAAGGATGTGACGCTTTATAATGCAGCATTCCTCGTGACGATTCGTGAAAATTGTCCTGCGCGGCATAGAACGCAAACTTGTTGTTCAAAATTATCATTTTTCTTTTAACTTTGTTTCCTTGTCGTCGTTGCTTAATCGAGCTGCTACATTTGGGCTTGCGCAACTATTCGCAATTTATATTAAGCAATTTATTGAGCAGTTTATCGTTTCCATCATTGACGGAGCAACGAAGATGACCGATGGTAAATGTGATGGTAATGGGAGGGATATATGCCTAGTCTGCATAGACAACATGTACCTGTGCTTTAACCCAGTCTTTTTAATGCAACATCATGCTTGCGTGACGTAGGAGATACCTTTAATGACAGATATTTTAACACTGTTTTAACGAATTCAAGATGTGTAAGATATAAATCTTCCCAGCAGATGTTACATCGAAGATGCCTTGCGTTCAATATTCTGACTTGGTGAAAATGATAATAATCGGCGAAAGGAGAAAAGGTGTTTATTCTTTAAATCGCTCTGAAATAAGCGAGATACTTTTTAAAATCGTAAAAAAGGTACAAATGAAAGGGAAAATGTTCCAACAAAGCGATACAAGAAAGGAAAAATTGGTATATCAATGACTTACTTATACAGATTAAAGCACCGTCACGATTTTATATGACTGCACATTGCCCAGGGATACGCATTCCACGAGAGGGTCAAAAGCGCAATGCTCAGGTTAACTTGTTCGGCGCTTCCCTTGAAAGGAACAAGACTAACTTCGCCGGTTGTAGCTGGCATCTCGCCGGCTGGTGAATTACTCTTGCTACGGAGAATGGCGGTGATCTCAAAATGGCGTTTGTACAGTAAGAGCATCCATGGTGGAACATCGTAAGACTGTATGCGAACACACACATTCGAGCTTCTATCTTTGTGCTTAAAACTAGGGCAAGAGGATGCAAACACGGGTTACATTTGAACGCCCATGCCCGCCGGTTGCCGATGCCCACGGGTCGATATCGCGTGAAGCTTTACCGAGAGAGCAGTTGTCTAGCAATTTGTAGGGAGAGACATGCGCCTACAATCAGGCCCTGAAACAGAGTAAAAACTTCTCAAAAAGTCTTCCTGGATGTCACAAACATTCCGTGGCATCTCGGTGTTGGTAAAGCTCAGTGCTTATATGGCATTCCGGCGTTTTTATGAAGACATGACTTTTGAGCGACTTATTTACTTTCATCTTATTATCAAGACCATAATAGGCAAGTAATTGCTTAATGTTAGGAGTTTGTGAATATTCTGTCATGACAACAACAAAAAAATCGTCTTTTACCCTGCATGAAGTAAGGTTTCAATTTTCAGGAACGGAGTAGTGTTTCGAAAGTTCTGGAATTGTTATTATTACAATACCTTTGCTATTTTCAAGGGATAACATTGGATTATCAGTCTGTATTCTTGCATAGCAGGCTCAAGATTTGCTCGAGAAGTATTGTATCAAAACAAAAGAGACTCTCATGGATAGCTGGCATTTGAATACCCACCAAACCGACAAAAGAAGCATACCAGCGACTCAGGAGAACTCTTTTTTTCGTCTTTCTTCAAAGCTCTTTTGTTTTTTTTCCCCTCCCATTTTGCTCCTGTCTGTTCCAAGTTGCCCGTGTGCGAATCTGCAGAGGAGGGTGACGAAAATGAAAAAGAAAAAAAAAATCACGTTATGGAAATTTTTCCAGCGTCACATTACAAAGAGTCTGCGATCCTCTAGTGAAAGATTCAATTAGCTTGGGGGGGGGGGGGGGGGGGGGGGTTCGCTTACCGAGTTTCTCTGGGAAAGTATCGAGGTCAAGTTTCAGTAACCACTCGGGTCCGATTTGGTCGTTTACTCGAAGACTCTTGTCGAATGCATCGAATTCTGCCTCAAGCCCTTCATGCGCACTTAGCCACTAGATGCCTCTTTTCATGTCTCATGTGAAATAGAAATGCATGACGTATAGCTGCCTTTACATGTTAAAGATATATATATATATATATATATATATATATATATATATATATATATATATATATATATATATAACATATAAACATCTATATATTCCTCACAAATCATTTCTTGTCCTGTGGTTGATCGTGAGCATTGAAAGCGATGACACATATTTCTACCATGCATGAACATTCTTGTCCCGTCAGAATCTTACTAGTTTCCCTAGGGAAATAGTAAACAAAAAACCAAGAAAAAAAAACTATATCACGCTGGTGAATACTGCAGCTTTACAGGTTTGTTTTTACTTCATGTTTCTCTTGCTAATTCACTCTGTCAGTGCCAAATGATATCGAGATACAATTACAATTATTGTATATTCTCTTCTCCTCTTAATGTGTAACGTCATGCCCTGTATGTTTATTACATTGCCCCAAATATTCTTATTTTTTAGAAATTAAAAGAAACAACAGCAGGAAAGTCGAAAAACATGAAATACAGTGGTCGACAGAAGGATAAACAACAACAACAACGACTAAAACAATTACGAAAACAGCGCCTAACACCATCTGGTCATGAATAATAAGTCCAGTCAAACTTATCTTAGCGACCACCTGTCTATAACGGCCACCTGTCGTATACGACCACAAAAAAAAAATCTGTCCGAAAGAAAGAAAGGCATGTTAAAGAACTTGTCTATATTGGCCACCTGTCCATAACGGCTTCTTTTTCGGTCTCCATTTGGTGGCCGCTGTAGACAGGTTTGACTGCGCAATAAGGGATGCATTCGACACTTTCTTGTCTGGCAGAACGAATGGTCGAAGTACTTTCATGAGCTTAAAGCAAGGAGCTTCAAACACTAGCTCCTTGCTTAAAGTGAGTACTCACACGTTCGTTTACAACTGGCCCAATCGACAGTAGTGAGACACAATTCCATTGACCCCATGGGTAGGCAGGGGGTCCATACCCATTGCAATCTTAATTTACCCTGCGAAAACCGATATGTGAATCAAGGATGATGGTTGAGCAAAAAAAAAAAGGAAGAAAAAAAAAGTGTTGGGAAAAATTTGTTCATATCATGTGCAGTCAGACGCATAAGCGCATTAGCTTCTCGAGGGGTCCGATAAATCTTCAGCTTAATGATAGCTTTGTTATCCTTCCGTTGAAAAGAGGAGGGATTTTCCACACGGTGATACCTTTATACTATGAGTTGAGTATTCGTACATCCACGGCCAGTTTTGACAAGCCAGACAAAAGGTTAATCTCACGCAGCTGTGCTCGCGTTGACGGCTCTACGCCGTGCTCCCGTTGTATCCACGGCGCTCTTTGCTGCCCAAGAATGCTACGCGCTTAATCATGATAATAGGCAGATTAGTTCTGCCACGCTAATGATCTGACGCGCCTCCTTTCGGGTAGGATGACGCGAGCTCTGTCTCACGCATGCCCAGAACAACATTTCAGTTTTGTTTTTATTTTTTATTTACGATTATTATCATTTTTTGCATAAAAGTCGTGTCGTAGATTAGCGTCGCGGATCTAAAGATGCATTACCATTGCTTCATGAGCGCAATAAGCGAGGGAACTGCGGAACCAGTTCCTGTATATAAACGCGCGCAATTTTCGTGCCGCTAGTCGGCATCCCGAATACATTCATAGCAACGTATATTCCAGACGCTCTCCCAGATCGCACCCAGTCCTCACAAAGACTTTAAACAGGTGTGTTGGCCTTGGACTCTGCTCTAGCCTTAGATAATCAATTTTGTTGATATATTAGTATACGTTGGGGAACAGCAGCACAGTGCCCTGCACTTACATCAGGGGATAAGATGTTTTAACCACTTTGCCCGTCCATTTTAACTACAGTATGCAAATTGATTATTTGACATTTTCTTTGGTAATGATGATGGCAAGCCCATCTTGGCTTTAAAAAAAGTGCTTAAACGGAACAAGTAACCCTGGATAAATGTCAGCCTCCTATCATTATGTATATTTGCTATCACGTAGTCATAGTATGATTAATGAGAGTCATCGCCTACGATGCCTGCATGCAAGTTGATATTAAATGAATATGATACCTTATCGACGTCCATGTCAAGGAAATGAATAGAAATCCCATTAAATATCTTTCATCAACCGACACTTCAAATTTTACCTCTTACTGCCCTTTCCGCCGCTTTAAGCGATAAGGAAGGTAGCTTAATCTTTACACGGATCACGATTCATTTTACATGGCCGCTAACATGACTAAGGCAGCAATGACCGTCCGTAAGCAAGCAACCACTGACCGATGGCTATACGTCCCCTTCTGAGGACAAGCCAACTAAGCTAAGGTGCCTTGCTAAGGACCACAACCTCCACAGTCAGGGGATTCGGACCAGGGTACCTTGTGATATAGTCTGAGGTCGCATCCACTGAACTTCGAAAGCTCTTTGGATGGTCACGTCCAACGAGGCCAGAGATGTACGACATTATCATTCATTCTTTTAGTCGATGTTGTACCGCCATGTTAGGCAAGCCTCTAAGCTATTACAAAGTAGAAGTCGCCATAGATGTACAAGAAAGCAGGAGAAAACTACATCGCACACAAAAAGAAGAATTGTAATTCCGTCCAGCCTACTTTCGAATCATCTCTCTTGACCGGATCTCACGCAGATCTACCTCAACCAGTCAAACAAGAAGAACAAAAATGCAGGTGAATCTACTCACTGCATGCTCTGCACTTTCATTTTGACCGCAATCTAGGCTTATATCCAAACCACAGAAAACACCACCACTACCAACAACAACAACAACAAGCCATAGAGACTTCCATCTTAACTTAAGGAGATTTCTGCTCCACGGCCATCCTAGGAAGTAGAAGTTAAATAGCACAGATTAGGATCGACAGGTCAGGTTCGGGGAAAATTCCTTCTTCATGAATTCACAATATACTCCGCTTATCTCTAGGGATGAGGAGGAAGGAACCTATAATGACGTTGTCCTATACGACCGCACCTCAGACATCTTTCTTTTCTTCTTCTTCTTTTTTTTTTCCGGGGATTGACGATGGAGGAGACTTTGAAGTACCCAGCCGCGGCCTCTGGAAGGTTAAGTGAGAGCTTAGAAGATGCTATCCCTAAACCAGTGACGGGGGGGGGGGGGGGGCAAGATGCCAGAGTATCTTCCGGTTGCCAAATTCAGATGTTTTCCTGATTAAAATAGATCAATTTGGTAAATGAATAAATGCAGAAATGAACAAGTAAGAGTACGATATAATATTCTTTGCTTTTTTTATCTTGTTTTGTTTGGACATTGAGATGTATCTACATCAAGGTACGTACAAACGTCAAACGATGTACATGTTTCTGTGTCATGGTTGTCGAGAGGTAATCAACATCATTCACAAACGTTATCCAAAATGCTAAAATGTGCCTTTCAATGAGCCCTTGATTCAAAACTTTTTATTTTTTTTTCATCTGCTTCTCATTTTCATATGTACTTTGTCAAATCACATTCTGCAATTATTACAAATATCCTGAACATATGCAATGTATATAATTTCTTTGTTTATTTGATGGAAGTGAAAATAAATTTGAATCTTTGAATTTTTGAATCTTTGAGAAAAGAAAATCTTGAACAGGTAAAGTGAACACAAAGGACAGAAGAAAGCATGCCAGTTATCATAAACAAAAGAATC